>NC_142387.1:3583910-3950160 GCF_059441005.1 Hippichthys cyanospilos | reverse complement strand
ATTTACTACCATCAAGTATTGTTATTAGGTTACCAAGAGTATCCACTTCCCCATGACATGGTCATAAGTAGATGGCCTCTGTTCTGTCAGACAAATAGCAAGAGGAAGTACAGGGGCCGCTTTTATAAAGCTGTGGCAATTGTAACAGGTGGCAAATTGCATTATCTTTCAATCTGAGTGGCACAAATCGGGAACACTGATCCAAACTCATATAAAAAAAAGCTAGCTTTGTAATCATCAGGATTGTCATATGACATAATTTAGCAACAGAACGTAGTCTGTGTGAGCTGGGCTGTACATCAACGCAAGTGTAACAAGATTTTAGAAACGGCTTTTGGTCAGTCGAGCCCATTCAAGGGTCTTCTTAATGAGGTTATACGTTTAGAAACCAGCAGCTCCCTTGTCCTGAAGGCTGATGTGAACACTTTGTCATAAAGCTTGCCTACTGAAAAAGATGCAACCATGCAACCATTGTAGATTTGTCCTCTTCCCTAACTTTATTACATGTACGGATTTTCCTTGTGCCATATGGAAATTATGCATGTTTGTAAAAGAAGCCTAACTTGAAGCTTTAACAGTATGAAAGCATTTTAATTGGCTGATATATCAATTTACTCTGTGTTTGTAGCACATGGACACATCGCCAAATATGAACACACCTACTCTAGCCATCTCGACTTCCTCACCGAGCCTTCGAGTGTTGTTTAATTTATAAATACTTTCACTTTTCACAAATTTTGGTACCCACATACACATGCATGAACATTTTTGGGGGGGGTTGATTGGGGAAAGGGGGGCGGGGCGGTCCTACTTCACGCATTTCACTTTTTTTGGCATGATTTTTTCTGTACAGATATTTTATTGGCTCTCATTATCTGGCACCCCTGTCATGCAAGGTGGTTTGTTTATCCTATCTCTAGGCCATGGTTTTGGCCAGTAGCAAACATTTAAAACATTAATGCCAGTTCAATACCCGCTCTTACACATGATAAAAGTAGGTCAGTCATTTTGTCAAGAAACCAGCAAAGTCCTTCTAACAACAAGCCTGCGGATATAATGATGCATTATTCAATAATACAGAGAAGGCACCAGTGGCATCAGCTTTGCACTCTGAGATCTTGATGTTTTTTTTTTTTTGCTGTTGTTGATTTTTTTAAATTGTTTTATTTATTTATTTTTTTGTCTAATGCTAGATTTACAGAATGTTTGGACAATTTTCATTCTATTATCAGCTTCTGCTGTAAGATCTACTAAACTTGAATATGTCACTCTGTACTTTGGAGAAACGTGGCATCACATGACCCTTCTAAACTGTCAGACTAGTAGAAAACAACACAACACACTGGGCCTGTTATGGGATACGCTTGTCTGATTTAGAAATGAATGAAATGAAGGAAAATGTAGTTGGGGCCTTTTATACAGCCCGTGCAAAGCACTTAACTGCTTTTGTAGTGGAGGTCAGAAGGGCAGCGATGTGTCCTCCATATTGTTTGCAAAGCCCGCTAATACAATGTGCTACTTTTCTTTGCGTTCAATAGCTTTCCACTTTCACCTTCGTAGGGTTTCTTTTGGTGGATTTCTCAACTGGGGTTGCATAATAAACATGTTTATTTTGCAAAATACATGCCCTCTTAAAGTGATAATGACCAAGAGCTTCTTCTTGCTGTCATGGAGTAGACAAAGACAAAATTGAAGAACAGATTAAATTACATTTTCTTTCTTTCTTTTTTTTCTTCAAAATAAAAATCCTGCCTATTCAGTTATATGGAAAAACAGTTTTGGTATTGATCGTGACAAAAAGAGCTTCTCGGGGCAGCCAAAGTAAATGGTGTGAAAGATTATAAGCATCTCCATTGTGTTAACTCATTTTAAAGGTCCATTTTCACTCAGTTTAAATAATACTCTTGCTGTGTCTTCATGCTACTTTGGACGTTTTCGCCAGCTCAATTGGTCAACAAATACAAACAAATCGAGTCACTCAAGCAACAGTCTATTATAGTCATCAGGAGACAACAGTGTGTTTCTGCTCTGATGTCCATAATGTGAAATCCAATCAAATGAAGAGCATTTAGAGCTACTTATGGACCTTTCTAGCATGTAAACAATGCAATGAACTCTGTAATAGGAGCTTGGCTAGTATCAGATTGAATTGTCAAGTAAGGTTTTGTTGAGATACAATAGGATAGAGGTGTAGGGGACAAAAATTGTGCAGTTTTTGTATTCCATACATTCTATACACTAGAAAATCTGAATGTTCTTTTGTCTTTTGGTTGTAAATAGGCAGGTAGATTTATGTCATCCTCCTCTCTGATTTAATACTTGTATTATAGATAGTAGTTTGAAAATAAAGACATGTATTTGACCTGGTGATGACCTTTAGCTTGCTGAATGTCTGAAAGGTTTTATGCTTTCTGTAAGATTGGGCACCCGGATTCCTGTATCGATTTTTACTGGGACTGGCATGTCGGTTCTCGGGGAACTGTTAATATTAGAACATTTCGGGAACTACGTTTCGAGACCTTGGCTGCCACACTGAACAAGCCGGACAAAACAAACAAAGGCGCTCGGCTATGAAGTCACCACGGTCTTCAAGATCCTTTGTGGATTAATTAAAACTACAACCAATTGGAAATGTTTGGTCTTCGCCTGTGATTACGATGCTCTCATGTTGTTCCAATGATGGAGGTTTAACAGAGATCGGAAGTGTATTTGTACTTCTCTTTGAATGCCTCAGTTGAAAAAAAAAAAGTATAGGCAGTAATCCGAGCGGTAGAAGCACGAGTGAAGCAAGACATAGGAAAAGTATCTATCTATCTATCTATCTATCTATCTATCTATCTATCTATCTATCTATCTATCTATCTATCTATCTATCTATCTATCTATCTATCTATCTATCTATCTATCTATCTATCTATCTATCTATCTATCTATCTGTCTGTCTGTCTGTCTGTCTGTCTGTCTGTCTGTCTGTGTATTTTTATTATTATTTTTATTGTACATATATATATATATATATATATATATATATATATATATATATATATATATATATATATATATATATATATATATATATTCTTGCTGTATTGAGCAACATGTTTTTTTATTTTCTAGGAACAATCTATAAAGTCCTAGCAATTAACTTTTTTAACTCATTAACTGCAAGCCCATTTAAAATTGCTCTTTCGTGTTTATAGTCATCAATAGCAATGAATGAGGAAAGACATTTTTGAGATGTTGGTTTTATTAAAGGCTCTAATACACCTTATTCAGTGAGGACTGTCCGTCCATCTATCCGTCCATCATGACCACTTATCCCAGTAAGTGGGTGCATCCTGAACTGGTTACCAACCAATTGCAGGGCACACAAAGATGAACAAACATTCACACTCAAACTCAGAGTGTCTAATATGTTGTACCTAAATTGCATGTTTTGGAACGTGGGAGGAAACCGGAGTACCTGGAGCAAACCCACGCAGGCACGATGAGAACATGCCAATGCCTCACTATTAGGCCCAGCCAGAATTAAACTCACAACCTCTGTAAGCTGAGGTGGACATGCTTACCGGTCTTCCACCATGCCACCTGAGCACAATTTACCGACAGCAAAACACTACTTCTGCATGGTTGTAGCTGACACCTGTACAAGAAGTACCGATTAGTCTAATACACACATACTTTTAACATTTTCAAAGTTCAAATTGCCACATGCTGGGGCTCTGGCTTTTACCTTATGAACAATTTTTGGGATGCATGTGCAATTGGTTGCTCTTTGTACTCATATGTACATAAACTTGCCTCCCTATGGGAGGCCCATCCTCACCGTAGACTCTGTGTGTTTCGTTTTACACTCATTCCTGCATTCTATATTTGGTTTATTATTCAATTGTTATATATATATATATATATATATATATATATATATATATATATATATATATATATATATATATATATATATATATATATATATATATATATATATATATATAAGTTTTTGCAGAGCAGTTCTACATCAGAATATGGTGTTTATCACCCTACATGTAAAGACTGGTTTAGCATGTGTTTAGTGATGTTTTCTCTTGGATGTCAATCAAAACCTCGCACAAAAGTGAACTGTTGTTCGAAAACCATTTGGGACTGTCTCTGCTTGATTCTCGGTTTTGTGATCCCCTGTTTTTACATGGCACAAAGTCCAAAATGTAACTTACAAACTGTGATGAAAAACTACATGCAATGAGACATAAGTGTGACAGTTGAAAAAATGGTCACATATACATGGATATCAGAAAACGAGGGGAGAAAATAATACATGAGAACGGAGAAAAAAAACTGCTTTTGAAAAGTGATTTCAGGAAGGTTTAATATACACAGGTTTGTGCTATTCTTGACAAGTTATAGAAAATTATCAGCAGTCTAAGTCTTTGTCTTGGTTTTTATAGAACTAGGTTTAAACTTAACAATAACTCACCCCTGATAACAATTGTTCAATTATTGTTGGAGGGTATGTTCTGATTTGAATGACAAGTAAAGAGAACGACTTTTTTTGCACTCTGCTCACAATCGAATATATCAATTTATACTGCATTCACTTTATTTTCGTTTTATTCACCCTTTTTTGTCATGTAATTTCATTTCTTTTCGCACCTGCTCTTGCACATGTGATCAAGGGGCCGGGAATCCAATTTTAGCATGCACATTGACTTGAAACCCTCAAAAATTCAAGATTCAAGAGTTTTATTGTCATATGCAGAGCAATACTACACAGTGAAATTCTTATTCTGTTTACCTTTCCGAGCAGACTACATTCCACAATTGAGCAAACAATAAAGTAGCAAAAGTAGGCAATAAAACAAAAACAAAAAAGACAGTAAGAGCAATAATAATGAACCACTAATGAATGAATGGACTTACAGTACATTCCGAGCATATTATGGAGTAGATGGAGTGGAAGAAACTGTATACACATGAGGATGATAGTGCAAACTATCATGTAATATAACATACAAAGCTCTCTCTAAAACAGAGAATAGATTGGAATGGCAATAATTTTCCAATTTTACTATAATGTGAATGGATAACTTCAAACAGGCAACAATAACTGTGCACAACATTGATGATGATTTGTAGAAGCAGTTTAAAGTTAAGTTGTCATCTGGTTTTCCAAGCCTTTGAACAATATTGTTGTATTGTTGAAGTTGGCAAGGTGGTAGTAAATAGCGATCCTCCCCACAGTTAAGAGACCCGAGTTCAATTCCGACCTTCCTGTGTGGCATGTTTTCCCCATGCCTGCATGGGTTCTCGCCGGGCTCCACAGCTTCCTCCGATATTCCCAAAAGATGTAGGACAGGTGTATTGAACACTTTTGAACACAATTGTCCTTAGGTGTGATTGCAACCAGTTCAGGGTTCAGCTCAGCTGCTATAGGCACCAGCAAGCCAGTGACCCCAGTGAGGTTAATCAGCTATTGAAAATGGATGAATGAATGTTGAAATTAAAGTGAGAAATGCAAATTCAGGTGTATGTTACGCATTAATAATGCTCATTTGTGCAGCCTTTCACACATATGTACTGTATGAAGTGGCAGCCGCTTAGGTGGAAAACAAAACAGATGTGTGAGAGAGCACTGGAGGTCAAGGGGGTTGCGGCAGTTGACTATGCTAATGTTGTTGTTAATGACTTTGCTGTGAGTGATAATTGATCGTCTTCATTACCATATTAACTCCACTGTTCCACCATGACCAAAGACACCCCCCCCACTACCGTACACATACTCACACAATTCTCTCACTGTGCAATAATGGATGCACTCCATCTGATCCTTGAAATAATTAACTAATTAACTTAATTAAAATCAATAGAAGTCCCTATACCAGCATAGACATTTCAGGGACGTTGTCTTTATCTGCCGTCAAAGGAATTTTCAAAGTGTATTAGGTGTGCAAAATAAACCACCGGTTGGACGGGACATTTAAGGACACTTGGAGAAGTCACGGTAAAAAAATAAACACATTACATTACATATTAAGGCAGAGTTCAGACTTTCCAGTGGTTGTGATGTTCAACTGTTGAAGCGTTAATCTAACAATGACCACTTTGGGGAAACAATTAGAGTGAAAGACAAAAAAATGGTGAAGATTTTCATTAGACTGATACAACGGAGAGAGATTCTTAATACTGATTTACAGTATGGGTGCTTGGTGGGCTTTAGCTAAAATAAATGGCTTGTGGGAGTGGCTGCAGCATTACTCCCTGTACAGGATACTAAGTGCATTGTAAGGTCAGCCATAAGGCCAAGCTTACACATGTACTACTCTGCCCTCATAAACCTTTGTTAATATATCAGCCTCAGAACGCAACAGTAACCAGTCCATCTGAAAAATTGTGACTACAAGTGCTGCTTTATTGGCAGAATTATTGTTTGTAACATTTAATAATTCAGTAGATACATTTTTGAGGTAAGGTTTGGTAAACTTGTAATTGAAAATTGTGCTCGCTTGTTTACACTATCATTTTCTTATATTGTATGTGATCGTTATTTTGTTGTTTTTCATTTCCAATCATTTAAGTGTATTTGAAAATTAAAATATATTAAAATACTGTTTTATAGATTGGTTCCAGAAAACAAACGAAAAAAAAACAAGAAATAAACGTGCACATACCTGTATGTGTCTTGTCTTTATTTAAAAAGACTGTTTAGGAAGACTATGGTCCGATGTAATCCCCAAGTAACAATGTTGAACAACTGCGACCGCCACCATTGTTTGGGTAACCATTCCTCTGTAGTTTGTCATCACTATTGCATTATACATGCCTCTAGCTTATAATGGACCAAACGAACATCTACATTTGTGCACATACCCAGTTTTAACATGCAGGCCTTGACATTTTCCAAAAGGCATTTTGTGTGTGTCGCCATTGCTCTGAATTGCGGTATACATTTTATTTCCAACTTCTAATTTTTATTCCGACACACAAACACACACATTTCTGCTTTTTTTTCTCCTCCATTGACCTAGCTCCAGACAAAAGGCATGACGATTGGAAGAATGAAATGACTGTATAAATGGATGGCTATTTTCTGACAGAGAAAGAAAAAAAAAGAGATGAAAGGGTGAGGGTCAAGTACATGACAAAGGAAGAGACAGGAGAATATTACAAGGTTGGAATCTGCTAAGAAAGAAATAGAAATGAATAGTAAATGGAAGAAAATATGAACAATGACGAAAAAGTAAACTGTTTCTAGACAAGTCAGTGTTTATTGCCATGTGCACTGTGTAGAAACAAGTTTCTCCATACAATGACGTTCTTACTTTGCCTTCCACATGAATGTCATAAAATTAAGTGTGTTAAGTAAGTTAAACTTCTTTTCTACAGATTCTAATAGTCAGTACATGATGATGATTATCATGCAATTTATGGTGCACAATATGGAAATAAAATCTTCTTCCATGATATAGATGATTTTATCTCACGATAATGATGACCGCAATACACTTTCAGTTATTTTATATGAAAATACACAGCACAATGATGCTGCAAAACACTGCTTACCATTCCTCACTTAATTTTGAAGTGACATTAAACAAACCTGTGTCAAATGGGAACTGCATCCGGTAATGTCATAAAAATCAGTCCGTTAAGTAAGTTCAACTTCTTTCCTGCAGATTCTAATAGTCAATATATGAAGATGATTATCATGCAATTAATGGTGGACAATTTGGAAATAAAATCTTCTACCATAAATGATTCTACATCACGATAATGATACACCATAATACACTTTTTAGTTATTCTATATAAGAATATACAACACACTGATGCTGCAACACACTGCTTACCATTTCTCTCTTAATTTTGAAGTGACATTAAACAGACCTCTATCAAATGAGGAACTGCATCCAGTAGTGAGGCTATACAATTATCACATATAAGCAGAAGCAAAGTAGCCTACATATTTTTGCACATGTGTATAGCTCAATCTAAATATGATGCATGAAATAATTTTTCTCACAGGAATTTATTAAAAATAATAATAATATTTTATACAAAGTATTATTTTACTCTGGCAGAATTTCTCCCATGTCCCCAGACCATGTTCCGCGGATCTGTTGTTGAAGTGGCTGATGGTAGTTGTGGCTGTAAGGTGGTTGGTGCCTGTCGTGGCGGAAAATCCTCAAACCCAATGGTAGACACTAGTGGTAAGGAATTCTGTCAAGCTGAAGGAGTCCAAATGGGCCTTTTTGACCAGTGGGACTACAAGGGCAGCTGACAGGTTGCCAAATCGCTGGCCAAACTACATGCGTCCCCTTTTTTAAGAGTGGGACCAAGGGTGTATTCCAACTATAGCGGGATTACACACCTCAGCTTCTGTAATAAGGTCTGTTCAGGGGTGCTGAAGCGGATGCTTCTTCAGGAAGTCAAACCTCAGATTCAGGAGGAGCAATGGTTTTCATCCCTCAGCAGCACCTCCAAATCGTAGACTATGTTCCTCAGTCGAAAAAGGGTATAGCAAGCTCCCCGGGTCAGTGATGAGGAGTTTAATTATCCCGGGTTTTCGTTCACGAGTCTTTGGAGTGCTTTTGTTTCCTCAAACCTCCAATTACTGTACAGTATTAGGTATTTATTGGATCCAACAAAAATCCAATTTCTGATGTATTTTCCCACACTACTTTTAATACTGAATGGTAACTAACCATTCTAACCAACTAGCTACCTCACAATATATTTTAAGTCGACTCCAGATAAAGCAGTAAATAATGGATGAAGGGAATTTTACAAAACCAAAAACTGCTCCAAACAAATGGTTTCCCATGGGCTTCATTACAATGTAGGTCTTTTTATGTGACTGCAACCGCTGGTGAAAAATTACCAACAAAATGCACATGCGCACCATGATCCATAATGAGACCTTATTCCGGACACCCGGCTGAGCTGCCTGTAAATTATATCCATCACTCTGCATGTACATACTTAATCAGCTAATGTTGTTTGATTCCTTATTATTAATTTGCTCCCTTTTCTGATTTATCTAAAGTGCTCACACCAATATTTTGTCTCCTTTACAGTTGAGAGCAGTCGGGCATTAGGGAAGCGGTGTGTTATTCATGTACTTAAGGGATTGCATCTGTAATGAATTGACTAGCTGTTTAGGCCGCCCTATGCAGCCTACTACTCACCCTAATAATGTAAGCAGGTCATAACTCCTTCTAACCCAAGGGTATAAGGTATTCTTATAAAGACATGCACATATTCATTCAGTCCATTTATATTAGCAACTGACCTCTCCGTGTGCCAAGTCCTCTCGGTGTAGCTGCATTGTAATATCCATTTATATGTTTGGGGGAATAATTTTTTTTGTCTTGCAAGAAGCACATGTGTCTGTTGAAAATTGTTAAATTAGTTTTGGGTTTTTATTTAGGTAATGCTTTTGTACCACAAAATATAAATGCCAACATCATTAAATAATGCTTGTCAGATGTTAAATATTTTGAATATTATCTATCGTGTTTGTCCCATCCAGGGTTTAGTTTTTCATCTCTACATGATCGTCACTAGTCCTGTTTAAAATCCTATACAGTATGTTGAATTTTCTGCTAAAATACCTATGAAAACAACTTGCACGTATGCACACAAATGATGCACATACAGTGTATAATGTACAAGCACAAAAAAACGTCTCCAACACACATAACACACACACGCCCAATGAGTCATTGCTGTCAGTATTGATTTCCTTTTCTCTGAATGACCCCTTTCACCCCAACGATAGAGTGCCTGATATTTCACCACTATACTACTGGATCTCTCTCTTTTTCATGCAGTCCACTTCATTCTGTTTTTCATTTTAATAATAATGTTATTATAAATATCTATACCAAATGAAAATTGAATAATAATTGTATACCATATCCTTTAATTCTTTAGTTAAACTTATCTCTGACCAGTAACACATACTGGCAATTAAGAAATCATGTTGCAGCCAATTAAAATGGCGTGAAGGTCCTGAGCCTTTGCATTATTTCTCTTTTAAACTTTAGTTATTCAGTGACACGTTTTCTCATGCCTTCTGTCATACTCTGCAATGCCCAGCTCTAGTCACCGTTGATATTTAGGATTTTTGTGTTATATATCCCAATTCTCTGTTGTTAATTGATAATTTTGCATAAAATACTTTTTGCCCCATCCATGTCAGGTCTGCATCTGGACCCAAGTGATGCCTAGCAGATTGTATCACAGAAAACATAACACAACCAGCTGGGGTAACTGTGCTGGTTAATCCCAATTTCTGTTTTATCTTTGATTTAATTCAGTGTGCTAGAGAAATTTGGAAGACTATCATAATTCCCCGAACATAAGACAGAACCCTGTGTATAGAATGCACCCTTGGTGTGATGTCACATATTGGTATTTTCAATGTTGCCATATGATGTATGATGCATCAACACTGGCAACAGTGTACAAACCATAGCCAAACAGAAAATATCTAATTTTCCCAAACCCTTCATACTTTCTTTCTACGTTGCGGTCAGTTGAACAACCGCCTAGCCCGTGTAATGTTGAATGAGGTCAAAGCAGTTGTTTTTCCTTTTCCCCGTGACACGGCTTGAGTTCATTTTGCTATATCTACCCAAAGTTGTGCAGCATCCGAGTTTCACCAAGTTTCCGGTGGGCATATGCCGAAAGACCGCAATTAATAAATTAATAAATGTTCTTTAACTGGAGCGCTCGGCTGTTTACCTTGCCACATTCATTCATTTTTGGGGAAAAAAGTACATCTTATGTTTGGGGAATTACGGGACTTCTTTTTAACTCTTTGATGAATGTGTAATGTTGAAATTTGTATCTAAATTTTATGTCGTTTTCATTCTTCCATCCTTTTGCCGCTGATGCTAAATTAGAGATGCTAAATTAACTCCCTATCTCATTGGGCATTGAACTCCTGCGACCTTAGTGAAAGTGCTGAGGAAGACTTATTGGCTCGATTTTTTTTTTTTTTTTTAAGGATGTTTTACAATACTGATGTTTTATAATGCCAGTTTGGATGAATTCAAAGACAGTAAACAGGCGGTTGTGAAACAATTTATAAAGAAGATTTTTGAAGACAAAGGCAGGCCAGCATCAACCTGTAAATAAATAAATGAATAAATACATAAAAAAATAGCAGCTTTCAGCATTCTTTGTACTACTATTACTAATACGACTATACTTTAAGACTGTCGTCTTGTTTTTCATTTTCATCAAATCATTTCATTGCACTGCATTTTTTTATTTATTTTTTTTCCAAGCAGATTGCACCCTTGCAGACCTTAGTTAAAAAAACAAACAAACAAACAAACAAACAAGCAAATAAACACATTGCCTATTTTCTTCATGTACAGTCTAGGCTGTGTCTATTCAACATATTTATTCTTGTTCAATTTGTACTAAGATGAAGACATCATTTGGTGGAATGCAATACACTAAACTTCAGTCATTTCTATCCAAATCTTGTTTGTGTAAACTAAACAAATGTTTTTCTGAGCCCTGAAACTGTGCTATTTGCTTTATCTGCTTGTAATACACATTGTTCATATCTTTATTTGATTGCTTGTTTCGTCTTCTTGAATTTTCTTGTGTATGATATTTGCAGCAGCAGCCAACCACTGCAGCACCAGCACTGTGAGCCTCTGACATATTCACTGGCATATTCAAACAAACTGAAGTCCATATTCCATCAGTGAACACCTGATGTTGATCTCGAGCTTGATTTGGTGGAAAACCCACCTTTCATATAAGTTGGGGTCCAAATTTTCTTGCTACCCCAGGCGGTCGCAAAAAGTCTCAATCAGTCACAACAGAGTGGTAAACGTTTGCTTATAGTTGCTAAAAGTCACCATATGTGGCCTCGCATAACGTTGCAAACTTGACGATATCAAAAGAGCTGCTACATTTGCAGACACTCTCCAGCGTTCCCCCCTCAGTGGGATGCTAGTTTTAGAGTACGAGGACAGGAGCAGTGCAGTTTACGTTTCAATCCCTGTATGTGTGGTCAAGCTTGATTGCATTTTACAGCACCACTGAAAATCACTTTCATTTGCCTAAAAAGAGCAAAATTACCTGTCTGTCAATATGTCAGAGCAACTGACTTACAATGGGAATTTTCTTTGTTTTTGCACCAGTGCCTGAGGTTGAGCTGAGGACTTTGTTATTTGTCGGACTTCCCCAAAAGAATGTATGGTCTTCATTTTTCAAAAGTGTTAACTTTATGCAGACTACATACATACAAACACAATTCTCCCCATGCAGCGACAGAGTGGGACAATATAGTTGGCCTCAGGGACTGACTGCTCCTCCTCAGGGAGTCTGAGCTCCACCGCAGATAAGCACATCAGCAACGCACCCCATGGCAATATGTAAATCCCTAAATGATGTTTCTCCTCATCATGCAGTGCTGCAAAAACCCCTAAAGACTTGCTAGGCCTCTTGTTTTAGACCCCCCTTTGAGAGGGTGATTTTTATTAAGTTACACCCGGAACAAGACGAGACAGCAACAGTAACTTTTCTGAATTGAAATCTTAATAGTCATGTACTTTAGTAATAGATTAACACAACTTTAAGGAGTTTTCTTTGTATTTATTGTAATTGCAAGGAATCCATTAGCGAGAACATTTAAGTTGTATAAGGGGCCTAATTTAGAGGTGATTTTTCCACTTAATGCAACATTGGAGTGTGATGATCCATTTATATTACCATGCAACTGTTTTATGAGCTTGTGAAGCCAAAGTCAAAGTTTTGTGTGGCGCGTATAAGAAACTGTACAATGTTTATGCAACGTGATGTCCTTACTGTACATAAAAATGAACACACCATCCAATAAGTTGTGCCATCAGCAGATGTCATCTGAAAAATTAAGAACATATCCCATTATAAAGGGAGCGTAACCACTGGGTAGCTTGACAGCCTACAAGTGTAGCCAATTAAAGCTCCAAGCTAAATCAGGGTTGTGGTGCACATCAAGTTTGTGGCATTTCTGCCATATTTGAACTGAGAATAGATCTGTAGTCAACATGCGCGCTGTCAAATACACAAGATTGGGGTGGGGGATTTACATCACACCTTGAGCACTTTAAATGTCTGCATACATAGTAATGATAAAATAAATGAAATGAGTAAATCAGGTCTCATGAAATGGAATGACAGGCAGGTTGAAACAGCGGGTGAGTTGTGTGTGTGTGTGTGTGTGTTTCTTGCCACCAGCGTCAACATTAAACACATCAGATTGAAGCCACCCTCTAGGGTGGCATCACTCAACCAGGTGTGTGTACTTACGTGCGCGGCTGTGTGGTAAAATCGTCAATCTTTTATCTACTTTTCCATTCCCTCAGTTTTTTGTTTATCTACTTTTTAGTTTTATATTTATATGTTCTGTTGAAATCATATACAAAACACATGCACACGCACACACTGATCTATCAAGGTATTGATGTGTGAGTGAATGTCATTTCTTTCCCCTCTTTCTGCCACCATCACATTTTTTTCTTTTTTTTTTTTTTTTAATTTCCCTTAGTAAAATCTCCGGGAGAGTTTTTGTCGTTATCTTGAGTGCTGTTTTTCCTTATTCAAAAAGTGTTGGAAAGTTACTCAAAGACAAAAATCTTTGATTGAATGCATAATCTCACATGGTAAAGGTAGAAGCATAACTTGTTTTACTCCCTGACAGTCACCTTTGGTGTAACTTATCATTTTTAAACTCCAGATATTTCAACTCCAGTCATTTGCAAGGAAGAGGTTTTACACGTTCCCCTATTCCCTGTCGCCACCATGCACCATTCTCTCAGGACAGGATGCGGATGTGTCTCTTTTTCTCCATATTGACTTTCCCAGGTCAGGCTCCTCTTCCCCTATTAGCTCAAGCTAACTGATCAATACCCGGCCCTGTGGTAGGCTGCTCATGTGGGGACCCATGCATGCACAAGGAGCAGGATATAACCACTCTCCCCATTGCATGATCTCATAACTAATAATCAGATCATATCCATAATGTTACAGCTGACCTAGCCTGTGCTACAGCAACTCTAATGACTACATCAATCAATCATGACTGCTTTAGAGCATACTTCTCAAGAAATGCATCCTCTCTTTGTAATTCAACTCATCTCTTTTCCATCCCTGCTGTTTTCCCCAGCAGGTTAGTCGTGACGTGCGGTGATGGGTCATGGATAAACAGCTGCTGGTGAAGAAGGGAAGCTGAGTCTGTAGAAAGATGGAGCACCATGAAAGGCAAAGAGACCGCTGGGGATCTTCAACAGTTAGGTGTGTAAGGTTGAGATGTCCGTACATTTGCCATAAATTTCTGGGTGTGAAGCGGTGTGTACGAATTTTCTGTGGCAGCGTGCCAGCCAGTGCCATCTGGCTTCTTGACCGAGCTTCTCTCATTAACAAGGGGGTTAATTGCTGTGGCAGCACCCAAGCTGTGTCAAACATCACCCTAGGGAGAGGGAGGCAACAGACCATCTACTTGTTTGTGCGTGCACATTCGTGCGCATGTGTGTGTGTGTGTGTGTGTGTGTGTGTGTGTGTGTGTGTGTGTGTCAATAAAGTGTGCAGGATGGAAGTCACACACATACAGTAGAAGAATAACCTGTTGTACATTAACCTTTAAATGTGAAGTGAATAGTGAGGGGTACCATTTTTGTGTGTGCTTTTGTGCAAATGTAAGTGCTGGTGCATATTTGCCAGTTAATTTGAATGCTACTGTTCTTATGAATTATGCCCTATTGCTGTAATGGTGTAGAAAGAATTAGGTTTACAAAGACAATGTCTATAGCCCTGAGGGCAAACACACACACACACACACACACACACACACACACACAAGCATAAGGGGCAAGGGCAGTGAGGAGCAATTTGCATGTTATTACTGCATATTCATGACAAATTTTGTTAGCTTTTGCCTAATAGGGCCGAGTGACAGGTTGAGAAATCGAGAGTCTGCTTTAATAAAACACAAACACACACATACACACAAGCACATGCACACTCATCCTTACCCTCTGTCACACAATAATCATCATGACACTTATGACTGTAAGTAGGAATCCCCCTTTCATCTGCTGTGATATTGCAGCATTTTTTATGCACAGGTACTTTATTATATATAATAGGTGTCATATAGCCTCATTTGTCTTATGCGTAATTGGGAACATAAACAAACAACAGCAAACATTCACTCATAATCACAGCAGCTGTGGCGTCGGTCAACATGATGACCTTGTGTTAGAGTGATAATATCGATATATCGCTATATTGCAATACAAAGTGATGTAATTCGCATATTGCAATATGACATTAATTTTCCAATATATCATGATCATTTTGAAACGTTCTATTTTCATAATATTTTGTTTTGTTCTTTTTATCAATCAGCTGCTGAAGGGCTTTCGTACCATGATTTTTGTCATAATATGAATCGTGTTTTACATATAAATAAGTCAAAGCGCTTCAAAAACACCACATTAAGTGTTACAATTGTCTTGCGTGTATGGTATGACTGGAGACTGAGAAATTGGTCGAGCGAGAGAGAGAGTGGCTTCATGAGAGGAAGTTCTTGCGCGACGGGACAGAAACCGTAGGCTGCTGTGTTCGGTTTTTAAATGTAATGAAAGTGACGGCTAATGTCGAGATTGCCTCCCTGCTGCCCATTTTGTCGGCTGCGGGCTCCAATTCGAGCCAATGTGTGAACGCCATCTACCCTGGAGGGCAACTCCGACCCTGGAAGAGCGATGGACAACAATACATTACTTTTCGCTAAACTGGCAAACAGCAGAAAAAAAAGTTCAATAATATCTAAGCAGCCATATTAACGAACAGTGTAATTTCACTGCATTTAATTTAAAAAAAAGTTTTGTTTTGTTTTGTTTTGTATTTTTTCATATGCAAACTGATTTAAATGTACAGAAGCGACCGTATCAGGTTTCACTGTATTTGATCATTTACAATAGAGTTTTCCTTGGTTTTTGTCATATTTTTTTCACCAACGTGATTGACATCACAGATCTGTTTCATTTACGGTTTCATGAGCACTGTCACCAGTATCCTGTGCTGGAACTTGTGGCAAAGTGCTACCTGTGTATTTCTACCACAGAAGTGCTATGGGAAAGAGTATTCCCAAGGACATGCTTTAAATGAGAAAATGTTACTTGCTTTTTTTGAAAAAGAATGTTTAATGTGCGATCAGCGATGCGAATGGTGTTTGGTTTCTGAAAAAGAAAAAATAGAATGTGTCTAGTTTATTAATTTCCTTCTGTTTTTTTTCAGTCGTTTTAATATATATGCCATAGAACTTTTTTTTTCACCAAACATTGCCCAATATATTGCAATATGCATTGCAATATGCCTTTTCTGTATCGCAATTATTTGCAATACACCTTTAAGACCCAATACCCAGCCCTAAAATACATATATTTGTATATGTACATAAATAACTGGTGTAAACAGCAATCTAAAAAAATGTTCATTTTCTTTTCAGTTCCCTTTTCAGCTTGGTTATGCTCAAGCTCGTGTCGAGATTGCCTCCCTGCTGCAGGGATACATATATCCTCTTGTTCAGATGAACACATTAGTTGTGTACGTTGTGTTTTTCTTTTTTTTTTGTTATTTTGAATGAAAAGCTCTATAAAAGTGATCACCCAAAACAAGGGCACCTTGTGAAATCCTGATGGAAAATGATAGCGAGACACATTCTTTTGCTTGGAAAAGAAACCAGCTGTAATCTAAAGTCATCTTTGTCTCACACCATTTGATTGAAAAGTTTGTTTTGCTAAAGTGAAAGATTTAACTCTCAATGCTCTCAATCCACACTCTTGTCACTTTTGTCAAACGCTGTCTTTCCCTCACTGCTTGCCATCAAACTTGCAGACACGCTTGATCAAATGTGAGTTTTAACATTTTTAATCAGCGGTTTCAACGAAACCTGCTACTAAATATTAAATTGCGTGTGAGTGTATGTATGTGTGTGTGAGAGTTGGAGAGAGAGAGAGCGAGAGGGAGTTAGAGGGAGAGAGAGAGAGCGAGAGAGAGAGAGAGAGAGAGAGAGAGAGAGGCATACCTCTTGATGCCTGTGTGTTTGTGAACTGTAATGTATTTTTTTTCTCCTTTGCCATCTCGGGTGTGTGACAGCTGTCACTGGTGACTTAAAGAGTTTTTTGGGCAAAGTTAGCATATTTTTACTGTTGGGTCTCATGCACACACACCCACACCCACACACTGGAGCACAAAGAAATCAGATTTAGTTGCCATCATTTGGTGCAACTTTAACATTTTTTTGCACTATTTGAATCAAATTGGAACTACTGTACATGGACAGTTTTCACTTTATAACTATTGTAGGTCTTTTTGATCAGCAAATCCTACAGAATATTTTAAAATCCTTAAATATAACAGACTATTGATGACAGGCTTGCCCTGACGGGTCTCAATATATCCTAACACTAACATGATCTGATTTTTTATACTCCTATAGCATCAAAAATAACCCAAATTAGGTAAAACAGAAACCAACCCACCTTTTTGGGTTAAATAAATACATTTAAAAAAAAACCTCACCCACCCATTTTTAAAAAAATGTTTCTCTTCCGATACAACCTGATTTTAGGGTGTGTGTGTGTGTTTTTTTCAAAGCACTTCAATTTTGGTGGCTTTGTGGGTTATTCATTTCACCCAACTTTTTGGTTAAATGAATAACCCACAAATACTGTACAGTATATTGAATATACAGTATTATGACTCATATTATGTATATTCTGGTGCCTGTCAGTTTGTAGTACATATTTTGCTCTTTGCTACGGATTATGGAAACTGATCATGCAATTAAATTGTACTCAGAGATACCTCAACTTTAAAACGTAAATAACTAGTACACAGTTGTCCACGAGCTAGATCCAGCCAACCACATCATTTTATGTGACCTGTGAAATGCTGATTTGACCTCAGGATTAGAGCTAAAATACCAAATTTGAAAGTTGTCTTCAAATTTTAAAATTTTGGGAGAAAAAACAGCATTTTTAAAATTACCCATCTCTCTTTTTAAAAACTGGGTAAGTGTGTGGCGAACACCCTTAAAATTTATTTGAGTTCACAGTGATACTGGCCCTCTGACACAAACTATAACTACAATATGGCCCATGATAAAAATGAGTTTGACACCCATGAACTATTGTATCTGTTTTTTTACAGCTCTGTTTCCCTGGTACATAACACCTTCGATACAGAGGATCCAATGAGCTGTGTACAAACCCAGCATACAGCGTTGAATTTGGCCTGCAAGCCGAAGGACAATATTTGGCAAAATGAAGAGGTAACTGACTCATTCTAACTTTACATTGTTATGAATAAACTGCAAGAAAATATTGTCTCCTATCTCACTGGTAGTTTGAATAAAAAACAAACACCAAGTTATAATTTTGACAGATTTTCTCACTCACCTCACTCTGAGTCTGATTCAAAGATTACACAAAATCAAATGGCTTTTTCTGCTGTAGTTCTTGTTTTGGTGTGCTTGTTATTGTTTAGAAGGTTCGCTTAGAGGCAGAGAAGTCTTTTTGCTTCTTACGATATTGGTTTGGTAGCTGTGCTCAAAGCACTCCATGTGAAACGAGGTTTAACAAGAGGCTAAGACTTGTGTAATGAATTAGCAGTGTATCTCCTAGCTCCGGGTAACAAAAATGGCAGTGCTGAGCTGGGTACTGCTAAATTGTTCTTACCGCGTTTTTTTTTTGGGGGGGGGGCTTCTATGGCTAATGGCTAGAGGACGCTTCAATTTTCATTTTTCTAACACAAAATACATTTAGTGGATATTTAACCAAAACAATGACTTCCTATCTGTCATCCACATCATAAACATGATTCACAAAATACCAAGCTGTCATAATATTTCGTTTAATATGAATCAATTAAGTATTTCTAAGTACCTTCTTAGGTTTCTGAAATTTTTAAATAATGAAGAAGCAATGACATAAAGAGTGCTTCCCATCTTTGACTTGTTTCGTACATGCTGAAATAAAGGGTTTTACACGGTTACACAGTTTTGATTCTGTTGCATCAAGGCACGATTAATCCATCAGTGTCACAATCATTTAATTTTTATGACTATCAGTAATAATAATGGAACATTAAAGTGACTCGGTGACTACAGTTTTTGTACTTTACACTAACGCACACCATAGAAAATGCAGCAAAATGAGTCATTAGGTCTCTACAAGCTTCATGAAGGAAGACATGATATGTTTTACTCTCACTGACTTGAACTCAAGCAACAAAAAAGAAAAAAAAAGTTTTTAAAAACCTAAATTCTCATGGGAACAAACTCCCTTCAAAACCATCACCTTTAGTCTGCCCTTTGAGCACATCTCAAAAATGTGAAAATTCACCAACATGCTGTTTTTCTTTGCATGGAGGCAGAATATGGAACCTTTTAGCCCCAATTAAAACTACTTTATACCCTTAGCAATGCAACCAATGCAACTTGAATTCCTCATGCTACTAAATGTTTTCATCTTCATTGACGTGAGTAGCTATCATCTGTGCAGTTTTCATTTCTTTACACACACTATTACGCAGTTGTGTAAGCATGCATGTTTATTTGTTGAGGCACTACATTCTGCAGCTTGACCTTGTGTCACCTGTGTCAGTTTGACAGAAAACCACAATAACATTCATAACTGTGCTTTACTACGTTTTAATGGTAACCTTTTTCTCTATAGCAAATAGGCAATTTGCACAAAGAAAATGAAACAGGTCATGGTTTCAGAATATTTCTTTTTTATTGGTGTTCCCAAATCTTTTGGAGCAAACAGCAGTATTTTGCTGTGCAAAGATAAACCATCCTTATGTCCTAATATATTTCCCTATTTTATTTCCGTATTTTAGGTTGCAAATCATATGGTTGAAGGCGACGTGAAGTTGACATACTTGCAGAGTGAAATTTCTTGTCTGCGAAGCCTCCAGAGAGACAACATGAAGGAAATTGCTGAGAAAGACCTTTGCATTACTAAATTGCAAGCAAGCATTTTACTGCTGCAACAGGAGGGTGTCAACACCAATGCACAGGTGGGTTTGCCCTATTGCATATATAAAAACAGGACAAAAGTACCAGAATACTTGAAGTGAGTATGGACTTAGCAGCCAAAATGTCATTTTTGGTCATTTCAAACCCAATTTATTCAAAGTTTTGCCAATCGGATTTTCTAAAATCGGTCTCATTTGACAGCTAGCAAAGTACTGCATATATTAGGATTCAGGTGAGAAACTCAATGTCATTTCACTCTGGTGAAACGCCTTACCGCTCGCACAAATATTTGAACAAGCTAAATGCCAGCAGTTAACACCTGCCGACCAAAAGCCTACCGAATGAGCATAGCGACGCTGTTTTTCGCATTCGGTGTGAACGTAGAATAGGCTTCGTACAGAAAGATGACGTGCGGTGTGTGTGTATGTGTGTATATATATATATATATATATATATATATATATATATATATATATATATATATATATATATATATATATATATATATATATATGTATGTATGTATGTATATATATATATATATATATATATATATATATATATATATATGTATGTATGTATATACAGTGGGCCCCTGGGTTACGAACTTAATCCGTTCAGCGGCTACGCTCGTATCTCGAATTGCTCGTATAGCGGGCAATCCAAACCCATGTTAATTCGTGAATGCGTGCAACGCGCGCAGAAGCCTTAGGTAAAATCATCACGCTGTATACATATATTAATATTAAGTGACATAATCCACTGTACAGTTGCATTAAATAACAAATACAAGGGAAAAATGACTTTTACCTTTGGAAAGACGTGACTTGTGCTGAGATAAGCAGAGATGAGCAGAGATGAATGCTCGAAGTCAATACGGTAAATCAAATATGCTATTGGTCTTACAGTGTCACAGTAACTTTTTCAGTCAGGGTTTTCTCTACTTCCTTCCATCCCAACCAGCTGTGCCATCAGGCTAAAGGCGTTCGGCCAATAGCATATCGGCACTTCTGTGATTGACGTGTGACGCCGGCCAATAGCATCTCTGTGAGTGAGACCGGGTGACCTTAATCGACCAATAGCATATTGGCGTCTCCTTGACTGACCTATAATTATTCGCACTTTTTTTTTAAACGGTTGGAATGTATTGACATCTTATTGATTAAAACACATTTAAACCTGTGACGATTTTTTGTCCTGCAATCGGCACACTTAATTTCATGTCAGCTGTTTTTCCCCACGTGAATTGAGCTGGGTGGAGGCGGAGGGGAGGTTGCTTGTGTTGTATTAACTAGGCACCACAATTACGGCTTGTTCGAGCGTCAGTTCACTGTTGGTTTCAACTCACAGAATTGCAACAATGGCGCTGTCCCAAAGCATGTCGGGAGGTCGCCGACTAACATGACATGCAGTTTTGTCAAGCAACCATTATATAGCACTGTAATACCACCCGTAACAGGGTGCAGAGATCAACGTCTTGAGTAAATAACGCAACGCAGATAGGCTATTGGTCTTACAGTGTTACAGTAACTCTTTCAGTCATGGTGCAAATCACGGAGATACTAAAACATCATCCTCTTATTTCTTCCTTTACCGCTGCTAGTAATTTTAGAAGCTATGTCTAACAGATAAAGTTTGCAAAGTCTTCAAAACATTCCGTTTTTCACTCATTTTCTCTACTTCCTTCCATCCTGTCCCATCAAGCTAGATAAAGGCGTTCGGCCAATAGCATATCGGCATTTCTGTGATTGACGTGTGACGCCGGCCAATAGCATCTCCGTGAGTGAGACCGGGTGACCTTGATCGACCAATAGCATATTGGCGTCTCCTTGACTGACTGATAATTATTCGCACTTTTTTTTTAAACGGTTGGAATGTATTGACAATTAATTAAAAAAAACCACACATTTAAACCAATGACAATTCTTTGTCCTGCAATCGGCACATTTAATTTCATGTCAGCTGTTTTTCCCTTTAGCTGTACAAACCCTACACTTAAATGGTAATATATTTAGACACTGTGAGTGAGACAGTCAGTGTGAGGTTGTAAGACCAATAGCGTTCACGTTACCGCCACAAGTATCTGTTAATGATTGTAGATGACACAACTGCTGAATATGTTGACGCAGTTAGGCGAGAACATTTCTACATACTCAATGGCTGGTTTGTCGGAATGCTCGTAAGGCGAGAGGTTTGCTCGTAAGCGGAGGACAAAAATCTCCCTGATCCACGCTCGTAAGGCGAATTGTTCGCAAATCAGGGTGCTCGTAAGCCGGGGGCTGACTGTATATATATATATATGTATATATATATATATATATATATATATATATATATATATATATATATATATATGATATATATATATATGTATGTATGTATATATATATATATATATATATATATATGTATATATATATATATATATATATATATATAATGTATGTATATATATATGTATATATGTGTGTGTGTGTGTGTGTGTGTGTGTGTGTGTGTGTGTGTGTGTGTGTGTATAGATTTAGAGGAGAGGAGGTGCAGACACGCCAAATGTTAGTGTTTAGAGTGTAGAGTTGAACATATTTATGTAGTAAATTGATCAAGAGCCTTTCGCCAAAATGGATGGCAATGTGTAAATTAGGCTGCGAATAAGAATATTAATTCTCCTCAGCATCCTTTCATTTTAATCGACTTCCACGGTGAAAATGAGTAACTCCATCATAAACTGAGGAAAGATCATTTTAACTAATTAAAGAACAACACGGTTTTCCCATTACAAATTGATTAAAATTGTTTAAACTTGCATCTGTGCTAGATCTCTTGTGTGTACCTCTCCCTCACCCCAAGTCTCCAATTTTCCTCATGTTGAATCTCTTTAACTTACATTTAAAATGTGATTCTGTAAGGTATGTTTAACCCTTGTAAAACAAAACAAAAAACTATATTTACATGCTGGCATACACCTGTGATTGGTGAATAAAAAATATACATCAAAACACTTCACCTTAATTCAGACCTCAAACCTCCACCCCCACCCCCTTTCCTTCCATCTGCCATCTCGCCACAACCGCTTCAAATTAATCTGCAAAATATTGATTTGAGGAGCAAGGGAGTGAGGGGGAAGTGAGGGGCGCACGATTGCGGCCGCATATTAATAAGAACGGGCCGCTCTTCATCTCTCCTCTATACTTTAAGATCCTCATATCTTCATAATTGATTAATGTTCCTTTGTGAAGTGGGAATGAATAATACATTAGTGGGCCTACTGCACCCTCAGGCTGATGAGAAAATGTTTAATTTCAGTAAATGTAACGCTCCCTCTCCTTCCCTCGCTTTCATTTTCCCCTCTCTGCTTATTTGTGAGTGCTCAAGTTTGTTTGTGAGCTGAACACTGGAGCAGTGTTGTGGATTTGCTTCTTTTCCCCCACTGTTGCCTTGAAGGGTATGTTAACCATCAGAAACAAAAGACAGCAAGTTGTCTTTAAAGAGAAAAAAAAAAAGAAAAATCACCCCCACGGATATTTTTTGCACACATTGCATCAGGATGCATCATTAATTTCTGCTGTATCAGGCAGCAATCAGTGGAAACATGCAAGCAACCTGGCACTAACCTCTTTAACAGCTTGGATAGGTGCTATGAGGGTGACGCGCGATGTTATGACTGGCACCACTGCTCATCTGGCTGACAGCGCTAATTATGCTAAACAGACGTCTAATGATGATGATTATGGGGGATTTGAGAGCTTTAGTAGTGAGAGCCAGACACGTGTATGTGTGTGTGTTTGTGTGTGTGTTGGCTTTGGTGGGCACAGTGGGGCATCTGGCACCTGATGGCGAGCATCTGTGTATGTTGAATAGATAAACTATGAAGTGAACACACAAAGACACCCACAGGTCCCACTTCATGTCTACTTAACATCGCCTCATTTTCATTTGAACGCACACAAATGATGAGGGGACTCAGCACAGCGCTTCATCTATGCGAACAAATTGAATAAACAATACTTATCTTTTAACAAGGATCCTAATTAGTTATGCTAATTAGCCCAGATAAGCCAATTAACCCCGTGAAGTGGTTTTATTATGGGTGTGCCTGAGAGCATATCAGAGACACTTAAGAAAACACATTTGCCTAATTAGCGTTCATAGACATAGACACACTTTTATTTTTTTATGTCTATTGTTCTGTTTTTCAACACATCGTAATTGGCTTTCCCCGTTCTCAAGATGTAATAAATGGGAGGATGTATGCACACATCTGCCCTATGCCAGTCTTTGCAGTTGGATCCACATGGATGTGTATATTTTTACAAGTTTTATGGTAGATTAAACAGAGTGTGTATTTTTTCAGCACGTGTCTGCCTGTTCCATTAGTTTATGTCTTTGGAAGTACAATTTGGCCCCAAGTTCTCTCTATTTATTTAAGAGCTTCAGCCTGCGTTCCCTTTCTAATAGTGAGCCGTGTTTCCTCTCGTTTAGCTTTGCCACTCATTATGTGGGCCATGTGGAGGAGACAGTGTTTAAAGAAGTCTTGGACAGGGGATGAAGTTGGGAGGGAGCGAGGGAGAAAATGAATATGAGTGAAAGCCAACCAGAGAGAAAAAGAAGTAAATGACTGGGTGACTGAAGGGGAGAGAATGTAAATTGTCTTTGAACTTCACCACAGCTTCTTGTGTGTCTATAATGAATGGTAAGAAGGGAGGGGGACACAGGACAAGACCGTCTTTGTTACACCGATGAAAGACCGTGGTAACAGGACGTAGCCCAGTTGCGTGGTGCCTTAAAATTCTCAATTTGCTCCAACCTGCACCCACTGACAACTGAGGTGCTTTAAAAATGAAATTATGAGAAATGTAAGGAAGATATTAGGTTAAATACAGCATGTCTGATCAATGCTTTGTATGAATACAACAGACAAGCTATACTAAAACAGTTTCTACTGTTTTTTTTTTAGGGTATTGGTGCCATTCCAGAGAAAACTTTGGTTCTGTTCTTGCATTAACCACAGTGCAGGACTGTCGTACCTAAGTCCGAACTCAAAATTGTGTTCTTATTTTTTTTGGATGAGTTGGACTCCTTGGCATTTGGCTTGTCTCAGAGCTTGAATAGACCAATGCAAGGTCGAAAGTTTGACTTGTGCTATCTGATTATAATAGTATACTGTTGTTATGTCGTATCCGTTGGCAGGGCATCTGGGGATGTTTTTTACGGATACTAGACATGGGACGAGATACAAATCTGACGAGACGAGATATCTCATGAGACTGAGTCCACAAGAACAAGATCTGACAAGATTTTTGCAGAAATTTTAAAATAAAAAAAATATTGATAATTTAAACTTTTCAGTTTAAAAGTGATTTCATTTTTATTGAGCAGCCTGCAATAAAGTAAAGTTTTTTTATATGCTGCTGCAATAAAAAAATTATTCTGCTGAGATCTCTCAGACTAAGTGAACATCAACTAAATACAATTCTTTCTTTTCACATGCTGCTTCAAGAAAAGTTGCAGCTGAAGTCTTTCAAAGTTGAACATGGAAAAAAATCACGTTTAAGTGCCAAACAAACAAAAAAAAACATTTTAAAGATAGTTAAATGATGACGGATGATATAGACTGTGGAGGTCCGTGCATTTCACACTTAGCCCTTAAGTGATTGGACCCCCACGCACATACATACGCATTACTGGGCTACGGAGGCAATTTTTCAGAGCATTTAAATATCAATAAACCCGCATCAGCAATTAAAACTTATTATTCCATGTGCCAAAACTTAAAATAAGTAATAATAATTTCAAATTATTTGTCAGAGGTTTTATAAAGTCCATGAAGAACAGGCAAGCTGTAACAAGATTGTACGCTAAATTACAAATGGCAATTTAATGTAACGTTCACGTCTGGGCATGGTGAGTTGGGAGCAGGAAGTAAGGGGACCCCAAAAAAATGCAGGAAAACTGAGAAATTTGTGGCTCAAAAAAGGGATTTTTAACAAGGAAATGAGGCAGAACCGAACCGGGAGCAAAACTCTACAAACTATCACCAGACAGATGGACCAAATCAAACTAACAAGCACGCAGACAATAAAGACAGACACGAGTGGAACAGAAACATGAACGAAACCCCCAAAACAACCAAACCCAACCATGAAAATTGAATATGAATGACATAAAATGATAAAAACATATTAACTCACCCAAAACGACTGTCCCAAAGTTGTTTCAGTACAAAATCCATTTTTCTTTTTTTCCTCAGAAAGACTTTCATGACTTGAATGTCGAGTTTGTCTTCATGTTTAATTTCCAATAATAAATCCTTTTGTATTATGCTGAAAGTCACGTTGGTCAGATTTCCGTTTTGCTCTTCTTCAGACGTTGTGGGTTTAAAAAGAAAAAAAAAAGCGTCTGCGGGAGTAACCTTGACTAATTCCACCGTTAAACATGGTGGATAAGTACAGCACTGCTTTCCTGCAGTGAGTGACCAGTTACGTCACGTTCTACGTGAGTTTTCTTGAAGGTGTTTTTATGGGTCGATTGCCTATTGCAGCTGTCTAACAAAAATATGGGCTCGCACACAATATGTCATTGCACACTGCACAGAAGCCTTCAACTGTTCAAGCAAATGCCCAGCACCTCCAGGCTCAGACATACATGAAGTCTGCCAGGAAGTCTGCCTGGCGACACACGTTAGCTGAATTCTAATTGGCTAAAAACTCTACACTCAAACTGCAGCACGTAAGAGGAGTTTATGGTATGGATATAGTATGATGCGAAAAGAACAGAATATGGAGAATCCACACTGCGGAAAGAAATTTTTTTTTTTAAAATGAGGAGTAGTGACTACCTCCGCCAGTGGTATCGAGTATTACTTCTCACACATACGCAAAAAGTACTCAGTCAGCATCGTTGCAGTGTATTTACGTCATATTTCCTTCACGATGTGCTGTCCCAACGCCACTGGGGGTAGGCGTTGCTCAAATTCAACCTACTTCAGATAAGTTTATTCATCCCTTCATATTTCGCCACTGGATTCACTAAATATTATTATTTACTTGACCGAGTCCACTATGTTTTTATTCCTGAAAATACTGTAGTGCCGTCTTACCTGAAAATGAATTTGACATACTGCCGGCAATGAGGACCAAACACAGACAATGTTGAACAGCCCGTATCAGGGGGTTTGATAGCCCATATTCTCAAAGCATCAAAGCATTTTTCCCCGAGGGAAAAAAATGCTGTTTCTAACTCCACAGAAAACATGCTGACCAGTTAGGTGAACTCACATGCAGAGGTTCAGTGGCCTGGACGAAAAACACACTGCTCCTCCTGAATCCCAGGTTCGACGTCCTGACGGATCATCCTATCCAGCACCCCTGAATAGACCTTATCCGGGAGGCTAAGAAGTGTGGTAGCCACCACCCTGGTCTGCTTATTCAGAGGCACTGTCTCCAATGTCCACAGGATGTTGCAGAGGTGTGTCAACCAGGATAGCCCTACAACATCCAGAAATTTAAGGAACTCCAGGCTGAATTCATCCATTCCCGGGACCTAGCCACCAAGATGATTTCTGACTACCTTGATGACCTAAGCCCCAGAGATAGGAGAGCCCACCTCTGAGTTTCCAGATTTTCCTCAGAAGGCTGTCTTTTTGCTTTCATGGACAGAATTTCTAGTCACAACCAAAGTGTTGAGGTGTTTCAGTTTCGGGGTCTCAGTATTGCATCTCTGCTATTTGTGGATGTGCTGTTGGCTCCTTTAAGGGTGTTACCTCCAACTCTCTCTAGAGTCGAGTGTGAAGTGGCTGGGATGAAGATCAGCACTTCCAGATCTGAGACCATGATCTTCAGTTGAAAAAGGATGGAATGCCTTCTCTGGGTCAGGTATAAGGTTCTACCACAAGTGGAGGAGTTTAAGTTGTTTAAGTGATCGTAGGCTGGATCAGGAGATCAACAGGCGGCTCAATGCAGCGTCCGCTGTGATACGGACTCTTTACCTGTCTGCCGTGGTGAAGAAATAGCTGGCGAAACTCCATTTACCGACAATATATGTTATGGCCCTCACCTAAGGTCACGAGCTGTGGGTCCGAAAGTATGAGATCCCATATAAAAGTGGCCGAATGGGATTCCTTTGCAGGGTGTCCGGGCTTTCCCTTAGAGATAAGGTCAGAAGCTGGGTCATCCAGGCTCTGTGTCGATCTGCTGCTCCTCTGTGTTTAGAGCAGCCAATTGAGGTGGATCAGGCATATGGTTAGGATGCTCCATGTCCCACTGCAAGGAGGCCCCAGCAAAGACCAAGGACACGTTTGAAAGATTGCGTCTCTTGGCTGGCCTGGGAACGCCTGCTGTTCCTCTCGGAGGAGGTGAGCAAAGGGGCCGGGGTAAGGGAATTCTGGGCTTCCCTGCTGACGCTGCTGCCCCCACGACCTGACTCTGGATAAAGCAGTAGATAATGGACGGCTTGATGAATAATGCCACCCTTTAATAGAAGCTTGAAAAAAAGTATTGAAATAGGCATGTGGTTGGTTAAACTGACCATGAGCACCAAAACACGCAGTCCTTTTCTTTCACTCATGTCAGCCAACAGGATGTTCATAAATGTTGATTTTACCAACCATCAAGCTTGTGTTAGCCACAAAATCGACACAAAATTCACCAGCAGTTATTCTTTCAGAGGAAAGCCAATGTGATTTGTGTATTTGTATTAGGAAATGAAACACGAAAATGATCACATCCGGACGACATGGACTTGGACTCAAACTCGGCCCTTGTGAACTCAGACTTGACATGGATCCAGACTTTTGTAACTTGGCCTCAATAAAACTGGCTTTGACTAAAAGTACAACACTGGATTGCTCAGGTATCACTATCAGCTATCACTTTTGAAATGTTTTACCTGCACCTACAGGAAACTTAAAATGATCTTTTTGGTCACGTAGAAGGCATACACATTAATAGTCGCCCGAAGGGTAAGATTGGTGCAAATTTTATGTAAAGCAATTTAGATGTACACTGTACTGTATTCCTATTTCTTCAGGAGTCTATGTCAAATCAAATGAAATAGCAATTTTAAAAAAAGAACTTAAACTTCTCACTTTGAAAGCATATTCCCTAGAGGACTGCATTCCTACCTCTAAATGCTGTTTTACTTGGCTTGACTGAAGTTCTTAGGTAGCTTGCTTATCAGAGCCATTCCATAGTTGCTTTTATTTGCATTCTAATGAGGTCAGACAAAATGATAGAAACCATTCATACACAATCTAGGTTCATTTTGATGATCTTTTATGACTCATAAACTCCCTAACTTACATTTGCCCTTAATTTGGTATTTTACTGTGTTCTGGCCTTTCTCATTTAGGCAGTGAATTTGTTGCCAGCAGCTCATAGCCCAATTGCTGGACCTGTTGTCTTTAGAGACATAAGATGGGAATTGACTGACCTGAGTACCACCATATTTTTTGTGCTCCTTAGCCGATTGTTTTACTCTATTTCTGACTACGGTCTTTGATTTAGAACCTTTTGAAACAACACAATAAACGACCCCGGAGAGTTAATCTAGGGCTGACTCACTGCTGAAACAACAAGACTGTTTCTCTTGTGTGACTGAGAATAAAAATGTATACTTTAGAAAAACAACGATGGTGTCTTTTTGTAAAATACATGTTCAGCTTGTTCAAAAGCCGTGGTTCTCAAATGGGGCTCCGTGAGGGTACTTCAGGAGGTTCTTGTGATGAGTTTCTGCAGGCATGTACTGTATCAGCAAATCTAGTGTAATGTTTTTAATGTCACAACCAGAACAATACATTTTTTCACTTAAATTAATATTACATTCATGGTAACATGAAGCAATTTATTGCTTTATTGTATTAAAAAAATACCATCCCCCATCATATGCTTTCCTCAGTTTGCTGTTTGCTGCCGTCTGATTGGCTTGGTCCATCATCACGACAATCTGATTGGCAAGACACTTGTAGCGTATAAGCAGCGTACAAGCCTGCCATGTGCTTTGTTTTCGCAATGAAGAAGCCCGCATTGCGACATATGGTTAACTCAAAATGGAAAAAACTGTGGTCTAAAGTCATTCAAGACAATGCAGGCTTCACGCCCGACCAAGTCCACCACTCGGCCATGAATAATGCTGTAAGGCTAGTGTGGTTGCTAGCCACTTAAGGGTTCTCCGACATGACATTGGTTGACATTAATGGCCTCATTGATTGTCACTCGGAGCCGCTTACTGACGAGTTTCTCATCAAAATGACAATGTCAGCTAGAGAAGAGAAAGACGAACATTCACAAGGCGAGGTTGACGAAATTGCACTGCATGTCCTTAACCTAGAGAACCTCCATAAGCTCTGCAGCACTGCACTGACTCTTCCACAAAGGTCAGAGGCGTCAGGTTCAGCAACCATGTGATGGATTTATGGTATTATATAGATGCATTTTGGCCAGAATGAAGAAGCACACTTCCCCATCAGGATGTACCTCATCCGTCAGCAACACTAGTCTAGTCATAGGTAAGGGCCTGTAGCGTTTTTGTTCGTGTGCACGCATCATATGAGAGAATGTGTGTGCAAGTCAGGGAACTTAAAGTCAAAAGGTTTTATTAAGAGATTCTTATTAATTAATATTTAATTTAACTTTGTTCTGGGAACATCATTGTGTATTTGTGACGATCTTTGTGATGTTCTCTGTGTTTTTCACCTGCGAAGGTCTTGAGACTGTGGTGATGCAGGGCTGTACAAATACATTTGACTTATTAAATTCATTTTATGGACTTAAATTATGTAGGTGTGATGTCCTTAAGGGGCAAATCATACTTTGTGAATTTGACTTATCGCAGAGGTTTTCTCTTTAATTGCAATGAACGAGAGATTACTGTATATAGTAAAAAACAACAAAAAATATGTCAAATATTTCAAACTGTGATATAACTGTATTTTCTGCGCTATAAGGCACAATAAGGTGGATTATAAGGCAAACCTTCAACAAATGGCCCGTTAAAACTGTTTTCACATACAGGGCACACTGCACTATAAGGCGCATAGAATAAAAGCTACAATAATGGCTGGGCTTGCACTATGCATTCACTAAATGGAGCTGCGCTAAAGGGACAAATATAAGATGTCAGTCAAACTTTATTAATAGACAAAGAGAAATTAAGAATAAAGATGATTTGTGGAAAGTACTACCTGAAGAATGGGGAAGCAATACCTCTTGATTGCATTAAAAGACTGTTTAGAATAGATCAATGTCAAGATTAATTTAAAATAATATAATTATGATTCCATAAAATATGAAACTATGTTTTTAAATAAATTGCAACTAAAAAAAACTTAAAATATTATATTGTTTTGTTGATTAAAAAAAATGATTCTGGATGTATTTTATTTTATTTTTTTTAACAAAAACTCAAATTTTTTTTGCACCTTGTCCCCATATAAATTGCTTAAAAATTGTAGCATTATAGCATATCAAAATTTCAAACAAGCTAATGTAAAAAAAAATAATAATACAAATAAACATTTATACCTGAAATGCAGAGGTAAACATGAAGAATTTCCATGGCAATTAAGTTGCTTCATTTTTTTCCCGCAAAACGAAAATCCGCGGTTTATTCGGCATTAACAGTCAGGCACACCGGATTATAAGGCTGACTGTCAGTTTTTGAAAAAAAAAAGGCCTTTGTGTGCCCGTTATAGTGCGGAAAATACTGTAAGTTGTGTGTCGAGTCATAACATTCAGATAAATTTCACAACTTCCTTGTACTATGAGCATAAAAGGCCATGGTAAAGATTTATTTGTAATAAATAATGACGTAATTGTTACCTATATACAGTACCACTGCTGTAAATGGTAAAAAGATCATATAATCGCCAAATATCGTACATTTGGACAATTTTTTATTTTTGGACATTGTTTGAAGGCGTGTGATCGGCTGGCTTGATTGGCTTGCCGATTAATTGGTCAGGCCCTAGTTTTAAGTCATTTTTTAAATCTGACATTCTATTTGCTGGTGTACTGCAGATTTTTTTTCTTTTTTTTAACAGGGGACATCATAAAAATAGATAGAGAACCACTGCTCTAAAACAACGCAGTCGAAATTCAACTTGGCCTTTTGATATTGTATAAATAAACCGTTATTAGTTTAAATTAGTTTCAGTGGTGAAATATACTGGCCAAAGCTTGCATTGTACAATGAGGAAACTATAATACTCTGTACAGGCCTTCAATGGGTACAGGAGGCTAATATCAGTTCATGCTCACATCAGCTGAGTCATCTCCTCTGTGTCCTTGACTTATTAACTGATTTAAAGCTGATTAGATCAGTCTTGCACAGACATGCACTGGTACACGCACACGCATAACGCACTAAATTTGAATATCAAAATGGAATTGCTCCACCAGTGAAAACTCGATTAATTCAAAAATGTTTGCATCAAGGTGTAGGTAAAACAGATGACCACGCATATTTTTAATGCACCTTGCAGCGTTTTAAGCCATTTATGACATTAACTAATGCTCATGTTATGCAAACACACTTTTGCAAGTCAAAGCCATTTATGCCAGGCGTACTTGATGCTCCCTTTCTCCTCCTTTGCCTTGATTTGACTTCATGAGTTGATCAGCATAGCTATTGATTTTGCACTCTATATGATGAGCTGAAATGCGTATGGCGTCTCCATAATAACATGCCACAATTCTGAAATGATGATGTTTTCGTGCCAGAGTGCTACGCATGCTAGATTCTTCTAATTCCAGCAGACATGCCTCAAAAGAGTATTGGAGTTTAGCAGACTTTATGGACATTGTTCACTTTAACGCCTGCTTCCTGCTGTTTGGGCTGTGTCAGTGCATCATCAGTGTACAGCTGCAACTTTAGATGCAGCATTACTCAGAAGATTCAAACACACCTTAACTACTGGAAAACATCTGTACATCATGTAGTCAAGAGCACATAAAGAAGCCAGTTTAGCACCACTACTTTGACGCGACAAGATCGAGCCTGTTTTCAGTCTCTGTCAAAGACCGATTTTGAGATAAATACTAATTGAAGACAAAACAATTTTCTGCGAAAGAATCCTTTCAACGTTTTAACTTCTCCTTTCTGTCGTCATGCCTTCCACCAGCAGAGTCTGCACTTGGGAGATGAAGACACATTGGTGTTAATGAAAAGCCCTACTAAACTCTCTTCGATGCATGAATGTTTAAACATGCTTGTCATAACATTCATTCGCTCACACATGACAGCTAGCATCTGCACTGCCTTTCTCACCCCTCAATATTTTATCACGCCAGCCCTCCTAGTCCGCTTACGAGCACAATGACTGTGTGGTGAATCATTACGACTAAAAACAGAATGTGTTCTAGACCAACTGGCAGCGCACATAATAATGGATTGAGCTCATAATAGCACAACTAGTCATATTTAAATATAAACAAGGGCATGTTAGGCCAAACAAATAAAATGTTTTTGCACATGGAGAAGTATATCTGCAATGGTGAGTCAAAGTCTTCTAGCAGTTTGAAGCACCTGAGAATTCAAATGTCGTTTGAAAAAAGTCTCACAAAATGTTGGTTTTCAAATCTTTTGACGTGCCACAAAATAGTCAGCTACTGCTATGCGTGCTGTTTTATGTGCAATAGGACAAGTCCAGTGGCGGTCCGTGCATTTCACTCTTGGGCCTTCACTGATTCGGCCCCCTTAGAAGCACACGTACACATTACTAGGCTACACAGGCTATTTTCCGGCGCATTTGAACATCAATAAACCCGCATCAGCAATTGAAACTTATCATTATACGTGATACTGCCAGAACTTAAAATAATAATAATTTTAAATATTTGTATATGGATGAATGGGTGTCCACAAAGTTTTATGAAGTCCACCAAGTGTCTTGTCGGTGCGGCATGTTGGCGACGGATGTGGGAAGGTGGATCCAAAATACAGGGGGGCAGGATGAGATGAGCTCAATAAAACGTTTTATTACTCGCAGAAGCTGGGCGAAACACGAGAGCTACACTAGAGCTGGAACACGCTCATGACAGGTGACACAATTTACACTAACGACAGACGCCAGGGAAAAACATCACAAACCCAAAAGCAAAATAACTCCACAAAACTCCACAAACCCCACAAAATAAAGCCACAACACGAAAAACCCAGACAGAACATGACACCAAAAGCAGGCAAGCTTTAACAAGATTGTATGCTAATTATGTAGTCCCCAACCTTTTGATCACCTCAGACTGGTCAATGCATTAGATTTCTATTGCCGACCAGGGGGAAACCTTCACATCACCTCTCGCCGCAATATAGCTTTTTTTCCAACCCCCCTAAAAGAAAAAAAAATCCACGATACTCTGAGGGCACGGATTTTTCGGACTATAAGCCGCGACTTTTTCCTCATGATTTGAGCCCTGCGGCTTACAGTCCAGTGCGGCTTATCCGTTGTTTTTTTCCCACCAGTCAAGAAAATGTGTGTATCGGCTCAAGAAGTCAGTTTATGGAACAACTATGAAATATAACTGCAAAGATGTGAATCAATGACTGTGCTCAAAAATAGTTTTAAAATCTATTAAAAATATTTTAAAAAATGTCTAAATTGAATAAGATTATTCTGCCCTTCAGAAGTGTTATAACACCTGTGTTGTTCTAGATTTGTACATAGATTTAGAGCACCCTCTTCTGGTTACTTTGAAATATTGTTTTTTCTCAGTAGACGTCAGTGGCAGCACGCAAAGACGACACGTTAATGTTTGATGATTGCTAATCTTATTTTGTTTTGCCTTGGACGAGAATTGTTCGTGAGTACAGAAGTTCTCAAAATTATGACTGTTCATCTGTTTTGTTTATCGTTAGAGACATTGGAAATAAGAGTATTTTTTCGTTGTGCAACTTGCTTGTTAGCTCGAGAGGTGCTATGTATCATTAGCTGATTACGTGTTTTACGGCAACCTAAAGAGGGTAATGGTCAATGGCCATTGTTCAAATAAAGCAGAGCAAAAGGAAAGACAGTCTGCTTGTTTGAAACATCGTTAACCAGACGTCTAGCTGGCGAAAACCCAGACGTTTTGGAGTGAGGACGGCAAAAAGATCTTGTATAAAAGTTTGTGTTTGATATACAGTATAAAGTATATATATGATTGTATTTATAATGTTATGATTGTATATGTTATTCATGTGCAGTGTGTGCAATGTTCAATAAATGAATCAGTCATTTAAACAATGGGAGACAGAATGCTGTTGGTACGTTGCATTGGTAGACGATTTAAAAAAATATGTATACTTTTTTTTTAAAAAAAAAAACTTTCATATACCATCTTTTTGGATAAATATCTGATGTTATGACCTGCGGCTTATAGTCCAGTGCGGTTTATCCTTGGCAAAATGTTTTTTTTTGGGTCACTTTTTGCTGCTGCGGCTTATATAAAGGTGCCACATATAGTCCGGAAAATACGATATATATATATATATATATATATATATATATATATATATATATATATATATATATATATATATATATATATATATATATATTTCCTATATATACCCATAGTTAACTCTATACGGTTTAAAAATGCATGATGCAGGCAATTTAACAAGCATTCTAAAAAACAAAAAATAACTATTGCATAAATGAAATCTAGAAAAAAAAAGATTATTAATGGCCTAAATAGGCAACTCTTTGTACAGGATATGCTATTCAGTTTAAGTTTTATAAGACGCGGGGTTAGCAGTCATGACCTTGGTGTCTGACAGAATGGAGTTCACCATGGTAACGGTTGGTCAGTAACCTACCTAACACCCCTATACCACCTTTCATCACACCCCACCACTTCTCACTGCCTCACGAGCAATTTGATTGGATGTACAATTGAAATGTCATGCCTCAGTAACACATAAGCACACTCACCGGACTAACTAGACGGAAACATTGGGGTGAAAGAACAGGACACATCAAACGATCGAAAATGAGAGAAACTCGAGACAATAGAAATGCAGTAAAATGTTTGCAGGCTTTCTCGACTGAAATATGAGTATTTTCTTGCAAGAAATATGCTCTATCTGAACATGTTAGGTTCACAGTTAGTAGGTTAACGTGTTGTGGCGGAACTATGCTCAGAGCGTCAATGTCGAGAGGCTTCTCATAGATGCTGAAAGCAGAATCAAATGAATATCAATGTAGAACCAATTACCTCAGGGAAATGCTGTCTGTAGGTTAGCTTTGCGAGTGCACACGGCTCACCTTTAGCAAAGTGGAAGCAGACAGCGCAGATGTATATTCGTTTTTATTCCCTCTAACAAGCCTGTCTGCCTGGCTAAAATAGAAATGTCCAGGAGACATGTCCTACCCCCTCCTCACCTCATTTCACCTAGATACACACTGCTGTAAAAATATAAATTATGGAGGGAACCTCTGATGCAATTTTTAAGAATTTAAATACAAAAGCTGGTTTCAAATTTGTAGCATATTCAAGGATAGAAAAATTATCAGTTTATGTTCTCAAGACATACTCCAAAATGTCTTTTGAAATATTTCAACCAGCCGTGCACAACCAGCCCTGCACAACCAGCCGTGCAACCTGACACAAATCTCAATGCGATTGGCTCAAGCTAAACCCTGTATTGGAATTATACTCAAGGTTGAAAACGATATGGTGTTTAGGTCATATGAAGAGGATAATTTAGACCCAGAAGCAGACAGGGCAAAAAAGTGGAAAAGCAAAAAGTCTTTCTGGACCGCCAATGAATTGGAAGCTAGACTTGGAAAATAGGTTCGGGAACTAGACTCAGAAATCTGTCTCAAAAGAAACTTGGAAGACACATTTATGTGTTGGTTTGATGATCTGTCACTGAGAGCATCAAACTCAAATTCCATCAGACATAAATCCCTTTATGAAAGCCAACTAAAGGACAATAGCCACTGCATGGCGACTGATATATCATCACGAAACTAACCAGTCACCACCAGTCACAAGAGTAAATACATTAAAATGACAAATGTGACAAATACATGATCATCATGATGGTGACAAATACATGACCATAGCAACGTCATAGCAACTGATATCACAACAGTTTGAGATATGATGGGGACCGAAATAAATATATTTGGACTATCATTCATCTCAAAGATACTAGTCTGTTTCTCTCTGAAACCCATTACATGTCTGCAAGCCTGTAAATTTTATGTTTATGAGCATGGATCTGCATGTGCAAAATTTGCCTTAAATCATCACAAAATTGACAATACTTTGAGGTTCTAAAAGCAATTTTGTTATGCTGCTGCATGAGCAATTTAGCTGATCCAAGCTACTGCTGATCTGCATAAGTGACCGTGCCTCTTTCAAAGTCTCTAGCTCCTTAAAGCCCCTTCTAAATCAGTGTTAAGGCCATGATAATAGACCCCTCTGACCAATTGATTGGCCTTCGTATGTTTACAGCTCACTTTAATTGCTTCAAAAATACCATTTATCAGGCATGCGCATCTGCGTACACATGACTGAGTGTGTGCAAATGCGCCTGTCCATTGACAAAAAAGCCCATTGATTTATCAGCATCAGGATTTGTCCCGTTCACCGTACATAAAATCCCCGCGTATGTGCTGCTCAAAATGGGAAATGGTTCCATCGATTCCCTTAAGTTGGAGCCCAAATGCTAAAGATTTTTGGATAAGCTTTCTCATTACTTAAGCTGAAATCAATAGGGGCAGCATGGGTCTAATGAATGAACGGGCCACAGATCAGATGGGGTGTGCTCATCCCTGGCCTGTCCTGGTCGATCTGCGCGCCAGTGTGTGTGCGTGTGCCGCGTGGGTACAAGCTTGAGGGGAACCTGCTTTTCTGATCACTAATCAGAAAATGCACCTCCAATACCTATTTGTGTCTTATTTTCGTTTTGCTTCATTAACCCTATTAAGTGTGGTGAGACTACACACTGCTTCTATTTGACATATAACTTGGGTGGAATACATCCCAAAGATGTACTCCATTTTCTTTAATATTGGAAAGTAGATATTTTCTTGATTAATATCACAGAGTATACTGTATGTGCACCTTCATATTGCAAAAATCGTAGCATATCTTGAGTCCTTTTTTAATATTCTCTGCTATAATTCTTGATTATTTTGATTTTGCCTGCACTATATTACTTTCATCTACAGTTACATAATGCTAGGTTGTTTTTTGCCTTTAAAATAATTTTTGCAGCAAACAATATTTGGACTTGGAATGAAAAACTGCATAATATCTGTGAGGCTGATTTGTTGCAGATAATTAATTTGAAGTGTTACGCTAGGTATTAACATGGTCCTGCTCACAAAGTGCAATGTGTTGAATTTGCATGCAGTTGGCGCTCAGCAGGAAGCAGGTGGAGGATCAAAGTTTGGAGCTGTCAGTGTGTCAACAGAAAGAAGAAATTCTTCTTTGCAAGGTAACAGTAAAATAAGATATCTACAGTCCAGCACTATTTTCTTTACATTCATTTCGTTGCTGTTCTACATCACTTGTTGGCTAGAGAGTGAGTAATGAAAATTCATCAACAGGCCTCATCTAGCATCACATGCACCCATATCCCCATTGGGGTCAATCAATTTTGATCTTATCTTTTTTCTCAGAGAGGGTTTGAATTAGCCTGGAGAGAAGATAAGAGACACAATTAAATGACTTCCCATTGCCAACATCTACAAATATTTTAAACAAATCCTCTGAACAAAGACACAGCACACACACCAAAAACGTTGACCCGCTTTTCATCCATTCAACATCATAATGAAGCCAAGGGTATAGTGAGGAAATCTCTGAATTATCGGGCCAACATCATTGACTCAACATCTTTTTGTGGTTTGGCCACCATGTGAAAAAACCTTTATTAATTGTTTTAAAGTTGCCAACTGCCATTTGATTAATGATATAGCTGACAACAGTCGCCAGTTGGCAAAATGCTTCTCAGCTGAATAAAATATGTAATGGTACAGTTAAATTAGGAGAAAGGAATATTACTTTTTGTGGATTCTCCCCTATTTTGAGTGTGAAAACACATTTTCAGCAAAAAAATATTTAAAAGACACTTAAGACAATGAAGTTATGAACACAGCTGCAAACAACACCAGCAATGGTGTTGATTGTAAATAATGTCTGATTTGTTCATTAAAATGCATCGGGTCCAAAATTTTGGACGGATGATCTTGTTTGCCTGCGTCCATATGTCCTAGACACATCATTTTTGACGGGAGCACATACGTTCAACATGCGTCCATTGAACGCATTGTTTTTTATACATCAAAATATAAATCATCATCCATCTACTGTTTTATTCAGCAAAACTTGACCACTTACGAACATTTTTGACATTTTTGTCCGCCATGTTTGTTTTGATCTCACAGGGGAAAAAAAAAGTCAAACAAGAATGCTGCTCACGCTGTGAGGTAGATTATCAAGTAGTAGCCTGATAGTGGGAACCTCAAATCTATTTGACCTGAGATTTACAGTAGACTGAACAATAGTGAATGTGGAGCAGATGTATCGAGGGAAAGTACCTGAAACAGCTTTATAAGTCATGTAATATCTGTGTGATAATCTTTGATTATTGAAGGATGCTGGTCCTGTGAGAGAGTAAAGGTAGAGCATTGGGATCTAAAGATGTTCAGGGCAAAGTGATAAATGGTATACAGTTTTGCATGTGACATGCACTTCTGTGGATTGTGTTGCTATAGTAGAGTTGCAATAAAATTATGCTTTTGACTAGACAAGTATGTTTTGTTAATGTGGCTTGTGAAAAAAAGGAGATCTATAAAGCTAAGTATGAATTTGAATTTTTTGCCTAGTGGGAGATATGATGTTTGACACTTAAGTCTTTAATCAACCAGGTGCCGCATCATTTTAGTTTTGTTTGTGATGAGGTTAAGTTTTGCCTTAATTAGGGCATGTTGCAGATAGATAAAATCATCTTCAAAATTTGCAAATGCTGACTAGAAAAGTTGTAGAGGTGTAAAGAATGGGGCCATCTGCATACATGTGTTAGTATGAGAATTTGAGATCATCACAGATATTATTAATATAAATTTGAAAAAGTAATGGTCTTAATTCTGACCTCTTTGCTTATGATTATTGGATCGGACATTTCTGTGCCCAGCCTAACTTACTCGACAGTCTCAGCTAAATAACTTTTTAACCGCATTACTGACTGATTATCACATCCCCCTCATAGTTCAGAGTCTCGAGTTAGGGTTAAAGGCATGTTTTCCCGAGCCCGTGTGGATTTTCTCCACCAAAAAAAACATACTTGGCAGGTGTATTGGACACCCTACATCCCGGGGACCCAACAGTTATCAGAGCTAAAACGAACATTGTATGATTAGAAGCCCAGACCAGCTATATGCATCATTTTGGAAAAGGGTGACATTTGATCTGTTTATTTTTAAAGGGTCGAGGTCTGTATTTTTTTTAGCAGAGCAATGAGACACGGGATGCCTGCCAAGATTCAGGAGTTTTTATTGTCATATGTATAGTATATAGTATATTATTATACCACACAATGAAATTCTTATTCCATTCACTCCCCGTGTAGCAGGCTACATTCCATGTTCGAACAATAAATTAATAGATGAATAATAAAACATAAACAATAAATAATAACACAATAAACAATAAAACAACAGCAGAAACAATGGTGATAATAATAGTATGCAAATATAATGTAGTGAAAAATATTACTTATGCATGAAGTAAGAGAGATTTGTTGAATTTGGACGGCTTGTGGGTAGAGGTTGTTTGCCAGCCTGGCAGTCCTGGCCCTCAGGCTTCTTTGGCTTCTACCTGATGGCACCAGTTCAAACAGCCACTGTACCATAGTAAAAGCCAATCCTTGTGAAAAAAAAACTGCCAATGAGTCAAAATCAAAGATATCTATGGTTCAAGTACAGTGGACCCTCGGTTTATGACATCTCTGCTTTGTGTATTTATTCACTTTACGACGTGGACCATGACGTTTTTTTTTTGTCCCCTCTTTATGCAAATTCTTCAAATAAAATATTTTTTATATAGCCCTGAATCAGTGAAGTCTCAAAGGGCTTCACAGGTGAAAAGAAGTCATATCAAGACTTGTTTTGTAAAAAACAAGATGACAGAGACCTCTTTTCATCATTACTACACAACAGCATACCCTGCTCAAAGCTCCCAGAAGTGGAAGGAAAAACTCAAAAACCCCAAAAGATTGGATCTAGTCTTGAGTGCTTAAAATAACGTATTTATTGTGCATTTTACTGCTTAATTAAAACTTGAATGGGATAGCCATGAGTCCCAAGATTGCTCGGGATGTTAAAGAGAGTAGTAGGAAGATGATTTTTACGGAAACGAAGCTGGAGATAATCAAGAAATACGAAGAAGGGTAAGCAAGCCTAGCCTAGGCTAGGCTGCCCTCCCTAGGGAATATGGCCATCACGGGCTCGTCACTCACTCATAGGTAATTAAATCCTCTCTATATTTTTTATTTCTGATGTTATTCAATTGTATACATGTGTATTAGACATATGTAGCACTTACTATACTATTTTGATACCATTTTCAATACACTCATTAACTATATAACATAGGTTTGGATTGACCGCCATACGGCAAATTCACGTTACGATCCCAACCGCGGAATGGATTAATCTGGTAAACTGGGGGCCCACTGTAATGTATGACATGAAGATCGTTGAACGTATTCGAGACACTGTCAACTATATTGATATTGTTCTAAAGTGAGCAGGCTCCGACGTGAACAACATGGTGTTGTTCTGAAATGTTTAAACTGTCAATTCAGGGCGGTAAAGAACAACAAAATCAAGCGACATCCAACGGTCTTTCTTTTTTAAGCAACTGACCTTCTTTTCTCGATAGACATTCTTTTTTTCGGCTGAGTTTTTTTTTTTTTTTTTTTTTTTTTCATGCAATGTCATGCAGGCGACCAACAATAGCTAGGTGGTAGACTGGAGGTAACTCATTAAGCATCCCTGCTGAAAGACAATGGTGATGAATAAATAAATAACAAAATTGACAAATATGTGACGATAGCAACTGTGATTGATATCAAAACAGTTCTGCTGGAAGTCTTTACACAATCTGATGGGGGAACCAGGTTGTCCATAATTACTGAAAGCCAGCGAGCAGTGTTTTAATTGATTACTGTGCTAATAACGTCTAATATGTTCATCTTTATTTTCTTTACATGATTAAGAGGAGATTTTTGTAAATACTAGTTCTTATTAATGGTTGTTGAAAGTCCCAATATCACATTCATATCAATTTCCAAACAGTAAATTCCCAGTCCCTTATCCCCCCCCCCCCTGCCCACACACACACACACACACACACACACGCACACACACACACACACACACACACACACACACACACACACACACACACGCACGCACACCTCCAATGTGTCCTGTCTTTTAAGCTCATAAATATGGAAAGCAAAAGATGATGAGATTCACCGACAAGAAAAGAATCAAAATCTGTTGTTGCGTGTCCTTTTCCCCGTGTAAAGTTTGAATTAAATGTCACACATTAGCATGTGAACTTTTAAATGAGCTTGTTTGCTCTCAGTGGGGCGGGGCATGTAAATACCCATTTTGAGTATGGAATGTGGTGTTACTGAGAAGGGACTGGGGTGGGTGACTGGAAATGTAGAGAACTGTGTGACACTACCAATTAGGCCATTTCACAGGTTGATATTTTATAGGCACTGTCAAAATGCGTCTTGTTTGAAGGGGACTGAAACCCTAACCTTAGGAAAGCCCGGAAAACCTGCCACGAATACTGCTGACTTTATACTGCACAACCTGTTGCTGTGGGAGAGTTGTGAGTTATGACTCGATGCTAACAAACACAAACTGGTCCTTAAATCACGATCAATCATAATTCAGAGCGCTAAAAATAATGACTAGCATAAATTCTCTAGCTAGCAGTGCTCGATTGTTCTATATCGGCTGGCGAGAGCAGTCAGATTATCTTTCGAAGGCACGAAAATGACTCTTTGATGCTTACAGCTTGACAGTTGCATACGGATCACGTTTAACAAAACAAACTCAAATATGTTTACTGTTGTTCTGAAATCACCTCACTTTGATCAAAATGCATAGGGAGTCACCTAAAATCTCAGTATATATATCATTTTTAACCCCCCCACCAAAAAAAAAAAAAAAAAACACATTTTGATTATCAAAAGGTTTGTCATTCACAGTGGAAATATCTTATTTGACCTTTTGTGTTCATATTAGTGTTTCACCAAAAAAATGTGTGTGTCTGTGTGTGTGTGTGTGTGTGTGTGTGTGTGTGTATATATATATATATATATATATATATATATATATATATATATATATATATATATATATATATATATTCATATATATAATAATATAATATAATATAATTATATAATTTTCCGCACTATAAGGCGTTCCTAAAGGCCTTAAGTTTTTTTAAAAAGCTGATGGCGCACCTTATAATCAGGTGCACCTTATATATGGAACAATATTGATATTGGGATTCGTAGATGGGAATGAAACTGATAAAGTAAGCTTTACCTGTTTCCTCTACAGTTGAACAAGGTTGGTCATATTGACATTGAGTTATTTTGCTCTTGAGAGTTGCACTTTAGAGTTATTATTTGAGTTATTATTGGTATTACTTTGAGTAGTACTATATCGTGATTGAAAAAGTTTTAAAATATGTCAGTAATTGAGGGTACGCTTTATAATCCGGTGCGCCTTATATGTGGAAAAAAGTTTTAAAATGTCATTAATTGAGGATGTGCCTTATAATCTGGTGTGCCTCATAGTGCAGAAAATACGGTGTGTGTGTGTGTGTGTGTGTGTGCGTGTGTGGGTGCGTGTGTGTATATAAATATATATATATATATATATATATATATATATATATATATATATATATATATATATATATATATATATATATATCCATCCATTTTCTATCGCCTGGGCTTGTTAACAGCCAATTGCAGGGCGCAAAAAGACAAAAAACAACCACTCACAATCATACCTAAGGGCAATTTGGAGTGTTCAATACACCTACTATGCAAGAGTTTTGGATGTGGAAGGAGAATGGAGTGCCTGGAGAGAACCCACGTGAGAACAGGGAGAACTTGCAAACCCCACACAGGAACGCCAGAGCGGGCTGGAATTGAACCCGGGATCTTTGCACTGTGAGGCATACGTGCTAATTAGGCTGCCACAGTGCCTCCTTGAAAAATAAATATTTAATTTAATTTGGACCCAGTTTGACTATATATGTAGCCTTGCAGAGGATATACAGGATGCTGCAATTCATGCTTTCAATTCACCTGATCTATATTTTGTTTTTCCAATTGAAGAAAAGGGTAGTAAAATATTGGCAAGTAAAACAAAGACAGTATGTAAACACTGCCCAAAAAATAAATAGACCACACACTGCAGCAAACAGTTGATGTATGTATTTCGTTAAACTATTCAGTATTATTAAAGATCTCAGCTGTACCTGAAAACGGAGTCTGGCTCTTTTTTTATATTTGCATCAGCACACACAATTTTCAAACATTTTGAAAAACTGGAACATTTATGTTAGGCAATCTCATGAGACTTCGTTTCTTGGGATTTGTGTCTTGTCCCACCTCCAGTCATTACTACTAATAAAAACATTGTTAAATTACAGTGTTAGTGATTTCTTAGCAATATCCTCTGTTTGTTTAAGATATCAAGAGAGTGTGTGGGTGGACCCAAAGGTTTTTTGGCAATTTAACATTTTAAACTGTTAAAATTGTGCTCCACAAGTTCATATAAATAATAACATGAATAACCATGTTTTCCTGAACAACAGTACATAACTAAGCTCACATATACGACTCTGCATGAGTATTTATCAATATCTGTGAAAAATATTTGATTGTAACAACCAGTATTTTCTACCCTTACCTTTTATTTTTCTTCATTGACTGCGTCCCCCTTTGTTTTAAAGCGCGGGACCACATATTTATTGTCACAATTTCCTCCCAGTGAAGGGCTTATGTCTGTAAAACACATTAAAATCATAATGCAATCTCGGCTAACCCGGGAGCAACGTTATTGTTCCATTAAACCTGGCGAACAACCCAGCAGCCCAGACTGTTTATCAATCCAATATCTCATAATGTGCTCTCTGCCTGGTCATTTTGAATATAGAAATATCTTCCTTTGTTATTGAACCATATTTCCTTTATTAAGTATTAATCTCATGTTCTGACAAGAATCTGACACAACCAATCTGATATTTGATTATTTGGGCCTTTTTTTTCCCAATTTTTTTTTTTGTCTCCATAGTCTCTTGGTGATATTGGATACATTACATGTGGAGAGCTGTTTTATCTGGGTATAAAAATGATTTAGTGTGTACTCAGCGCACAGTGTCATTGACTAGCTTTAATTTCACTGCAGAGGTGGACTTTATTACTCTGCTACTCCTTGGACAAGTGTATGTGTGTGCATGTGTATGTGTTTGCCCGTGTGCTGTGCCTGCGAGCACATGCAATATCTCCCATATGCTGCCATGTGCATGGAACTGCCTTTTAATGGAGTATACAGCTAAACAAAATCGAAATCTCTCACATGATCCTAGAAATGGTCCTAGTGCAAGAAAAGCGATCTCAATTTTTGTTCCCAATTTTTATTTTTTGCTGTGACAAACCATACTTTTGATCAAAAGCTACATAGCCAAAATCATGTTTGTGCCGCTGAATTCTTTAACCTTTCAATGACCCTGCTGAATGCCAGTGGCCCAATCATAGAACCTAATTGAATCTGCTCGGCGGTAACCCCTAAACATAGCCCCCACCCCGCCAACACCCTCCCTGCTGTCCGACTGATGAAAAAATAAAATTGCAGGTGAAAAATGAATACTGCAGCGGCGGAGTGAGAGAGTGAGATGGAGGTGAGACTGGGAGGGTCTGATTGTGGAGCGGCATTCGAGGTTTCATTACACATTTATAAATACTCACATTGCAAACACACCATTCTTTTTTTTTTTTTTATTTCAATCCTACACCAGGATGAAGTAAAGTGTGAAGTGGCAGCAAGAGAGAACAAGTGGGAAAGTGCACATTTCTCATTACCCCAGCCACCATTTCTGAGCTTATTCTTTTAAAATAATCTGATTTAGTTGCAATTTTCCTCTAAGCGGCTCACTGTTTACCTGCAAGATTAACATTCCCCTCTGTTATTAATATCAAGACTATAATTAAGGGTGATGTGTCCGACTCAGTACTACTTGGTGGTGTCCAGGCCCTTTGCTGCAGGACTCTTGGAATATTGTGGAGCTATGTTACAACACAAAGACATTTTTTAAAAGGAAGGTAAATTTGGCATGCTTTCTATAAAAATACAAACCTGTATATCTCTACAGGTGTGTTGGTGGAGGTGGGTTGGGGGGCATATTTCTTTCGTTTGTATTTGTGTGTGCATGTGCCTGTGGTGACAGTGTGATGGTCCCTTCTGATTGATAAGGTGTCTGTGCAGGCTGCAGATTGCTCTGGCTGATTGCTTCTGAGAGCTCCAACTGATTTATAATCAGAGCAGGATGAAGGATTGAGCTGTGGATTGCTTATCTGTTTAGCCCCCATTGCAACATAAACGGACAAATTATCATGTGGGACACATACACACACCCATACACATGCATGCACACACATACATAGCCACACTCTCATAGAAATGGCTACTCATGATCAGTGTTACTAATCAGTCCAGTCATATTTTTGTGATGGCCTCAAAAAGTGCAATCAGTCCCACTTGTTTGCTTGTGAAAATGAAAGATGGCAATGATGGATAGAGATGCTCCAAAAATGGGAAATTCATGAAAACGCAGGAAGAAGACATTCAACAAAAGACAACAACTACATCATCCAGAATGCATTGGCCCCCTTCCCATTCAATGCCATATTCCTTAAATAGGGTCAAAGCACCCATACACTGATTTTGTGTTTAAAAATGGCAATAAATACAGGATCCTGTACAGGCCAGTGAATTGTAGCTCCATTTTGCTATCATGCAAAAAAAAAAAAAAAATCCATCTCAGAGTGTGTGCATTTTGCCTGTGCTGCCATTTGCTTTCAACTGAAAATGATGTCTTGTGAATGTGAATTCAGAACAACATTATGTTGCTTACATTGGGAGCTGTAGAGAGCATGGGAATTCACCCAACCGGTCTACATGTTTTGTGGACTTGGAAAAGGCATTCGACCGTGTCCCTTGGAGAGTTACGTGGAGAGGTGCTTTGGGAGTACGGGGTACCAAGCCACTTGCTAAGGGCTGTTAGGTCCCATCGATATCAGAGTTTTGTTTGCAATGCCAGTAGTAAGTCGAATTCATTTCTAGTTAGGGTTGGATTTCGCCTAGACTGCTCTTTGTCACTGATTCTGTATATTATCTTAAGAAACATAATTACTCGACACAGCAGAAAGGGGTCCGGTTTGGGGGTTTCAGCATTGCATCTCTGCTTTTTGAGGAAGATTTGGTTCGACTGGCTCTTCGGGCCATAACCTCCAATTGTCACTGGAACAATTTGCAGCCGAGTGTGAAGCGGCTCGGATGAAGATCAGCACCTCCAAGTCTGAGACCATGGTCCTCAGTCGGAAAAGGGTGGAATGCCCTCTCTGGGTTGGGGATGACGTTCTGCTCCAAGTGGAGGAGCTCAAGAATCTTTGGGTCTTGTTCACGAGTGAGGGTAGAATGGAAAGGTTGATCGACAGGCAGATCGGTGCAGAGTCTGCGGTGATGCAGAAAGAGTTGAGCTGAAAGGCGAAGCTCTTCATTTACTAGTCGATCTACGTTCTTGCCCTAACCTATAGTTGCAACTGGTGGGTCGTGACTGAAAGAACGAGATTCCATATACAAGCGATGAAATGGAGTTTCCTCAGCATGTTTTCTGGGCTCTCCTTTAGAATAGGGTGAGAAACTACGTCATCCAGGAGGAACTCAGTGTTTAGCCGCTGCTCCTCCATGTTGAGAGGACCCTGTTTAGGTGTCTCGGGCATCTGCTTAGGATGCCTTTCAGATGCCTTCCTAGTGAGGTGTTCCAGGAGCAGGCCAGGGGATCATCCAGGACACACTGAAGAGACGATATCTCTCGACTGGCCTGGGAACACCTGAGGATCCTCCCGGAGGAGTTGGACGAAGTAGCCGCAGAGAGGAAAGTCTTGGCTTTCCTGCTAAAACTGCTGCCCCTGCAACTCGACCATGGACCATGGAGCTAATGGATGGATGGTTGGATGGAAGAGACTTAACACAGTGGTTATTGATATTTCCTGTTGGACATGTATTATCTGACCCTATTATGGTAACCACTCGAGCAAATTTCTGTTAGAGGATATGATGTTTGCATATAAATATGTTTGTTTACAGCAGCTGTAGAATTGGTTGTTGTTAAAGGGGTTAATAAAAGTTCTTTGATAAATCATTTGAGACTAACTCCTCTTGGCATAGCAGAGTTTATCGTGCATGGTACATCCTGACAGGTATAACATGGCCTTTGGCCCTGTGACTGCTTTGTACGTGCATGTGTGTATGGGTGGTTGTGTTGTGTTTGTGTTTATACCTTATTCTCTTGCTCCCCCTTCTTACCTGTCTGTCTGATGATCCACTTCCTCATTTTTTTTTTTTAACACTATGTTAATGCACAGTGAAAGAAAGACAAAATACACACACGCAAATACAAAGTAAAAATTTAAGCACTTGGAATACTGACTCACACAGATACCCATATACAGATGAATGGCAGCAATTAGATGAGGAAGCCAAGCATGTGAGGACAGAGCAGCGCTGAGGGGGCCGCGACTGCACAGTGGAACGTGTGTATGCGTTTGTTTTATTTGTTTGGGTGTGTTTGAGAGGTATTCATCCTTCTAATGCTCTATCCATTTGTCTAAATATCAACACTGTCTCATATGTCACTGGACAGTGGTTGTTGGAGGGGGCGTTAACGTTTTCAATCTGGAGCCGAATAAGGAAAAAAAAAAGCAATTACAACATTATCACTGGAGTTGACAAAAATGAATTGCTCCTCAGGCCAAACACTGGAATGAAAATCATTGTTCTTGCTTTAGTGATTAAGAAAATAGGGCAGACAGTAAAGGTTAGAACTGGTGTTTTCTTAATCGCTGGTTCCATGTCTGTTCAGTTTGTTCTCACAAAGATTTTAGATAGATAGTTTAGTACTTAGATGAAAACTATCATTTTGTGGCAATGATTTGAAATGTGTCTACTTGCTTAACTAATTTGTTACCCCATATGCATCACAACCGAAGGTTCTTGTTTTGAATCTCAGGCCTTGTGGAGATTTCTTTTTCTCTCTGGGGTTACAAAAGGTATAAAAAGTCCACACACCTTTGTTCAAAGGACTGTTATTTGGAATATGAAAATTATAACAATATATATAAAATAATCAAAACATTTTCCAACATACACACAACTGAGAAAGTCTATGTGCAACTGGTGATGTGTCTGTCATCGGAATTAACCAACCGTGTTCAACCTCATGTGAAAGTGGAGTCAAAGTGGAATCCCAAATACCGTTCAGATTAACAGTGAGAAATGTTTCAATTGAGTGTATGCATTTCTAGGACATAATTGAAACTGGAAATAGGTCAGGCTATGGCTTTGTCCTGAATTCTTGTAAGAAAAGTCTAGAACTGTGAATAAATTGTTCTAGAGCATAGGTCTCGAACTCCAGTCCTCGAGGGCCGGCATCCTGCATGTTTTCCGGTTTTCTTTCCCCAACACACCTGATTCAAATGATTAGCTCATTAGCAAGCTCTGCAGGAGCTTCAAAATGATCCCAATCATTTGAATCAGGTGTTTTTGAGGGAAAAGGTTCAAAAACATGTAGGATATCGGCCCTCGAGGCCCGGAGTTCGACACCTGTGTTCTAGAGAGTCATCGTCACTGAGTGAGAAAATTTGTCTTATTTCTTCATGCAGTCCATTTACTTGGGTTAAATGTAGTCGATGTCAAACAAGTAAAGCACTTAGGGAAAAATACATACAAAACCAAACACAAAAAAAGGCTTTTAAGCACAGACTTTTGGGAATTAATACAACACTTCTTGGATGGACGGAAATAGAAAAAAAAAACTTTTATTTTTTATTACATACGCTAACTGCTCATGTATAATGGTAATTAATTTCATTTGAAGCTTTTGCAAGTCATATGAACTGTTTATTAAATGCACATGATGGATTACTTCGCCAAATTGCCTACATCACAGATCATGTGATTAGATCTCTTCTCAAATGCTTGTGTGCACTAGCACAAGCCATGTTTGTGTTTCCAGGGATAGGAAGAGGCGACAGATTCAACAATGGAGGCTTTTGTGCACATGGCTATTTCATATACTGTAAGGGTATGTGTGGGATCTACACGAGTTTTGAATGAGTGTGTGTTTGCATTAACTGTACCACTGGTGAGCTCATTTCTCTCAGAAATCAAAATTAAATGGGTCATCTATCATGAGAATTATGTGACTGGGATACTTGTCTGCCACCCTTTGTGTATGTGAGAGTTCAAATGTGCACACAAAAAGTAAGGTATAAGGGCAGTGTGTACTGTATGTGCACATGTGTATGTATGTGCACGTATTAATGTATGTGTGCGTGTGTATGTGTGTGTCCCTCTGTGCATGTGTTGGTCGCTTGTCTTTTCCTGCACTATGATTAATGGTTTACATCGGGCTGTTCAGTCATGCATGTTTCTTGGTTTATCGTTTTATGCTGTCTCCAATTAAAGGTCCATAAGTTGAGTGATGGCTTAAGGCCAGTGTCCATCAATAGAGGCCATCAACAGCCTTTATGCACCCTGGATACGGAAGCTACACATTACTAATATCCTCTTGTTTCAGTGCCATCACGCAATCCATGCGTGTGAATACTTGCTTGCAGATGTGTGTGTGTGGGTGTGTGTAGATGTGTGTGTGTGTTCAGGCAAGTGCAGTGGATATTATTGATTAAACTGATGTATTTAAATCTGGTTGTAAGTCTTAAAAGCATAGAGCTCTTAAAGTTAGACTGGGATGATATAACACCATTGCTTTATTCATCCATCCACCCATGCATTTTAAATAGCATTTTGTCCTCACTGGGGTTGTTGGCTTGCTGGTGCTTATCCCAGCTGTATTGGGGCAGTAGGTGGGGGACACCCTCAACTGGTTGCCAGCCATTTGCAGGGCACATAGGGACAAACAACCATTCACACAATCACACCAAAGGACAATTTACAGTGTCCAGTACACCTAAAATGCATGTTTGTGAAATGTGGGAGGAATGACACAGTGCCCAGACAGAACTCATGTGGACTTGAGTAGAACATGCAAACTCCACACAGGAAGGCTGGAGTGAGTTCGGATTGAGCTCGGCTTCTAAGCTGCGAGGCAGACGTGCTAACCACTCTTCCACCGAGCCGTCCTTTGCTTAATTTTACATATTGATAATATCTTATTGAATGGGAAGCTTGGAATAAGAACCATACTAAAACATGCATTTGTGCATTTTAGATGCTTTAGAACCATGTGCACCATTATGTAGCACGTTATGTAGATCTAATGGTATTTGGTTTTTGTACCTCACGATCTTACAAACATATTAAAAAAAAAAAAAAAAAGATTACTGTGCAGCACAGCGTGGTAGGATTGATAATCCTACACTGTTTTCTTCTTCTACTCTTCATTTCTCATATATATATATATATATATATATATATATATATATATATATATATATATATATATATATATATATATATATATATATATATATATATATATTTAAATGGCTGTTATTTTAAAACGTCATTTTAAGTTGCTACTATATTTAAATTTCTGGATGTCCTTTGAAGTTATACATTATACAAGTTATACAAGTTAAGTTCCAAGTTCCAACGATTCAAGGGATTCCAACGCAACAACACACTTGCCTAATATGGCACAAAATACCTAAGGTCCTAGCTTAGCCCAGTAAATCTTTAGACTTAAAAAAAAAAAATCACAACAAAATAAAATATAGTAGTAGTTTATGTATTCAATAAAGAAATAAGAGAGACACTCTTTTTTTGTTTGAATATGTACAAAGGTACAAATAGGCAAAGGTGTACCTATAGCAAATTTAAATTAATTTTACATGTTATAACATCATTTTTTAAACTAAAAGACACCACCTAAATAGAATAGTGTTCTAGAATCATAAAAATAAGTGCAGGGACAAATGGGAATAAGGTTATGATTGCATTTCTGAGCAACTGAGTTTTAATAGACTAAATGCTAAGTTTTAAAATCAGCAAATATTTTTCAATCGTGAGTTTAATGCCAATCAAATTCAACATTTCAAAATAATTATGCTTATTATATTTTACTTAATTACATAGCCCAACACATCTCCTTTTAATTTTGATTTTCTTATATTGACTCATTTATTCAAATCATTTGCTACCTTTTCATCTTGGATGAGTAGTTATCCAGTAATTGTATAAAGCAAAGCAAAATTCCCATTCGCATGTAAACATAATACAACATGAATGTCACTGACAACAATCAAGCACTAAGCCATAGCACCATGATCATATTTTTGTTTCTTTTTATGTTCTGTGTCATGTGCTGAATAATGACTTAAGCCTGTATAGTATCCAGTCAGGAACACAAGTCAACAAACAAATAAATATGAAAAAAAAGAATGAAAAATATGACAGTAACAATAAGTCAGATTGTCTTTCCTTTACATGGAGGCCGCGCTACCCTGTCATCACTGTGAGAAAAATGGAATCATGGCTATCCAGAAATTAAAAACAGGAGCCGTTTTAATATGCAGCAGTAGCTGATGGCACATGGGGGAATGAGTAGAGCACCAACTGTATGGAAAGGGGGCAGGTGCAAGGGCGATAAATATGAGGAAATTAATCAGTGATATCATCTCCATGGCACTTTAGCTTACCACTGACCTCGGTGCTTTAGTCAGCCCGGAGAGCGACCTGCTCCCGTAACAAAGCAAATGCAGCTCACACATGCAAGGAGCTACAGGCATCACACTTTTTTACAAGATCATCTGTCACTATGGCTCAAACACTTAGCAACGTAATTGAGTTTTTGAAGTGTAATGTGTTTTTTTTTTTTTTTTTAATCTTAGTATACAACAAACAATGACTACTTAGAATGACAACATGGCAAGTAAATGCCAAGAAAGTATGATGCAATATGAATGAAAATTCATAAAAGCATTATACAAATGAATTGGCCAATGTACTGATTGTGCAATACCCTACTAACTCTTGTAGTGCCAGGTGTTATCAGAAAAGGCAACCTATAGAGTGGCTAGTACAGTACATTTAGCATTTTCGCTCGTCTTTCAAGGCCGACAGAATATAGTTTGTTTTGGCTATGTAAACATGGGTGGTGTCATATGAAAGCTTGATTTCCATTCCTTATTTAGAATTGCTAGTATGTAAAATATTTGTTGTATGTATGCCATCCAAACACTGCCATCCAAAAGTCACATTTTTAACTACAGTGTTCAATTTGCTTAATATTAGATCAGCACTAGTCAAGGGTGGCAGCTACCCTCCAATAAAAAAAACACAAAAAACAAACATTTGATGAGAATTGTATTACTTATTATTGTTATTACGATTTTCAAAGATGAGAATTCTCGTCCATGGCAGTGAAAGAGCTAATAGCGATGGGACAAACTCATTAAATGTGAGACAAGAATGCCACATGATTTCTCATCCCTGCCCAGCATTATAGCTTTTATAAACCATCCACTGGTCACAGTTCTTGCTACAGTGCATAATTGGCTTAATATTAGACAAGCACTAGCAAAGGGTGGTAGCTACTCTTCATTAAAAAAAAAAAAAGAATATATATATATATATATATATATATATATATATATATATATATATATATATATATATATATATATATATATATATTAGTAGTAGTATTAAAAACTCAACGTTCTGTCATTCCTAGATGGTTTCTATCGCGGTAGACAGTGAACAACAAATGAGTGTAACTCTTCTTTAAGTTTCTTGTGCCTGTAGTACAGCTCTCATTCATTTATATTGTAAAACTGAAAAGAAAATAATACTATGCAAAAATTATATATCTTAGTAAATGTACACAAACTGAATATATTAAATCAATCATGTAATGGAATTAATCACGATATTCCTTTCAATACAAAACTTTAATTAGATATAAATGAATATGGTTATTAATGGTTATTAATGCATCTGCTAACATATATCAAACGGATATACCTGGCACAAATGAAAATGCTGACGAGCCAAACACATACAAGGCAACACTATATAACATGCTGAAGATAAAAAAAATAACATTAGCTAGCATGTTATCTACAGTCACAAGTTGGACCAACAAACAACTAATTTAGGACATATTAGCAATAAATGACAACATTCCATTGAATACAACTCACACACACACTCTTGAGCCATATCTCACAAAGAGAAGGAACACTGCGTGTGCACTGACAGCGACTACTCCACACCCTCCTTCCCCACCACAAAATGCACTATCAACAGTAACCAGAGGTGGCACCATAAAAAACAAAGACTAAACCAAAAAAGGCACAAATCCATAACTTTTAAAAGATAAAATGAATCAGTTTCAAAACACTGAAATTATTTCACAGACCCCCTGCAGTCAGGTCACGGACCCCACTTTGAAAACCACTGTTCTACAGTATATAAAACAAGACAGACATAAAATAGATTTGTGAAGCTATGACTAATATTAATATTTGAACCCTAATATTAATTTCACAGTTTTGCTTCTTGTTGGCCATAGCTTGTAACACCTGTTGAGCCGAACATTGTGTTCCAAGGCATTCAGCCCCACTGATGCACTCGCTTAGATACAACACTCCACAAACAATAGCACTGTCACTTGATCTGTATATCATTACAGTTTGGTTCAAATGACGAAGATTTTCTGAGATAGACATCAGAGTCAAATGGAAAATGTAGTCCTGAAACACCTGTAGAATTGTTCTCTCTTTCTGTAGGACGCAGCTGTGAAATCTGTACCTGCTTAATTGAATTACCCTCGTTAATGTATTCATACAGGCTGCCAAAAAAAAAGTCATTAAATGAGCTTGTTAGCGCAATTAGTTAATTAATTGTCTGAACAGCAGCCGCCCTTCAAAGAGCTGCTTCCTCATTATCTGATGACTGTGATCCTTGAATGAGGGCTGATAAGGCCCATCTGCCAGACTCTTGATATGTGTGCATGTGTGTGTGTCCTCAAATGTCACATATTCTCTTTTAAATGTGGTGTGTGTTCACATGAGTGATTGTAATTTCTATCCTTGAGTCTCCTCCCCTTACAATATGGTGGCCAGTGTCATTGTACATTGTGCACTGAGAGGGTGCCATGGCTCCCTCAGGTAAACGGAGCAGTCCTCCCTGTCACTTTCTAATCTGTCTTTTATTAGAAGTTAATATCTCGCCTGCTCCTTCTCACTTCGCACTCCCACCTGCTTAGAAATGGCCCCGCTCCATCTTTTTAATTCAATTATATTGAACCCCACTCTCGCTCTCTTTTCTTCCTTGGCGTCTCTCTCACTCTGTACCCACAACTGTTTTTCCTTTTCTAAGTCTTTTCCCACCACATTCTTTTGTCCTCAAATGTTCCAATTTTATCACTAATGCTAGATGGAAGATAGAGTTTGGCCAATCAAGGATTTGCACAAGCGGCTCCCTCCTTTGCGAAAAATCATGACCTCGGAGGAATGAATAAAATCAGGGAGGTGTAAAGATGGAGTTGTGGGGGGGCGGGGGGGGGGGGGTACTTTGATCGCTAAAGTAATGAAAGTTGATCAGATTGGGGTTTCTTTCTCAAAGGGGGTTCTTTCTAATAGGCAGGTCTAAGGCTTAAGTACTCACATGAAATAAAGTCACAAATCTAGTATTCTCTCTTATAGACTTCACGCAAAGACCCACAACTCCTCCAATGGAGAATTAAGATTTCCCACAGCCCACATGAGAATTTTTAATCATTTCCTATGGAGGTTTTTAAGATGTATCAATTATACAACCATTGTACAGAGTTCTCAGTCAATGCTGCGAAGAAATTATATTTTTGACATGACTACTTTTTGTTGTAGCCTACTATTGAGTCAGCCGGAGTTTATATTTTTTGCTCCAAAAGTCTTTAAATTGTCAATTTATGTTTTTTTGGAACTTCATCAACTATTTTGGTTGTGAAGATCAATAACTGATTTTAAATAGGGTCAGATTTAAATCCCCAAATTTATCAATCAAATCAATACAGTGTGGTAAACAATCCTCAAATGGCATTACAACTATCCCTTTGGGTATGTTAACACACTTGACGGGGTATGTGAGATTTAAACAGTGTTTGGCAGCTCTAATGCGTTTTAGAATTGTGACAGGAAGTTTTTTTTGCTTTTCAAAATAAGAGCAAATTAATCGTCGAATGAAGCAACCTATTGCTAACTTGTGTTATACTTTCAGCCTTTACAGAATGGTGTTTGACTCTATTTTTTTAGGTTTTATTCAGATACACATTAGTGACGCAATATTTTGCAGACGAGCCAGTAATGAACCGATGATGCTTAATGATCTATTTTCTAGAGTTGCTGAATAAAATATGCCTCAAGATGCCACTACAAATGTAGTTTTAAATCTATAGTTTAATAAATCAGACAAGGATGGCCACTGAACACTGTAGTTTTTTTTCTGTTTTAATCCAAAATTGCTTTGTTCGCATTAGGTGGTACCTGGTTGAAAAAGTATTTCACAAGTAGAGCATCACTGAAAAAGGTTGAGAACCACCGATGTTGAATATATTAACACTTCAAATATAAGGTATATATATCATTAACTCATCATATTTTTCTGATGAAGAAAATAATGACCGTTCTATTGCATCGTCATATTCCAAATCCGTTGCTGACTCCACTAAATAGTCCATACTGCACACAATATGCTTTCAGATACATAGAGTATACGTAAAGAACTAAAAATTAGGATCTCTATGGACATTTTTTTTAATTGCCATTATTAAAATGACACTGCAATTAAATTCATACTTTACTGTCCCACTTCCATACAACACATTTTATTTCCCAATAGTGAAACTAAGATTAGTTGGAGTATGCTGACGAGTCCGTTTAATTCAGTCTTGTATCATCTACTGCCTCATTTCTAATAATGTTACCAGCCATTAGGCACACAGTAAATGAGGTAACTGCGTAAAAGACCATTAGCTCAATGTTACAGCATGTTGGATGATGATGTACTGTATCTATACAGTGTATACTGAATGAAGATGATCTCTGATTGAGGTATGGAATGGTTTTGTCAGTGCTAAAACACAGGGTCTTGAACCACAATCTGCATAAGAACTGATAAGAAATTGCATGACACATTTGCTTCATAAGGACGCTATGAACTAAGTTACCCATGCGCGTGGTAGTGTACGTGTTATGTACATGTTTTGCATATGTTAATATGTTTGTTTGTGTGTCTTGACTGTCTGCGGTGGCTCCCGCTAATCTAACGCAGAGCCCTATTAACACAAAACTAATGAATAAGGTTTTTGGTTTTGGCAGGAGGTTCTGAACCACAGACCCACACATGCACGGGGTGAAAAGTTCAGTCTCTGTCTGCTTCCTTGCCATAGTTAGTCTCTTTCCGCAAATAATGCCTTGATAATGACAGACAAATATGCCATGTCATATGGTGATGTGATTCTGTTGTTTTCGGATTCAAGCATGGGATGGTTTCATTTTCAATGTTGTTTTGCTTTTTGTTTTGATGGCTCAGTGAAAAACATTCTATACACAAGAGCCCTAGCTAAAACTCATCTTAGAAAAATAAATAAATAAATTTGATGCATTTTCACAAAACCATGCGCGTCTCTGACAATAAAAAAATAGCTATTGATATATTCCAATTCTTATCTCATTTACACTTCATCCCAAATAAACGAGCATTAAGTGGAAATTTGTATGTGTTATGAATTATAATGAACTTGATGTATCATTAGTAGTAGAAGGTAAACATCACGACATCATGTTTTGAGCGATAAAAACATTATCTAATTTTTAAGGCATTTCAAAATTTTAACCTTTTTTTGTGTTTAAAAAAAAAAATCTTACCCAAACGACTCACTGTTTCCTCTGCAGTGAGATGGGCAGCTTTCATCACATGAGTGTAAATCCACCTGGATTTTGTTTGATGGAGGGTCACATCATCGTGCTTATTGGTTACTTACAAAACCAAGTGGCCTGGGTCACATTTGAAAAAAAATCAGATCTTTGTCGTTCACACTGCCGTCAAAAGATCTGATACAGGTCAGACAGTGACGAAAAAAAAGACTTTCTACAGGGTAATACAATAAGTATTCTAGTAAGTAAGTACTCTAGTAAGGAATCCTATTTGCGTTGTCCTATCTTTCCTTATAATGGAATTTCCTTATGTTGGAAACAAAGGTACATGTCCTGCGTGAACGTTCAAGTATGTTAACAAAATACAGTACATGTGTAACAACACGAGCAATAAAATGCAAATAATATATTGTCCAAAACCTGTTTATTAAACATAAATATAATCCTTAGAACGTATACTGTATATGAATAGGAAAATAAAAAAACATGGTCCAAAAGATGTTCTGTTTCTAAAATAATACCAATACCAAACAGTACTGTACTTAACTTCAGTGTTGTACACTGAAACTTATTTTTAATGTTGAGTTTGAGTTTTGACCATCTTCGGAAGTACATTGGTGCGTTGGCTTCATTTCTTGATTTATGAAAATGTTTGCCTGCATATCATCTTGTTGTGTTGCTAATTGTAAGTAATTGTGCTGATGATCATCGCTGATGTCTGGTGATTCTTGTGCGTTGAGCCACAAGCAACTTCCTCTGAGAAAGTAAATTGCCAGAATATTAAGCAAGAATTAATTCCTTGTTTTTTAAAGTCACGTAGATTTGAGTCTTTCCGACTCCGAGCGCCGCTACGCTCAATCAGATGCATTTCACGGTCACTCTTCCACAGTCATTTCCATTCTATTTCGAACCGACGCCATGAGCTACAGGATGTAAATGAATAACATTTAAATTGTTCGTAATTACAGCCAAACTCATAACAATAAGGAGCCACTTACATGTCCCCGTTTTGGAGCCGATAATATTAAATTTTAAAAAGGAGGAGCGGATACTCCATTTGAACCTTGGAGTGGAAATTGGAAGTTCCGTTGCAAGTAATCGATTGTTAATATAATTTAATCGTAGAAAATTTAATGCATACATTATTTTATGCATTTTATGGTCCATAGTTGGGAATACTTAGTGTAAAACTAGCACTCAGTTATTGATCAGGAACTGTTATTTTTTGATGACTAACTATGAGCATCAGCAAGCGAATATGTGGGACAAAAGATGGAAATGTGTGGGACAACAGCAGTCGTTTTTCATCATTTAATCAATCAATCAAATTTTGTTTGTATAGCCTCAAAGGGCTACAGAGGTGAAAAGAGGTCATGTTGAGACTTCTTTTGAAAAAAGAAGTCATACAGAGACATATTTTCGATGTAAGGTACACAACAGCATCCCCTGTCAAAGCTCCCAGGAGGGGAAACTCAAAAACCCCAATTTGGGGAAAATCAGAAACCTTCAGAAGGGACCACAGGTGGGAGGAGCCCCCTTCCAGGCCCACAGGTTGAAGTGGATCCTGCATGTACCAAATACAGACAAATACAGACACACAATATGGATTACAGAAAACATATTGTGCTTTATAGTGCAATGATGCACAAAGGTTGGGAACCAGATATGCAATCCTGTAATATTTGTTTCAGTAGTAATTCTGATTTTGTATAACTTCTGTATAACTTCTGGTTTTAGTTATGAGACAAATTCTGTAGTGTCTGTGAGCATTTTAAAATTGCACACATTCATTTCAGTCATGTTTTAGAGGATTTCAGTCTTATTTTGTGTCTGTCTTAGTAGTGTAAATGAGAGTGTTTCAGGACAGAATATGAGAGTGGATTCAGTAGTGAATAAAACAGCCTTTAGTTACGTATAAGAGGTAATCCTGACGGACTCTCATACATTGTTCTGTCTTCGCTTTAGCTTAAAAAGAGCGACACAAATGTAAAGCAGCTGGAAGAGACCCTGGCGTCTTTACAGGCCACGCAGGACTCACTGAAGAGAACCTTGGCACACAAGGTGAAACACACACAACAGCTGCTTGAAGACAATACTCAACTTAAAGAAAGCTTGGCTGTACTGCAGAGCCAAGTAGGTAACAAACACACAAAGAGAAAGGTACGTTGCGCTTAAATAAGGAACAGATTCAGACGACATTATCTAAATCAAATCCAGTCAGGTGCATCTGGGAATTCTCCTCATTTTTTACTTCCTTCACAGTTAATCATCCCTTGTCCTGCCCCGCCTCCCGCACTCCCTCAGCTTCCCCTTGTCCCTCTCTCACCATATTTAATAACTCTTTGCCGCCATCTTAGCTCCACAGAGGCTATGCTAGTTGTACTATAAGAAATCAGGCTCCTGTCGCTGAGGCATAAAGTAGATTTGTTTCTTTCCTTTGTATTTTTTTCCTCCCTAAAATTAGTGTGTCTCACCTCATACTTACTTTTTTGTTTTTGTCCACTGTGGCCCTCATCCCAGAGAGAACCAAAGTAATGAATGGGAACATTAAAGAGTCATACGCATGATAAATGGAATGGCCTTTACAATTTTAGCTCCCTCCGTTTTTTCTTCTGGTTTCCCCAAAAACATTTCTTCTACCTACTCTGGTCCCTCCAGGTATTTTTTAGACTTGAATAAAAGCACTTACACTGTCATTGATCAATCATCCATTACCCCCGTACATGGCACATTTGCTCAAACCAACTTTAAGGGAGATTTTATAGTGATATTTGTTTAAACTGCCATTTCCTAAAACAGTTTTTCACAGTTCATGGGGACCATTCCCAAGAAAAGAGAAATCCGCGAAGTAGGACTACCCCAAACCCACCCAACACGCCGACCCTCAGAAATGTTCTTACGTGTATGTGGGTACCAGAATTTTTTTTAAATGTGAAAAGTATTTATACTTCTTATATTTAAAACTGAGGTGACTGCAGTACACATACTTACTTAAATCTTTAATTATTAAATCTTATCCAGTAACTGTACTGTTATCCCTTCCTGTTTCCATCTGTTGACCTTCGTCGGGGAACACGGAGAGCCAGAGTTGCCCTCGTAGTAACGGCCCTCGGACGTCAACCTAGAGTGGAGCCCGTAGATGACCAAACATATTAACAGGGAAGCCGAGTTTACACATAAAATTCCAATTTATTACAGGTTACAGTTAGGTAATTTTCCCAACACTTTATTTCGTCCATACCACTCTCCTTTTGCTGTGGTTCTCACTCGCCGTGTGAGTCAGAGAATGCCCCAAGTTTTGTCCTCAATAGCCAACATCTTGAATAAAACTGGCCAGGCAATCCGTCAACTAATACTGGGCACTCGTACAACTAATACGACAAATGAGGGCAGGAGTGGATTTTGACTCTTAGGATCAAATTACAATATTGTCATGCTCAAACACTTTTTTTTTTAGTTACTACCGTTAGTACCGTTTTTTTTAGTTAGTTAATTTGTACTCTAATCCCTCAAATAATGGGACACACTTTTTTTCCGTAAAATGAGGCCAAACATATGGGTGAGTCCTTTTTATGGTAACTTAAATATTTGATTTTTTTTCGACAACATTTGAGGACGATTGCATCCGTCAGTCATATAGCCAAGTTATGATTTACAGATGCATATTAATATATAGGATATCATCTTATTTATGGTATGGTAATTAGGGCGATGGGACGAGCTCGACTAAAGGCAATCGGTTTGTTGCATTAGTGGCAGCTACCAAGCCTCACGTGTTAGGCGAGTGTTTTACCGCATTGTTTTCAATAAAAGAAGCAAGCAGATTGAACCAGCGTCAGTCCATTCTTGTTGACACACTGGAATTTTATAGTAGCTTTCAAGAAAGAAGTGATTCTAGTTGCAGAGCAGGTTAGGTACCATGAGGCTGCCACAAGTTTTGGGCTAACAGGCTAACGGTCCTCGCTTGTCGACCTGGAGTGGATCCTGTAGTCGATCAACAGGATAACAAGGAGATAGGGTTTATTTACATTTATTTCGATGGCACTGGGTGAAAATCTATCCATCACTTGCTTTCACCCTCAAATCCTTCTTCCAATGAGCAAAGGTGCTGGACTCACTCTTTCACATGCTCAGCCACTCACTTACCTGCAAGCCACATACAACAGGAGACAGGCAACATTACTTCAAAAAACATATAACTTAGAAGTATAAATACAAGAAAATATGAAGAAAATACAAAGATGAGATTTATCCTGTTTTGCTATAGTTTTTACATTGTCACCAAACTGTTGGTCTACAGTCCAGGGGTGTCAAACTCATTTTTATTATGGGCCACATTGTAGTTCTAGTTTCTGTCAGAGGGCCGGTATGATTGTGAAGTCAAATCTTTTTAAAATGTTTTTGTAAAACACGCACCAAGTTTTGAAATCAGAGGCCGGCAAAAACTGATTGTGAATTTAAAAAAATGCTTGTATTTTCTCCACTGATTTTTAAAAGTTAAAGATAACTTGCAAATTTGCTATTTTAGCCAGAAACTTGAAGTCAAATCAGCATTTCACGGGCCACAAAAAATGATGTGGAGGGCCGGATCTGGCCCCCGGGCCTTGAATTTGACACCTGTGTTCTACGCGGTCTACGCTGTACAGTAACACGGTAACATCGAAAATACCAGAATTTTACCCTAAAATGAAGGGTGCGTCCTACACACAGGTGCGTACTATGTTTGTGGAATTATGGTAGTTATATTTGTAGATAGTTTTATTAAATAAAAATATGAGGTTAATTGTCCATCTGATAAAGTTAAAGTAAAGCTGAGACAGTGAGACTTATTGTATCGGAGAAGCTTCTCGTTATAAATAAATGTGATAACATATTTTTTTTCCTTGATTCGATTGGGAAGGACCTAATCAGATACGGTGTCCTTTTTGTAATGTCAGGACTGAGGACTAATTACTCTATATGATAGCAGTGTGAATCAAGAAGTGAACTTTTCTGTTTATACAGGCAACAGCATGTTTGTTATTCAAATAGTTAATCTAATTTGCATTATGCTGCTTTTTCTACTTCTAGAAACAATAGTAATGATAATAAACATTACAAGCTTATCTTATTAGTTTTTATTGTGTGACATCACTGACATTACATGAAGGACCTGTGGTTTTTCATATACCAGAATACATTAAATCCAATTGTTATTTTAATTAACTGAGATCCAGACGGAAAATAAGCCACCACAAACCTGTCCCAAAGTTTCTGAATTAATAGACTCAAGATAGGCTCATCATTGTTGACTTGCACTTTTATTGGTTAACAGTCAAAGCAGAAAGTTTTGGCTTCCAGGGCCTCCTGGCACAATGCTTTTGTGATCTTCCTTTTCACTGCTATGGAGACAGAGCAGAAAAAGCTGTCGCAAGCATGCTTAAATTTTACTTTCCTCTTGTATCAGTAACTGTTCCGTACATCATTTTGTGCCTCACCTTGTTTGGATCACCCTCTCTGCGGCTGGCTGCCGGTTGCACTCTGAGCTTTTTCAAAATGCTTCAGAAGCACACAACCTAACAGAGCGAACTTATTTTTCAGCTGCCTATCTTTATCTGTGGCTGCCCTCAGTTACAGTCAAGCGAGCGCATGGTGAACGACATTCGAGCAACCCTGGATCGGGCCCGTGTCAGTCTGGATGCAGAGAGGCTGATGAGACAGCAGATTCAGGAACAGTCTGAGCACACCAGTAAAGAGGTTGCATGTCTGCAGCAGGAGCTCTCTTATATACGCTGCAACACTGAAAAGAAGGTAATAACTTCAAATGCTTTAAAAATCCTTCAAATGTTTGTGTAGATTTGCCATCTGATTAGAACAGTTAAACAAGGCAACGGTTGACATTCCCATTCTTACCTATGTATTGTTGATAATGATGTTCATCCGTTTTTAGGTATTCATTGGGGAATGGACAATGGTTTCGATAATGTCACAATAAAATGACTTCAGCTGCAAATTAAAAAGTTCTGCAGAATTCACATGAAATATAATATTCACTTTAATGCAGTCAACTATCTTTTGTCACAGAGGTACTGATAAGAAGGTCGCACAGGTGCAGTAATTCACTTAAATATTTAATTTTCCAATGTAATACTGACAGACATTGTCTATTTCTAAAGTGGGGATGTTAATAAGGTTTTAGATAATGGCTAATGGAATGTACTGATATTTAGAGCCATTATTGAATAAAAAGAAAAAAAAAGATTTTTCTACCTTACCAATTTTAATGCCACAGCACTTTTTTTTTTTTTACTTTTTTGTAAATGAACAAATATCAATTGTCATGCTGATGATTCATTTTTGAATTTAACCTAGAATTGCATTTGGGTAGGTACTGTTCTTTAACCCATTTATGTATTTTCATTTTTTTTTTTTTTTTTCTGGGGGGGTACACACACAAGTCCTGTACTTTTGTGTGCATGGACAGTAAGAAGTGTCCTTCATGTTTAGATTGTTAACCCTGTGGATGGACCATTACTTTCAGTCCTGAGATCCAGTTTCTGCTCCACATCTGGCACTGCTTAATGCGCAAAACTGCTGTTCCTCTGATCTTTCTGTAACATGTCAGCCATTCACACGCTCTGTGCCTTCTTCATTGCATTTTTGTACAGACAGTGGTCATGATGGCAAAATGTTGAGTTTTCCACAGCAAGTCTATTTCAGACTCAAAGGTTCATACAGGCAACGCTCAACATTAGATTTTACTGATTCACGTTTATAAAAATCTAAGCCTAGTGAAGTCATCTGCATGCTCTAAATTATGTCTAAAATGTTTTTAACTATTCTTTTTTAATGGTTCACCATGCACTCTCCCAGTATTAATTTTGTCAATCATCTTCAATCACTGGGTAATTTTTTAGAATATATTGGTTATTTAGACTCTCCTGATCTAATCGATCCATCTACTATGTCGCTTATCCTCACTCGGGTCGTATGTTTGCTGTAGCCTATCCCATCTGATTTCAGGCTAGAGGCAGGGTAGATTTTGGGCGGGTCAACATCGGGCACATATACAACCATTCATGCTCACATTCACACTTATGGACACATTTAATCTTCAAATAACATAGGACAAGAATACGATGAAGCTGCCTGGAGAAAACCCACACAAGAACTGGGGAAACATGTAAACTCTATAAGAAAGGTCCAGGATTAAGACTCCCACTCGCAAAACTGTGAAGTGAAAATGCTTTTTAATTGACTGAGAGAGAGAGGCTACCCTTTGGGCAGTAAGAAATTAACGTTATTGCTTTATGGCTCAGCTAGGCAATGTTGATATTGATAAAACATTACAAATTTAATTTAGGTTGCAAATTGGCTATTTATAATTTCAATATGGGAAATGGGAACAATAATTACTAAACTCATCATAAAGAATTTGCCAATTATCTGAAATACTTTATATGAAGCAAAAGTTCCATACCGAGGCATATTACTTTGTTGTCTGTTCATAGCCAAGAAGAATAAAAACAGGATCAAAGCATCTTAAGAAAAACAAAAACTGCATTTTCCAAATGTACAACTTCTTATATATATATATATATATATATATATATAATCATCAATTTGGCTTATAAACCAAATATTCTATATCTAAGTAATTCCTCCACAAGGCACTGTCTGCATTATGGGGTGGAGACTAAAGGGGCAGGGAGTATAAAAGGCATCAGAAGGAGCATTGTGATGGGACATAAGCGCCATTGTTGAAGTTTTGTTCAGGTCTTCAAGGCTGGACTCGGTGCTGCTCACAATAATTATATTCATCAGAATCGCTTAACCGTTTTTCCCTTTGCTTACCTCTCACGTCATCTTTGTTGTTGCTCATTTCTTTTCTTGCCTTGACACTTTTCCCTTTTATCCCCGCCACCACCCACTCCCCCAACTGTACAAATATTATTACCCCCCCCTCGTCGTCGTCCTCTACCCCACCTTTTTTTCTACTTCCTTCTCTTTATCTTGTCATTGCCTGTCAGTAGGGATTCTGTCTTGCACTGAGTGTTGTGTACGTGTATACGTGCAAACACACTGAGACCGAGATACACTTAAGAGCTCATTGATTTAAAAATACCTTCGATATCGGCGGTCCCCTCCCGCCGATTCGTTCAGGAGCTTATCATGCGCGTAGACATCCGCACGCAGAGATATGCATAAAGCAAAGCTCTTACTCCAAAGTTTCTCCTTAAACTTTGTGATTGACCTAGTTAGCGTGTCATTTTGACAAGGTGTCTGTTTTGACACGACATTCTCTGCTGTTTATCAACATTCATTCTGCCTATCATGCGCTCACATTGGGAATTGGCACACACACACGCTTGTCTCAAAGTTAAATGAAGCTGAGATTTAACATTTATCAGAGATTGTGCACATTGTATTTGCAATATGGAGTTGTAATGCCGCATACAGTACTGTAAATTCCTCGGTCATTTTTGTTCATTTGCCTATTGCGCTGCCAATATGCAAAATGTGACAAAACACTCACCTTCCTCCCCCTCAAAAACCCATTAAGACTAAAATGATGCCTATCATACTGAATTTTGTTCCAATTACCCCCCCTGCAGTAACTGCGGTTTAGTGTATCGCAAAGTGCCTGGTTGCTGACTTCTAAAGGTGAGAGGTCAAAGAGCCACGTTAACTCCATCAATCCCCTTGGACAGTTACAAATGAGCCCTCAACTCTAGTCAAAACAATCCCTGGATCACTCCGAACCAGCGGGAGATGGAAAGTAGAAGGCAGTAGTTTGCCCCATTTATCACAAACAATCGTTTTGAAAGTGTCTTGTAAATTTGTTCACCTACATTAAATGAATTCAGTCTTCATTTACGTAGTTTTGGTTCAATGAAATGTATGCCATTTAATAATATCTGCATCAAGGAAATCTCCCCTCTAAGCTTGAAGACCTTTTGAAAAATATGTGGAATTAAAAATACATTTAAAAATTCATTAATGGAAAAATGTTTTCAATACGTAGCTGCTGTCCCCCGAACACCGATATATCTTGATAACATGCAGACTAGTGAACTCGGTTAGATGAAATAAAGAAATCAATAATGTTTCCCAGTGAAGTCAAGGGTATGTAGCTATGCACAGACGCACACTTGCTCGACACACACGTGGCGTCCTTCAGTAAAAGTGGGTAATCAGGGGAGCTCACCAAGGAAACAGACATAATGAAATCAGTTGTCAGAGACACGGTATTTCAAGAGAAGCATAAACACCAGTTCCACTGCATATATTGTCTTCCGCACACCGCTGTGCTTACCTTTATACGCAAGTCCAATAACAGAAACATTTGATCCCAAATTGTGCACAAAGCTGTGTATTAAGATTTTTATACAAATATATATATATATATATATATATATATATATATATATATATATATATATACACACACACACACATACATATACACAGTTAGTATTTTGTATACTCTTAAGGAGTGAAATGAGTGAGAAGCTGACTGACTACCAAGAAAACATACCAAGAGAACAGGCTTTATCTTCTTGCCATAAATGACTGTGAAATCAATGGAATGATAAATATATTCAGTGGACACTTTATTAGGTAAGCCTCGACTATATAATGAGATAAGGGTTGCATCATTATTTTATATTTATTAGTCTTTCTTACTTATAAAAAACATTCTAATTAAAATGCAGTACACTTTCGGCCACTGCAACCACAAAAAAATATGCATAGTTAAATTACCACCTCAATTACCGAAGCAAAGGCTGCATATTTTAACGTGCAAATAGTAGTGCTGTTGAGATTAAAAGAAAAAAAAAAATCAAGATCTGTAATTGATCTAAATAATCTTATTTTGAGCTCACCTAAACATTTTTGAGAAAAACCCTGAAGCATAATTTTTGTTCGTTTTATTTAGATACATTGCGTTATTGTGGCAGACCAAAAGATTTAGAAACAACCAAAAAGTGACCTCAGTCATTTATTTTCTGTGGCATTTATCAGTCCCAAGTTCTGGCCGCAACCCTTAATTTTGACTATCAGGCAAAAAGCTGTGCAATGGCTTGCTACATTAGCGTCTTTGTTGCTATTGTTAGCTGTGGCTGTAGTCACAGCTGGCTGCTTTGCATTTAGAGTGTAGGCTAAACGTGATCTGCTTTTGTGGTAAACAAACTCCTTCTTATGAAGAATGCAAAATGCTACCTCTATCAAAGGTGCTGTCGGGGCGTTAAAGTTAAAGTTAATGTCCGAAGGGTTGGGAGGTTGGGAGGATGGGATGTTCTTAGTTCACTTTTCGCTGGAGGTTTTCGGTTTCCATTAACGGTGAAAAATGAGAGAACACTGTAGTTGTTTTTTTCTTGTGGCGAATTTAATGACAAAATGACATCCTAGATTTTAAATACTTAGTCACAATTAATCGTTGCAATTAAATCATTTGAATATTAAATTTTGACTAAAATTGGCTTGATATTTGGCATTTTATGCACAGTCAGTAATCAGTTGTAATGTCAATTAAATCAAAGAATCATGTTTTATGAATGTTTGGAGGAGCAACAGTGCACTTTTTGTTATACATTATAAGTGTGACTTATGGCATTCAAACACCAGTCCCTATATCCTGCATGTTTTTAATGTTTCTCTCTCAGGCACACCTGATTCAAATGATTAGGATGATTTTCAAGCTCCTGCTTAGCTTGCAGATGAGCTAATGATTTGAATCAGGTGAGTTGGGGAGAGACACCTGGAACACATTCAGTATACCGGCCCTCGAGGACTAGAGTTTATCATCTGTGCGTTAGGAGATTGTTTGCTGGAGCATTAGTTCCTCATTTGCATTATTCACTTGGAACTGTAATATAATTTAACAATAATACAGTAATTTAACTAAAGTGAGTTCTTGCATCCATACTTTCTGTCTGAAACAGTTTTTGTTATACCTGTGTTAATGTTCACTTTTTATCTGCCCAGTTCTTGAATTATTTTATTTATTTTTTTACCAGTGCATCTCAGTTTTTTGTCCATGGCAAAGATTGTTAAACCTTAGCAGAAATGTTTTGCTTGATAAATATTATACAGGCATTGTTGTTGATAAGTTATAAACAGTATACAAGATTATGCAGGAAAAAAAAAAAGATACATTGCCCCATCTTGCGATCAGATTGGTGATCTGTTATTTTTAAACTCCCTGCTTGGCAACTGTGATTCGTCCAAAAATCCTTATTGTGTAAAGTGTCCCTAAAACAAAACAAACTCTTTTACCAATTTTCTGTCTGTTGAACAAAAGCACAGTGTACTTAACTGCTATGTGCTTTTTTTCATTACTCGAGACTTGAATGCAAATCTTTTTCTTCTGTAAAGTGTGTGTGTCAAATCATATCTTTAAGAGTACTTCAAACAGGCAAAGCTATTTTTCTTTTTTCAGTCACCATTTTAAGGCTGTGCTAACACCTTTGTGGGTTTGTTGGCTTTTGCCATCTGACATCAACCTGCTTTACACCCACATGGACTTGAGGGAGGTGTCTTTTTGTGAGCTCTTGAAATACAGCAGTGGGATGTGCTCCTCAAAAGTTCTGAGCAAAAGCGAGGGGAATTATTAGTCATTCACGTTGTCCAATCTGGTGGTGAGACTAAACTGGGAAAAATATCTGACTTAAGCTTGAATCATTGACTTTGAAACTTTCTTGCAGATCCCTTGCTGTAGTTTCTCTGTGCCTATGTTTATTACTCAATTACATTTCTCGTTCCATCATTTGGCCGTTTCCTTCTTAAGTGACAGCACTAAGGAATGAACTCAGAAATTTGACCTTTTAGTTAAGCAAAACAGGCACAGAGATTGAGAACGCTATTATGAAAAAAAAGGAGCAACAGATACACAATTAGCTTCAAAGCACTTCAATACGCTTGCATGCAACTTTTAAGAAGATCAAAATCCAAAGATGAATCAAAATTCTCCCGCACAATCAGGCAAAGTGAGCAGATTTGATGATCACAGACTAATGAACGTGAGACTGTGGAGGTCAAAGTGATGTCTTCTATCTAGTTTAATGAGGCTCGTTTGTTTCATGAAAGCACAAGCCTTCTGATTATGGTCACAAGACAGCCATGGTTTTTCATATTAAGCCTTGTTAAACACATTTTCATCCAGTAATGAAGAGAGATATACTTAAATAACAAAGCAAAGCACATGCTTGGACATTTCAATAAGGAGAATACATTATTGTAGTTAAATGACAACACAATATGTTTATGCTCTAAATTGTACTCTGGAAAAACACATGGTCCCTTTATGTGAGCTGTCTCAATAAATCTGAGTCACACACACACCAAAAACTTTCCTTAGTTTTTCTGTATTTTTATTTTTTTTAGAGATTTAAAGTTTGTGGTGCACTTTGTCTTCTTTTTTCTCCCGGATGTGCCCAGAGTTGATTTAAAATGGGGACTGAGCAAATCCATGGTTAAACCAAGCTGCGAGGAACCTCTGCAATTTAACTAGTTGGCTGTCATTAGCTGTAAACCGTCAGGTTCTCATCCAGATTACAGCGGGATTAACATGGATGAACTCAAGATGAGTGTTCTAGAGACGGTTTAACTTTCTCAACCTCTCCCCTCGAGAGGTGAGCTGTGGCGGGATTCTTGGTGTAAAACCAGGATTAAGCTGAGTTTCACCTCCTGGGTTCCCCTCTGTCATTATGATAGGGGTGATTTAAGAGTAACAGTTTCACCAGTATTTTAATTGCGTTTTAAACAACTGTCTACTATCGATTGAGCTCAGTTGTCCACTTTCCCAACATTTCACTTTTCCATGTAATTAATGAACCAAGATTTGTTCTCATCTGCATTCATGTTCCATTTGCTTTCAGTTTGCGACATCAGAGGAGGGGTTACAAAAGCAGCAGGTGGATCTGGATCTTCTCCATCGACACCTCAAAGAAGCCCAGGAGGAATTAAAAGGGGTCTACTTGCAAGCAGAGGAGCAGAAAGAAATGGCTGTGGTTTTTAAACACAAATACACTGCTACAATGGAAAAGGTGCACAAGGTGCAAGGGGAGGTGAAACATTTGACTGAGGAGTTAGACTATTCCCAGCAACAGGTGAGAATGCTTGATTGAATTTTTTCGTTCCATATTGGTGTTTGTTTTCACTTAACGGCTCACTTCATCTAATTGGCAGCTGAAAGAGTCCCAACGAGCAAACCATTTACTGGACGAAGAAATATCAGAGCTGAAACGTAGCCATTATGACAAGGTGGTCCTGTGGGAAAGCTCACAAGAGGCCCTCAAACAATTGACAGACGAGCTCCATGTCAGTCACAATCTGCTGAAAGACAGCCAACAAAAGGTGGATCACTTGGGAAACCTGGTGTGCAGGCTGCAAGGGCAAGTGGACACACTTGAGCAGCAGGTCAGGTCATGACAGCCTCATGTTTCTTTGTACATTTTTTTTTAGCACCAAGCATTTCGATGTAAACTCTCACTTCATTGACATGATTATCCTAAGAGGGGCACAGTATAATTTGCCCCTTATTGAGCTCACCAAATGAGCCGCCGCTTTAAAGTTAAAGATTAGATGAGCAGAGATGGGAGAGGTGAGCAGTTACACACACAATAGGGAGGAAGAGAGAGAGAGAATACTTGCACAAGCCATGAGCCATGAAAACAAATACAATAGATACATTCAGTATCACTTTAATATACCAGATATTCAGTATTGTTAAAATAGATTTTGTTCAATTTGGGAAAAATGCTGTTTTTCTTTTCCCAAATACTTCCAGACAATATTGACTATTGATTAAGTCGTTGATTTGGGGAATACCTTCTCCTTAATTTGAACTATTATGTGTGTATTGTACAAACAGTTTATGAAAGCCCATTTTCTGTTCACATAGGAAAGTCTTTACTAAAGAAGAGTTTGTGTGAAGGTATATTAAAGCCCTGACCTACACACCACCATTTAAAAATTCCATGGTCCAAAACTGAATGCACCACACATCACTGTACCCATGCGCATGTGCACCTTTGCTCGTGTGAACACTGGCACATGCCACATAATCATTTACTGACTTTTTCAGATTTTTTTTTTCTTTTTAATATAACTACATCAAGCAACAGATGAATCATCTTTATTACAAAGAAATTTAATTTGGATGAACTTAACTGCTGCTGCCAAGGTCAGACGGGAAGAATGTCATTTTAATCCAATCAACTTTAATCTGTTGGTTATAAAAGAGTTAGGCCGCTGAAGAATGGCAGTATCTCAGGCCCTTTATTACGCCGGCTAATGACTTTGATTGTGAGGCGCCTATCAAGAGGTTAGGAGTTCTTATGGAGCTTCTCTGCACGTTGCCACTTATTCACTGCACTCTGCTTGATGCATCTTACCCTGTTGTCTGTGTTTACAGATCAAACATGTATTAGGAAAGTGAGATACAGTGTACATAAAAATAAATGACGGACTGTCCATCAGTCCGTCGCGAACGGATGCCCGTTTTGCCGACGGACGGACGGACGAGTAACGGGAATGCGCAAAAAAAGTCGTGAGTGTAATTTTCATTCGTCGTAATCGTCGTGGCAGACGTTGAGGGGCGACGGAAGTTTCTGAGGGACCAGCCGTCATCTGACGGACAGACAATTACAATATTCAGCGTGAAAAAATAATGGAGGACCAACGAAGACGCAAGGGGGCGGCGCACTGACGGCTGAGGACGGTCGTACCAGAAAAACAATTTAAGTTGCTCACCTTTGATTAAACATAAGATAAGACATGCAGAATACGAGTATAAAATGGATTAAAAAAACCAAAACAACGACAAGGCCATTCACTGTTTTATTTAATTCATATTATAACATTTTCTGAACCCAAGTTTAAGGAGACATTGTTGAAGACAGTTTACCATGTAAGGCACAGGTCGAAGATACAGCTGTTCATTTTACGATCCTATTGCTTCAAAATCATGCCTATGGATTTACTGCATAAAGGAATGTCATAATTTACTGGAATTGTCCCTATTGTGTACTTATGTTGAAGTTACACATTTGCCAACTCGCAAAAAATCTTGGTGCAAATAAATGCAACACATACAGTTTTTATGCATCACTTTTACCAAACGTATCAGTTTTCAAATCCATTCCAAGATGTGTATCTGCATCTCAGATCTTACATAGATGCGTTTTACTATAAGGTAAACAGTATTTGTGGCATTTTATTATTTACTATAAGTTTCTTTTTTTTCGGTCAAGCCATTTTTGTACACTAAACTACCGTAATCATTTTTAACTAAATAAATGATCCCAAAATCACAAAAGAACTTAAGGCAGTGGTGACCTCTGCCGAGGTCAAACAATCCTATTTTGGATCATATTTGTTTTTCTTGAATCTCGTCCTTGACTTGCATTATTCAAATCTGCACTTCCATTTGTTAAACAGTACACTGACGCACTGATCATTTAATTTTTGTAGTTAAGTACTTTGGTTTGGTTGCACATGATAAAAACGTAGTAAACAGACATATTTTTAAAATAATTTTTCCACCTCAAACTGCATTACGTAGTTTACAACATTCATATCATGTGCAACCATTCATGTTCAAATTAGGTTCATTCCAAGGATTTTATTTTTTACAGCATGCATATTCCAGTTAAAAACAAACAGATAAAAATGATGTCCTAAATTGATCTACATTTCTGCAACGATATATGTAGTGCTCCAACTTGAGTGCGATCTAACAAAACACATTTCCAAAGGCAACAAAACATTGCTTTTCAGTGTAGAGATAAGAAACTATTTGACATATACTCTGAACCACTTTTCCTCCTGTCTTTATCTCTGCTCTCTTCTGCATGTAGAAAGTCGTGTTGGAGTGTGACCTGCGAATTTATCAACAGAGTCACTCTCACACGAATGAGGACTACCTGAGCCTGCAAAGTCATGAGCAGAAACTGCAAAAGGTAAGGCCGCAAATTCCCTATCATCTCATTGAAATAATAGCCTTTTTGTGTTTTTGATAAATTCCAAAGTGGACAAATGCACACATCTGTAGTTTATAGTTAAGCTTGACAGTGACAAATATAGTGATGTACTCAACTTTTTTCTGTGTATGTGTGTTGGTGGCTGGGGTTTAGCGCTGCAGTGAGCAAGTGGAGCGTCTTGTGGAGTGTGAAAAGGTTATTCTACAGATGAAATCAGAGCTGGAGAGACAGTAATAATGGCATCTATATGAAAACTCTTCACTGATCCCATTTCTTCCTTGTCCTTCTTCTCATGCCCTTCCCATTCCCCTCGGCCGCCTGCCCCCGACTCTCTCCTCTGCTTCTGCTTTATAGTCTACTTACTAAATGGCACACTATAGTGGACTTTATGAAGCATGCTAAATTTAACATAATCTCTTTAAATCTTTTAATTCTGAGAAGCGGTTCGAAGGTTTAAGCTCTCATTTCAGTGTGTTGATTGGGACATAGTGCCGCCATGCTTTAGGTGATGTTGAGACATTTGGAGGCTCACGGTGTGTTTGCTCTGCTCACTTCAGACATCAAGAACAAGCCAATCTGAAGCAAAGTTTTGTCACATCCTGTCGTGCACACTTGAACCGGTGTGGACAACTGGAAAAAGAAGTGGCGCAGCTGAAAGAGGAAATAGCGTACTTCAAATGTGAGCTTGCAAACAGCCAAAAGGTATTTCCGCAGATGTACAGGGAATCATTCAGCCATCCATTTTCTATAACCGCTTATCCTCACAAGGCTTGCTGGTGCCTATCCCAGCTGAATTTGGGCAGTAAGGCAAGGCACAAAGGGACGAGCAACCATGCATGCACCCAATCATACTCAAGGACAATTTTGTGTGTCTAATACACCTGCTGTGCATGTTTTTGGAGTGTGGAGGAAGCCAAAGTGCCTGGGTAGAATCCACGCGAGTTTGGGGAGAACATGCAAACTCAACATAGGAAGACTTTAGCCACCTGGAATTGAACTTGGTTCCCTTAACAGAAGTGCTAACCGCTCATCCATGGAGCACCAGTGTGTGTGCGTATAACTCTGCGAGTTGCACCACGCTCATACGTCATTACACGCACCACTGCATACGTCACTAAAATACTAGTATGCTTATGGTCGGCGTCACTAAGACTTGATCTCATGTGAGTACTTACAATATCTTATTTATTATGCATTTTAGTGCTTAAAGGTTTGACACCTTTTCATTGTGGACTGCAGGGGGTGCTGTATTTACCATTGTTTGTAGCTATAACAAACATGGAAGCCTCCAGAGAAGTGCCAACCCCCATGTAATATAATTTAATGAGAACTAGACCTACAGTTATATTTAAAACATACTATTGGTTGTTAAGAACACATTTATCTGCAAGTTTTTGAAATTTATAATCATTTAATGTATTCCTTAAAGAAAAACTGTCTAAATATTACACAGTGTCTCTTTATTCAACTTTAATTGGTTAGCCATGGGTCCCAAGATTGTTAGTGATGTTAAAAGGGAGAAAAAAGTAAGAAGATGATCAGTATGGAAACGAAGCTGGATATAATCAAGAAATACTGGAACGGATTAATTTCGCACGGCGATTAGCTATTGCTTCTCGATAGCTTGTGTGTTAGCAATAAGTTGCCCTACATTCGCATGCTCTTTTCATAGTTGTCAAATAAAGGATGAAAATATTTGACCCTGTATTAACATACCATTTTTGTCACTTAGCTGAGGACATGAGCAGTAAATCTTGCACCACATTTAAGTGTGCTTTAAATCAACATATTTGAAATGTTCTGGACTGCACTTTACTGCTCTGAATGACAGTAAACCATGCTGTCAAATGTGGTGATAGTTTCAAATAAATGTTATCATACCAAATAATATATGAACACGAATGCTTTTATTTTGACATGAAGTCTTTTCATTTTAGGATGTTCCCAGAAGCATGACTATTTTGCTTCCAGAGTCAGTCACGAGTTGCAAATGGTACAAACAATCCAATGTTGTTCACAAATCACATTTACCCACCACTTCGGGGCTTTAAAAACAACTTAATCACGGTGACATTTTATTGCATGACGCCTATTGCCAGCTTTGAGCGCAGTCACCAGCGTAAATTGGCCACTAGCTAAAAGCAGTTAAGTGACGGGTTGGGTATCGTTTGAATTTAGATGATTCTGGTTCAGATACAGATTGTACTACTGTATATACGACCGGATATGTATTCATATGTAATATGCTGCAGCTCTGTATATATTAAGCTAAATGTTAACTGGATATATTTGTGTGTTGAATCACTTCCACTGTAAATTCCTCATAACCGCTAAATCAATGCAAGTATTTGAATGATGCTTAATTTTTTTATTTTCCCAGGCATGTTTGGTGGGCAGCTGAGGGGTTATTTGGCTCGCTAATTCATGTTAGGAATGTTGTTGGGCAGGGAAGCAGGTCCTGGGGGAGAACATAGTTTGCCCGTTTGCAAGGTATAGACAGGAGTTCTTGCCGTGCACTCGTACATTGGAGCGGCCGATGTTCAAGAGAATAGAACTACACCAAACGTCATTAATATACGTACAAAACAACTGGTACATATTGACATTGCCAAGTGCACTGAGTGAAGTGTTGAGTTCTGTAAAGTGAATTGTGTCGAGATTGTTGCATTATTCTTCCACACAAGTCCTCACTCGTTTCAAACGGCTTTTAACACTTTCAGTGCCATGCGATATTTAAAAAGGCTTAGAGTGCCAGCCAATTTCGAATATAGGTAATTTTGGTGACACCAAGCTCTTTTGGACAAAATAAGGAGAACATGCTGTGTTTTCTGCACAACGCGATTTTGACTTGTCTGTCTGTATGGCACCATAGCATTTGCATGGAATTCCTCCAATGTCATTGGAGGCAGATAGAAAAAGACAGTTTGCCTTCTTTATTTTATTAGGTTTACATTTGGACAGTAGCTGGATGGATGGATGGATGGATGGATGGATGGATGGATGGATGGATGGATGGATATTAAAGCAACCAATTACATTAGTAGTCAACTATTTTAAAAGTTAAGTATCTTACTACTAAAGTTATCGGTACTCTTTGGACCAAATTAACCTAAATGAATCTGTTACTTAAGGTACTATATTATTAACTTCAGTTACTTTGTAAATTCGGTTAATATTAGTTTTAACCAATCTAACAGGAGGAGTAATTGGATCTTTAGTTTTATTTATTTATTTATTTTTTTAATATAATAGTGAGCCCAAACGTTCACTAAAGGGAAACGGTAATATAACACTCATAGACACCCACTGTACACACATCTGCACACGTACACACAACTCAGCAATCATGTGATTGTCCCATGCTCGCCGTGCCAGAAACAAATTGCCTTGTTATTAATTAAAGTACCAAACACTGCCAAAGCTGATGAAATTGACTTCAATTACGAGCTCAATGGGACACTTAATATTTAAATTACTCAACATGGCGCCCGTAGCCTGGCAAAGTGCCAACATCTCTGCCAGTCATGCTGGTGCCTGCTCGAGTATATCCTTGTGTTGCAGTGGCATATTGATGAAAACATTTATTGGCGCGTCCTCTGGCTAAACACAAGTGCAACAAAAGCATCATATGCTCAAGCATTCGTTCTTACATACATGCTGCCCATATGAGAACATAGTTTGTCTCTCGTTGTCAACACAAACAAATTTATTTAGCCTGTAGAGTTCCCCTGTAATGAGTTTCTGCCTTGTAAGGACATGTATTAGAGCCATGCATTATGTATATACTACTGATCATTCTTTATCATTACTAACATGTACGTAATTACACATGAGGGGGGGTCTTTGCATGAATGCTCCATCATGCACATTCCTGCTCAGCTCGGAGCTACCGGAAAACTAATTACATGCACCGAACTGTATATTCATTCATTCATTCATTCATTCATTCATTCATTCATTCATTCATTCTTTCATCCATTCATTCCTGTTGCATTTGTACACTGAGGTTGTATATACATACATATATATATATATATATATATATATATATATATATATATATATATATATATATATATATATATATATATATATATATATATATATATATTCGTGTGTGTGTATACGATGGCATATTAGATGAATCTGTCACAAGTAGATGGGTCAGCTTAGAAAGCCACACACTTGAGAACCTGATCTCTATCAGGAGCGACTAATATGTTCGAATAAGATGTTCTTAAGTGGCCGGGAATGTGTGCAGGAAATTATCCATATAATCACCATAAAAATGAACATACGTATTTCAAAAGCTAAAAGATTTTTTCTTGAAAAAAAAACAACACCAAATCCAGTATTGATTGTTTGATATATTCAAAAGGAGTATAATATACAATATTTACCTTAGCTGAACAACATTGTTATTTATAGGACGCTTCACTAATATTTCTGTTGTTGTTTTGTTTTTTGTTTTTTGTTTGTTTTTTTTTTACAGGGAAAGTACTATTTCTTTAATACATTTGCTCTATGGTTTGTCTTTGTCAAAACTTGTACTCCAGTGCTGCATTTTTCTTCCAGCAATTAGAGAAGACGCTCCAGGAAGCCATGCATGAGGCCGCGAGGAGTAGCTGTGAGGTGGATGTTCAGAGGGAGGAGGTACGAAGACTGGAAGATGTGATACAGAAAAAAGAGGAGAAGCTCAAGACCGCTCACAGAGACAAACAGGGTTTGAGCACTCAAGTCGGGCAGCTGAGTCAAGAGCTTGAGGAGCTGCACTGCAAACATCAAACAACAGGTAGCAGTCTCACATTGTGACAATTGCTGTAATGCATTAGCCTGTTCTCAACTGACTGTGTGTACGTAGGCTGTTCAATACTCTCTATAGAACAATTGAACGCATAGCGTCATTGAAAAAAGTACTTTAAAACAACAGTTGGAACAAGAAATGATGCAAAACAAGAATATTAAAATAGAATATAATAGAATAGAAGATCATCTTCAATGAAACTCACCTTTATTGTCATCTTACACGGATATACAACAAAATGGGGAACACTGTTCTAATTAAAGCATATTAACAATCCATCATTTCATTATCTTCTACTTATCCCTGGTCGGGTCGCGGGGGCAGCAGCCTCAGGTGGGAACCCCAGACTTCCCTCTCCCCGGCCTCTTTGTCCAGCTCCTACGGGAGAATCCCCAGGCGTTCCCAGGCCATCCGAGAGACATAGTCCCTCCAGCATGTCCTGGGGCGTCCCCGGGCCGCTTCCCAGTTGAACATGCCCAGAAAAGCTCATCAGAGAGGCGTCCGGAAGGCATCCTAACCAGATACCCAAACCACCTCAACTTGTTCTTCTCAACGCGGAGGAGCAACAGCTCAACATTGAGTCCCTCCCGGATGACCGAGCTTCTCATCCTATCTCTAAGGGAGAGCCTGGACAACCTGTGGAGAAAACTCATTTCGGTCGCTTGTATCCGGGATCTCGTTCTGTCGTCACGACCCACAGCTCGTGAACATAGGTGAGGGCAGGAACGTAGATCAGCCAGTAAGTAGGGAACTTTTTGGCTCAGCTCTCTCTTCACCACGACAGACCAGGACAGACTCCACATTACAGCAGACGCTGCACTGATCTGCCTGTCGAGCTCTCGTTCCTTCCTACCCTCACTCGTGAACAAGACCCCAAGATACTTTAACTCCTCCACTTGGGGAAGGACCTCATCCCCGACCTGGAGATGGCACCCTACCCTTTTCTAACTGAGGACCATGGCTTCAGGTTTGGAGGCGCTGATCTTCTTCCCAGCAGTTTCACACTCGGCTGCGAACTGCTCCGGTGAGAGTTGGAGGTCATGGCCAGAAGAAGCCAACAGCACCACCTCATCGGCAAATAGCAGAGATGCACAGCCAAGACTCCCAAACCGGACCCCCTCAACGCTAGGGCTGCGCCTAAAGTTTCTGTCCTTAAATGTAATGAACAGAATCATACCAAAGGACTACCATGGGGGAGTCCAACCCACTACGAAATGGATTTGATTTACTGCTGGAAATGCGGACCAAATGGTGGAGGGACCGAACAGCATGTATCAGGGCGTTCCATACCCCCCAAAGACCCCCCACAGAATTCCCCAAGGGACATGGTTAAATACCTTCTCCAAGTCCACAAAACACACGTAGACTGGTTGGGTGAACCCCCATGCATCCTCAAGGATCCTGCCAAGGATGTACTGTTGCGCTGGTCCACTGTTCCTCAGCCGGGATGAAAACCACACTGCTCCTCCTGAATCCGGGGTTCAACTTCCTGACGGACCCTCCTCTCCAGGCTTAGTGTAATTCCCTGATAGTTGGAGCACCCCTTCTTAAAAAGGGGGTCCACCACCCCAATCCTCCAATCCAGCAGTGCTGTCCCTGATGTCCAAGCAATGTTCGAGAGGCGTGTTAGCCAGAACAACCCTACAACATCCAAAGCCTTCAGGAACTCTGGGCAGATCTCATCCACCCCCAGGTTCTTGCAACCAAGGAGTTTTTTGACCACCTCTGTGACTTCTGCCCCAGAGATGGGAGAGCCCACCTCAGAGTTTCAAAACTCTGCTTCCTCAAAGGAAGATGTTTCGGTTGAATTGAAGAGGTCTTTAAAGTACTCTGCCCGCCGCGAGCTTTGAAATTGTGAAATTCAATCATTTTGACTTGCTCCTTAATTTCTCAATGAGAAACTAAAATTGATGGCACCATAAATGCCTTCTAAGAACCCATCCAGTTGTGGTGCATAACCAGAAAAAGAAGCAGAATGTTTGTATATATTATCAAACTAAATAATGCACGCTTGCAGGAGATGAAGGATATAAGGATATATATTTGAAAGTGTCACATTCCATGCAGGTCCAGCTATGATTTTTCTTTAGCCTTGGTTATGCACACAACTTAATGCCAAAGCTTTTCTGTTTTTTATTTGTTTTTTTATATCCAACTGCTGCTGAAATTTGGGGTCCTGTCGCCAATCAGACCTTCACCGCATGCAAATGAAACCATGCAGTGGTCTCCTGTCATGTACTGCAGAACTTCACTCCCTCTTGCGCTCGCCAATGCCTATCTTAAATTAGCCAGCGGTGCTACAACCATGAGATTTGGTTGCAAGCTGCCTGCTTTTAAAAAGCCACTAGCACACGCACATATACACACACACGCACTCACACACGCACGCATATGCACACGGTGGTGAGAGGTTTTATTTAATGGCTTTTTTAGCACATAGTAATAATGTGCGTGCATGTGCATGCATTGCAATAGCCTTTGTAGTAGCATGTCATTGCAGGAACTGGGATGTATGGTTTTTCTCCGGGCACAGAAATGTCTCATTAAGAATTAAGGTACACATCTTCGGTCATGCCAGGCAAACGCCTCGCTTGTACACGTGTACCCGCGCACACACATACACACAGAATAACAGCCATTTTTCCCCAGTCCCACTGCTTTAATTAGCACATGCACACTTGCTCTCGGAGGTACAAACACACACATCCAGACAATCACCTATTGTCCGCCGAGAGATGAATCTGAGGTCTATGTCTGTGGCAGCAGGCTCGCTAGCTGAACACTGCTCATTAACAAGATCGAGACAGAAAGACAACGCTGTGTGGCTTGGCCTTTGTCTGTGATCAAAACATGGCCCCCGACTTTTCGCTCAACACAAAACCGCATATTATTTGGCTTTTATCCTTCGCAGACACAATCTAGCAATATAGGCCCCCTTTGTAATGACTCTAGAAGAATAAATATGTATTATTGCCACAAAATACTGAGCATTGTTTACCTGGATGTAGCTGGTTTGAATAGACTGAGTTGAAGTGTGAGCAGGAGATATTAGCCTTGTGAACAAAACACCTATTTATGAACAGAAGGCCCTTGACAAACTAACTTTATTGAACTACAGTATTAGGCAAACTTAGTTTTCTTTCTTGATTAGAGAGGTCAGGTCAGAACTCCCATCAATCCATTCACTTTCTTAACCGCTTTTCCTCACAAGTGTGATATGTTTGCCGGTGCCTATCCCAGCTGTTTTGGGGCATCAGGGTTTTCCACATTTCACCATGGACGCTCAGTTCACCCTGAACTGGTTGCCAGCCAATCACAGTGCACACAAAGACAAACAACCTGTCACACTCACTAAAATATAAGGACAATTTAAATGTGCTTTTCTCAAAACAAGGGATTTCGACCTGGCTATAATTCCTTCCTTCACCATTCCAAAAGCATGTTTGGGTTGCAGAAACCTCTAAATTATTCTTTTGTATTATGTGTGTGCTGCCAATTGTTGAAACGTTCGCTGCCTTTTTTTTTTTTTAGGAGGTGGGGGGGGTCTCAATGAATTATGCCATATTTTGCATGGCCCAGTTGCGGTTGTTGCTCTGTAATTCAGACACCCACACAAAGTCACGTTGTTGTATTGTTTAGTGAAAGTATTGAGACTTGAGAGCTCATGCAGAGCCAACATGTTTGATGTGCATGAATAATTTGATAACTTTTGTAGCTTCCTATACATTTATAGGAAAGAATGAAAACCACCAGATCTCCTCAATCATTATTATTATCTGTAATTATTTGGCAGGATGCTCAATATTTATTTTATCCACAGTGGTCTACAATATGTAAAATATAATATGTAAAATTCACTGATATTAAACAGCTCAGACAAAAGAAACACTTGATTTATTGTGAAACATATACACATCCCATTCGTTTTCTTGAGTTGCTTATCCTCACTAGTCAATGGCTTGCTGGTGCCTTTCCCAGCTGTCTTTGGGCAGTGGGCGGGGGACACCCTAAACTGTTTGCCAGCCAATTAAAAGGCTCACAGAGACGAACAACCATTCATGCACCCAATCACATCCAAGGACAATTTATTATGTCTAATACACCTGCCATGCATGTGTTTGGATTGTGGGAGGAAGCTGGAGTGCCCAGAGAGAAGCCACAGGGGCTTGGGGAGAACATGCAAAATCCACAAAGGAAGGCCGGAGCCAGCTGGAATTGAACACGGGATTCCGAACTGTGAGGAGGACGTGCTAACCATTCATCCACCGAGCCACCCAACACATACACATTTGATTCTAAATCAAAATACACACAGCAAGTGTATGAAAATACACCGTAGCTAATTGTTACGATGAAAAAATGTTAGCATTTACCCCCCAAACAAACAAAATCACCGACCTGTAACCTTAAATTACATTTTCAAATGTCATTGTTTCTTGTCCTAAGTTGTGCTGGGTGCTTTGCGCTAATGTGAAATAAATGTCTGATGACATCAAATGCACAAACAGCTTAAACAAAAATACAATAACCATATTTTCACACTTTCTCTAAAACATATTTGTGATATTAACCACCCTCTGTGCGTGCTGCCAATTCGCATCTGCGTAAAGATGATGAAATCATTATGTAGTGCATATGCTTGTACGCACCCATGCAAGCGTATGCGTTTGTATGTGTGTGTGCTTTTCTGTGATCGCGATCCCTGGGCGCACGTGTGCACAGGCCTCTCTCCTTCAATTCACCTCTATTACTAGCTATAATCCCATTTCACACTCTATCGATCCCCAAAACCGTTGTTCAACGGAACCGGCAGCAAACACTGGAATTTCTCCCCATCATTTCACCGCCATTGTTCTTTATTACACAAAGAGGCCACTCCTTTTGTGCCAGAGCCTTACAGAAATATGAATTATAAATGTATGGCTAATAAAATGGAGAAAGAAGGGGAGGAGTCATAAAGAGATGTGAAAAGCGTGAGATAGAGAGAAGTGGTTGGTAGAAACATCAGAGAAAATGACTCCTTTACAAGAGTCTATTGATCAGTTTCTATCAAAGGGGGATGTCAGACATGAGATTACCTGGCAGTTTGAGCATTAGGTGCCGTGTGTTATAGCCCCGGGCCCTTGTACCGCTGCCAGAGGATTGTAAATAAAGCGGAGAGGAGAGAGCAAGAGGGGAGTTTGTTGGGGCGGATGCTTGTGCGAGTTTTAGATCCTATATGTGTGTGTGTGTGTTATTTGTCTTTGCGAGCGTTGTGTGCGCTACCTCGTGCTGTATTTGTGCGCATAACGGTGTGTGCAGACACCTATTGGCTTATACCCAAAAGCAGTGTTGCAAGTCCGTGAAACTTCTGAAACATAGCGAAAGAGTCTTGGGAGGCTTTGGGCCGTCTCCCGGGAGCACCTTAGCCCACTACCAATCCCGCAACAAAGCCAAAGGAAGCTGCTATGAAGCCTTTTGAATCTTTTATGCAGGCCCGGCCCTGCCCAAACACTGACTTTGGGTCAGATGGGTTTTCATCCCTGTCATGTTAAAGGTTAGCTCAGAGTGTTTGGTAATCTGACCGCGGATCTGCAAAGCCACGTGATGGGCTTTGAAGCTCGCGCGGTGCAAGTGATGGAGAGAGTGTTATCTTATGGACTAATGTCAAAATGTGTAGCTGGTATTACAGGGTCCAAAATTGACAGCATAAGGAAAACCGGGATCTTAGATTTTACTGAATATAATACACCACAGGAATACAGGAGAAGCACCTCAAGATTCTACACATTATGCTACTGTACTGTAAATTATTTGTTGTGGCATCTGTGATATGCTATGAATTCTTAAACCTTTACTGGGTACAGCGGCCGCTATCGGCTGATAGTCCAAACCGGCAAAAATGGCCTTTATTAAGCACATTTTTTCTATTTTGAAGTCCTAAACAGGCAGAAATTTTCAGGATTTTAGAAAAATTTAGGGGTACGTCAGAATTTAAGCAATGGCTGTTACGGACGCTTTCGGATGTTTTTTTTTGCCTGTTGAGACTATCGACAAAGTCGCTGCTGTGCCCAGTAAAGGGTTGAATATTGTTCTTTTTTGTTCTTTTTCTTTTATTGCCGTTTTTTTGAAGGACTTGATCGGCATGTAATTTTTTGGCCAAAGCTGATTTTTGGTTGAAAAAAAGGACAGCTTAATTGGTTAATGAAAATATTTATTACTTTGTATGTTATTACATATTGTGTAATATAATTTATATTGTAATTTAAACATACACTATGTATTCCTCCAACTGAAATTCCAATGCAAAAAATTATAATGAATAAAAAAAAAAATCCCTCCTAATGCATTTCAATGGACATCAATTATATACGGCTTTTTACTTTCACAGGTTGACCTGGGACCTATTATAATAGTGGTCACCAGTAAGTATGTTATTTACAATGAGAAAAAGAAAAAAAAATATTCCTATTTGGTTTGCATAATATGTTGTGTGACACAATGTGTTTAATTGAAATTAAAAGAAAGAAATCCTTGTCTAATGTGTCTCTGTAACGAGTAGATGAAAGTATGTCATATGTAGCACATTTATATTATTTGTGTTTCACTTTTTGTTTGTTTTTTAACTGTGACTTTTTATGAATGACTTTTGAATGCACAATTGTGTTTCTAAGGACATTGATCCCTGTCAAATATGTGTTGCTAATAGTTAAATGGGTGTCATATTTTACACATAATCTAAGTTGCACTACGTATTTTCTGATTTTTTTTTGTGTGTGTAGTAGGTTCAGGTCAATTCCTTGCACAATGAGCTCGCATTGCGCAGTGAATCATTGCTTGTAAAAAGTACGATTTGTGTTGTTTGGAATGACAGGTCCACAGAATAACCTTATCAACGAGTTTCATGAAATGTTCATGGATATTAAGCTATGGTATAGATTTATGTGTAACAAGTAATGACACTAGTGTGACTTGTATACAACTGTAAATGGTTCGAGGAAATATGGAAATACGCCTAAAATAATTGGCAAATTGTGATCGTTTGGTCCATTATTTTTAGCTGGGCCCTATTATTATTATTATTATTATTATTATTATTGTTATTATTATTTGTATGTGGCTTTTAACGAAAAGATTTTCACCGTTGGAGGCAGTGTGGTTCTGTTTCAACTCATTCAAAGTGTGACTGGGAATGTAAATGATTGTCTCTCAGTCCGTAATGTAGTTTGCATGAAAACATGATTGGCAACAATAAAGTAGCACAGACATCCACAAAGTACCTACATGCATAACTTTGCCATAACTTACAAGACTTAATGACAGCAATGCTTGTTTTGCTTTTGACTTTGGCTTTTGACTCTTTCCCCCGATGGCCATTATAACACTATGAATCAAGGTTTTTTTCTGACAATGTGGCCATGTTTTGTCAAAAGCTGAACACTCAGACCATGTCTGGTTTAATATAGTTGAAAATAATAAGAAAATAATAGAACGTGCCACAGAAAATTAACTGAGTTTAGTGTATGTAAAGTCGCGCTCCTCACATGCACATACATTAAGGTTGTCAAATCATTCATGAAAAAAGTTATAGAACAATGCAAGCGGATAAAATTTTACATCACAACTTGGCTTTATGATGGCAGCAGTTTTGGGTCTGGTTAATTCAAATGTATTTGTTTCTAATTGACACATTTTTATCCCAACTCTGTAAATTTAGTGCCGATGCTGTCTTTTAGCATTTTTGTGATGGACCAGTCTTTGCTGCTAATTGTTCTGTTCTCATTCTCATAGTGAGTTTCGCTAAGGTAACAACCCCCCTCCCCCAAGCTTTCACTTCTCTGCTTATTGATCATTGCCACTCAAGGCAAACCTTCACCTTGAGCTGAAATAGTCAGTGAAGCACACATGCACACATTAGAAGGTGTATTTGTGAAACATTAAATATTTAATAGCGGTGCTTCAATTTCTCCAAGAACCCAATTTTGATGGTTTAAAAAAATTTCAAAACCATAAATTACACACACTGCAAAAAGTCAATTTTAAGAAAGTACAAAAGGCTCATAATAAGAAATAGATTGACATTTTTATTCTAAAAAGGAAAATATCTTGTGAAAATATTAAATCTTTGCTCTAAACATTCAGCTTGGCCATTTTTCTTCATTTAGGAAATAATAGCAAAAACAAAAGCTTCTTATCTTACCTTATTCTCTAATCTTAATATAAGAACAAATCTGCTCATGAGCATTGTTTAAAACATTTACAGCTAGATACCTACGTTTTCCTGTAATTTAAATTAAATTATGTATTATAATTGTTTTCTCAAATCTGCAGCATTGCAATCATTGCTTAACAAATAAAATCCTTATAAATATTTTTGGCGTTGTTTTAAAATTAATATTTTACATGAGTTTGATTTTAAAGTAATTAGAACATATTGCTTACATTTGACAGATTTAAGCAATCTTCTTATATTTAGACTCAAACGAGGAAAAAAAATGCAACATTTTGAAGTGTTGCTCAACAGATTTTTATTTTTACTGATTTTTATTGTTGGCATGGTCAGTGTGGGTTTGATCCCAACACTGTTATGACCTTGTTCAGCAAGACACTGTACATCTATAGTTGCTCCCGATGTTGTAAACCGCCATGAGTACCAAATTATAAAAGTTAATTGTAAATGCAAGTCCATTAAATATATATGAAAAACACATTTAATTAGGCCTTATTTAGAGAACTATTTGCTTAAAATGAATTTGGAACTTGCTTCAATACAGAATTTCTGACTTTTTTTTTTTTAACTTAAATCGTTCCCGAAAACATGAAGAAGAAAGTCTTTTATGAGGTTTTCTTGGCAAGACAATAATTCTTAGCCCAATGGCAGATGTTTTGCTTGAAACAAGAGAAATTGCCTGATTTGTGTGGTTTTTTTTCTTAGTTGGCACTTTTCGCAGTGTACATATTTATACATTTATATTTTTCACACGTTTGCTGTGTGGTTTCAACTCTTAAATCAAGATGGTCTGCCCATCGCAACATAGCGACCGGCACTAAAAGCATCACCCCAACGGCTCTATTCCACATACACTAACACACATTTATTTTCCCAAAGTCAAGGTCCGGCCTGTAAATATTCGGCACACTCTTGCACACACCTGCATATAAAGCGCGCTCTCCTCAATATTCAACAGCCTTGGCCACTGACGGCTGACAGTTTATGTTGTGTTAAGTGAATAGTGAATTTAGTGAAAAGGTTTTAAAGACCTACCAGGGAACATTGACTCACAAAACAGCATATAGCACACACAAAAATGAGAGAGGTAAGGAAGGAAATTTCAGCTACAACTGAAAAGGCTATGCAAAGCAAAGGCAAGCAAACTGACCGGGGGTTTATTATGCAGCCACTCAGTGTGCCGCACCACTAAGTGTGGGACAATGGGGTTTTATTGCATGTAGACGGAGGATGGAGCCCGAAAAGGAAAATGATTGAAGGGCGGCAGTTGCAGTGTGCGACCACGATTTGTGTGGTCAGGTTAAAGAGTGCCATCTATTGACCAAGCACGGGATTGCGTCTTTTGTCTACTTCAAAAAGGCTACTACTTCAAGTTGTCATTTCATTTATACACACATGTACAGTACATACACACCTTACCACGTTTTTTAATACATTTAAAACCATACCTTATCTCATTTTTTTTTACCTTATCTTCACTTTTTTTTTTTTCTATATCTGCTGAAGTGGAGGTGTTGGCAGCTCATTCAGAGGAGGCAAAGCGCATGGCGGCGTGTGTGCATGAGGACAAGCAAGAACAAGTCAAAATACGGTAGGGACCGAGACGCTTCTGTTACGTTCCCATCCTCCCTTGAGCATGCTCGGTAATCTAAAACATACATTTCATTATTTGCAGTACACAGTAGGCAGATAAAGTGACCAGTAGAGTCTGAACTCAACAAAATGGCCAAGCGTATTTTTCCTGTCAAATCTCAGAATATCATCCATGGATTTGAGTTTGACGTGTGTGATGGGACATGCTGGCTGTACAGATATGAGTGCACAGAGTTCAAAGTTCAGCCTTGAGGCCCCTAGTTGACCCCATAGTCGTCGTTAAGAGCTGTGGGGATGACATCAGCAAAATATGAATCGTGTATGTGTGTGTGTGTGTGTGTGTGTGTGTGTTTATGCGTGCGCTTGTGTGAGTGTAAATGTGTCGTTGTGGTTGTGGCTTTGGCTTTGACATAACCTCACTGCAACAAGAGTGCACGAGAAGCTTGTGGAACTTTTTTTAATAGTCAACCGGCAATTTAAAAGTCTGCGTGGAATCTTTCTAGGTTTTCATTGTGAATTATTACACTTTATTAAGGTCCAAGCAATTTTAGGTGAAACGATTGCTCTGTCTGCAAAGTACATTTACAGAATGGCGCCGTTTACAGTTAACTCAGTATTATCTAATAACAACAAAGGCATGAAAGGTTTTTTCTTTTTTTTTTAAAGCAACAACACCATGCTAATGGCTTCCATGTGTGCAGTGGGAAATCCCCTCCTTTCTCCATGGGATGCCTATGTCTCCTTCCCTTTCTAGCTTTGACTCTCTTCTTCCTGTCATATGTTTTCTCCCTGGACTAATCTATCAGCCTCATGCTTTCCTTTTTGTTTTGTCTGCTTTGCTGCTGCTTTTACCACTGCATTTATGCTACTAATCGCTCACAAGCATATGTTGTGAAGAAGCCTACTGTGATTCTTTGTGATAGAATATCATTGGACAACAGGAATACTGCTCTCAATTTGTGCCCTTTCTCTTGAAAATGAGATTCTCTGTAAAATGATCTTGATAAACATTTTAAATAAAAAATGAATAATTTGCAGGTTTCAGATTGGATACACTAACTGCCCACAACATTCAATAAGCTTGATCAACATGAAAATTCTTTTCATTGTGGGTTCAGTTATTGGGCTACTCTGTGTTGTTTGCGTAACTTTTTAAGTTACATGAGGGTAAAAATGAAATACGCATCAGAACGATGGTGGTTAGAAATATTGCAGGTTGACAAATTATTGAATTACTCATTTTAATGCTCGTATGACAATATTAATAAATAGTGACTTTATAAAACTTTTTTTTTGAAAAACGGATTTTTGCTCGCTTTCTTATGTGTTTAATTGGGCATCGTATGAGTAGGTTTTGCACTTTGCTACTTCTCATTAGGATCGAGCGAGTACCGATACCAAGTTTTGGGTCAGTACCTGGCCTTATTTCAAGGTATTGGTACCTGCGATGGCAGTCAGTGTTAGGCAAGTTACTTTAAAACGGTGACACATTATTTACTACTTATGACTGTCATTTCAAAATAATTTGTTAGATTACAATATTACTGTATTCGAAATGTAAGGCATTACAATACTATTGCATAACTGTTTAATTCATCTCACCAACATGACTGGAAATGTGGATTTTCCTTTCCAAATGTTGCTCATTACACTCATTACATATTCAGTGGAAGGTTTGCTGAAGACTAAAAACTGAACAAATTCTTTATATTGTAAACTTTTAAAGAAAAGATACACTTTTTTTGTATTTAAATCTCTTTATTACTTTTGTTTGCAGCATAGTTTGCATTGTTTATGATTTAGGCAGAAACGGCAAGTGCATTCCACAATTTCAATGTTAATATTCAAATTCAAGTTTAGTTGGCTAGGTAAGGGACAGACGTTTCAAAAATAGATGGTTGCGGTGGGGCTAATGTTAGCAGCTAGCCTACATCATCATCACGTTATTGTGTTTAACATGAGTTTTGTAGGTTTCATCTTGAGACACATTAACCACAACTATTTACAGCCTATTAATAATAGTAATTGTACGGTGAAAATTAGCTTACATTGTCATTATTACTGGTGACGACAGGGATTTTGTTGACAAGGTTTGGAAATGCTGGCGAATCCACTGTGGAACGCGACGCATATCCTCTACGTATGACATACTCCGCCACGAGTCTCCTAACATCTTGGGGTGGAAGTGGCATCCCTGAGCGGGAAAACAATCATGTATCCCTACTCTCAATCCTCCGCATGTTTTCTTTTTGCAAACTTCATGTTACTACAGTATTGCACAACTCTAAATGGTTTGTCAAATTACTAGTGCTATTTGGTGAAGTGGACAGCTCTTTAGGTGTTGTGCACAAAGTGCACCTAACAATTATATTCTTCTTGACTTTATCTCTGCTGAACTGAATGTAATGGGCGTGTGTCCATCTTGTATACGTATTGTCCATATTCAACCTGGTGTCTGCTGCACTAATCTCTGTTGTAGTAGGTACTAACAACAACAAGTAAACTTTTTGCCCTGGACTCTTCGCCTCCGATCTTGTGTTTTTTTTTGCCAAATTTGGGGAAAAACAGCACTTTCAGGTTAAAAACACTATGTAATGCATAGCTTTACTCACATTTGTACCACAATACCGCGTTATAGCAAAAAGTAATGCATTACAGCAATTTCATTGCTTTTGTAATGTATTACTCCCAACACTGTTGGGCAGTTTTACAATCACACCCTTTTTTCATTTATTTTTTTCAAACATGTGAGAAAAAAATATGATTACTGCGCAAAAATGAGGAGACACAAAGCATAAAGAAATAAAGAAGAAACCATAAATCCTATTTACATGCCTGAAAATGAGTGGGAAGAAGTCCAATTTTGTTTAATCCTACCCCCTCTTAAGAATCCCGAAATACCCTAGCCACAAATCATCTTGCCTCACATCCAACAAAAATACTAAATTATATTCCACCTTCTGATCGCTGAACACTCAACATGTACCTCCACAATGGTAATACGTACATACAGAAACATTTAACATACACATACCTCTCATTCAATGCAAAAAATCTCAGACTGTTAAGATTAAATTAATAAAAACACAACACAAACAAAACATTGGCAAGCAGACAAAGAGAACCAGCAAAAAGTCATGAATAAATAAATAAACAAACAAACAAACAAATACATAGATAAATAAATACTAGGCACCACTGTTATTCAAACACCCTAATTTCTGTACCTTGTATCAATAATTTCCTTTATCTTTTTTTAAACGTTTTTCAAATACTTGATTGAATTTTGCAGGATTTTTTACAAATGATCTGTCATTGTTTTTGGGCGGGGAAGTTGTGAGGAGTAAAAGTGCTGCAGGTATCAGCATTTGGCATCTGTGACTACTCAAGCATTGCATACTCGTTCACGTATCAGTCTGAAAAGTGGAATCAAACATCCCTACGTTTTACGATTTCAAGCTCAACGAGGAAGTCAAAAAAAAGGTTTTCTTGTCAGTAATGTTTTCTACGCACTAAACCAGGCATCCTGATTAATTATGTGTGTATAGAAAATGAATTATGCAGCAAAATCTATTTTTTTTGGGGGGGGGGGTCTTTTACCTCTTGCTGTTGTCTGAAAATGGCATCAGAGTTTCTCAGTGCTGTAACAACCAATAATGGCTGACCTCGCGCGACATAAACTCAGTCAACAGATGAGCTGTGATTGTATATTTTCAGCCAGTGATGAAATAGGACTCCCTGAGATGGAAAAAAACCATTATTATTATTATTATTATTATTGTTGTTGTTGTTGTTCTTGTTTGCTTTTCTTAATTCATATTCAACAAAAACAGATGAAAATATAACTTTTAGGTTGACTTTCATTTTGAGTGGAAAAAGAAAAAACTAACAAAAAATTATGCAATTTAATTGTTTTTGTAAAGTAACAACTTTGTAAAGTAACAACAAACAACAAAAAAAGCACCCATCTGACTTTTATTTTTTTTTTTAACAGAAAAATCCATAAAACGTGACTTGAGATCACTAAGCCAAAGATGTTTATGTTCAAATACATATAATTCCTTACAGTCTTGTTGTTTAAGGCTTTGTATAACGATTGTGTGTGGCTTGTTTCTTCGTTTGTGTGTGCTTGTGTATGTGTGTGTGTGTTTGGATGAAGGGGCGTGTTGAAGCCCACTGATCGGCCGGAGTCAGGCTGCGGAGGGAGGTTAGTGGAAATGGTAATCATTTGTTGTATTGATCCCGCTGTAGCCGGGGCAGCTGACGAACACACAACACACACACACACACGCAAACACTAACTGACTCGCATACAGACAGTGGGCCCACAGTAGTGTGGCAGGAATGGACCCCTTCGTATTGATCCCCTTCACATTCTCTTACCTCGACTGCCACACGCACACACACAGGCACGCACCCACACATACTCACACGCAAACACAGACATTGTGCCCAAGCAAGTATTTACTCAAACGTTTTTATTCTTTAAAAGTTAACATTAATGCATTTTGGAAAAAAAGAAAAAAAAAACAATCGTCAAATATACGATATGCTATCAGTAGGGCTGTCTCTAACATTTATTTCAATAATCGATTAATCTGTGGGGGGGGTTTTCGATTAGTCTACTCATCGTGACCATTTTTTTTATATTTTAGTTTTTTGCTTGAGATCAGCTAAAGCTCTGATGCTGATTCCAAATAACCTCACGAGCTCTTGCTACATTACGTAGGATAACCATGAATAGTGACTCCGGTGGGCCACACCTGAAATAATGATGTTTTGGAACTAATTTAGTTTATCCTTTAAAAGGTAATTCATATGTGCTTTGTTTGGTTTGATCTTTGTTTTTGGCAGTGCCTCTGGCCACTGTTGATATTACATTTTGTAGTGAGGAAGCACTGCGTGGTTTCAATTGAAAGCAATCATCGTCAGTGACGCATACGTTGATCTGTTTTTCTGTCAAATCTGGCCCGCGAGTGTAAGTTGTAATCTTCCTCACCAGTGACTCCACATTATCAAGGAAAAGGCTGGATAGATAGAAATGGTGCAATGTTAGCTTTAGCTTAGTTCTCAGCCCGACTTGGCTCAACTGCATGGGCCACCCCCGAAATAATGACATTTTGGAACTAATTTTGTTTGACAGTTCATAACATCCTGGCTAATGTTATTTCTTATCTTCAGTGTTATATTGTGATGCCATTCGCATTTATGTTTGTGCCAGTTATTTCCCTTTGTTAGCATATGCACAAGTTTGCATTGATAAGAACTCATTTGCATCTAAATAACTTTGTGTATTGAAATGAATATGGCCTATTTTTTTTCATATATAGGGCGCACCGCATTATAAGACACATAAAATAGAAGCTACATCAGTGGCTGGGGTTGTGTTATACATCCACTAAATGAAGCTGCGGTAAAGGCAATGTCAACCAAAAAATCAGCTAAGTCAGTCAAACTTTATTCATAGATAACCAGAAACTTAGAATAAAGATGATTTGTGGAAATTATTATTTGAAGATTTGGGAAAAAATACCTCTTCTCTTGATAATATGAAAACAATGTTTAGATCAAGGGCAAGACAAATCAAAAGTTTAAAAAAAATATAATTATGGTTCAATAAATATGAAATTTGATTTTTTTAATAAAATTGCAACCAAAAACCTTAAATTATATTGTTTTGTTCCTTTAATAACAGTTTCTATAAAATGGCGCTTTCTTTTACAAAAACTTGCGTTTTTTTGTGTCTTCTCCCCATGTAAAGTGCTTCAAAATTGGAGCATATATAGCATATCAACATTTTAAACAGGGTGTTAAAAATTATTCTAAATTCTTATTTAGTGACTATTGAGGCATTTAAATTTCAAAACAACTTTAAATATGATGTAGTGCAGTTCTAGTACTGTACATCTCTGCAAACTACAAATGCAAAAATGAATGCATGACATTGTGTCTCCCTGTCAATCAAACTGATTTTCTCGGCCATCTATTTCTGTACGGCTTATCTTGCTCTGGGTCACGGGGAGCTGGAGCCTATCGTAGAGGACAAGCATTCTCACCAGCATTCACTCGATAACCTTAACACATGTTGCCTTCCACGAAGCAGGCAATACACTATCAATGATCTCAATCAAAAACTAAGCCCTCTTAGCTTGTTCATGCAATAAAATGTCCCATGAGTGCATAGTAATGTCTCATCAACTTCACCAAATCATCACGTGCATTTTTGCAGGGCCATGGCTCGGAGACTGGAATTGGAGGTTGCACAACTCAATAGGAACCTTCAGCAGGTAGACGTGGAGAAAAAACATGCACAAGCCCAGGTACATTCAAACAAACTCTTGAGAAGTCATTGAAAATGAAATATCTCTCATTGCAAGGATGTAATCATATCTTTCCTTGTTTGCTTACTTATTTTCGATTAGAGTCCTTTCTCTCTTTTGACTGAAGGTCTTTGCCTCACCTTCATTGCTTCTTTACTTCTCTAACTTTTGATGATTACTGGCATAAATCCAGTGCTAGAGCCCGGATTATCTTGTCCAAAGATGGAAGGGGTGTGTGCAAGGTGATTTTGAGAGTTAATTCTGGGCGTAATATTCCCTGATATTCCCTAATGTTCTGACTGGAAGCAGGTACAATCTCTGAGGGAGAGCAATTGTCAAAGCTGAGCTGCTGTTGTACAAAGGCAGAATAGATAATTAAGGGCAAAGTCAGAAGGGGCGAGGCGATGTTCATTTACATTCAACAAACTTAAAATTCTGTCTTAAGCGTTCATGAACCCTGCCACTGTCTTCAATTTTACATTTGGTTCCATATCTGTTTTTTTGTTTTTTTTTAATTTTACCTTTTTCCTTTTGTTCTCACCATTTTGTAAACTCTACACTTGCGAATAATGCAGGCTCTATATTTTCTCATCAACTATAATGACAGCATCATCCATATGTTTCCTTTGCTGGACAGAATTTCACCTTTCATTTCGATTAGGTTATGTATTTTATGTGGAAAGAAACTGCCTTACAAAATTTAAGCGCTACTTTTTTTTTTTTTTAAGTATCGTAACAAACAGGATGCTTCAAAACAGTGCTCTAAATAGCAGTAATCTATTTGCACCCAACAAAGTTAAAATCTGTATTTTTTATATAATTTTTTTTACTACATATTGTCTCAAAGTGTGGACTTAAATTAGACTGCATTGAGAGTCAGATATTGGCATAAACAATATCAAATCATATCCACGTCCAAAGTATCCAATATTAGCACATTCAAGCAGTCCCTTCCAGACTCCGCTCCTTTTCTTCTATTTAACAAATTGGTAATATTTTCTCATACATTATTGTTTTTGTTTTTTTTTGTTTGAATAGTATCACTTGATCAAGTATTATCTACTAGCATTTCAAACTAAAAACTGAAGGGTTTGATACCACTTTTTTTTCCAGACCAATACCAGTGTGAGTACTCAAATTTTGAGTAATCACTAATACTGATACCAAGTACCGATACAACTGGTACTTTTGATACACAAACGCCCTCTCCCTGACTACAATATAGCTTACAATTTGTTTTTGTTCATTTTAAATTGTAATTTCTAGTTCAGTATTCTAAATATGTACCAACAGAGTGGCTGATACTAATGCCAGCTTACATCACAGGAACCAATATCTTGAAAAAAGGTCCAGGTATCAAGCCCAATACCATTATGGGTACCCTCAAGGCAGGGGAGAGAGTGACAAAACACATATCCCACAAGTCTGGATGTCTCATGAGTTTGAGTCAACAAGACAAGACGAGATTTTGGCAAAACCTTTGATTCAATATAATTTTCGAGTATTCAAAATGTTGTATATTTATTGAGCAGATTAAGAAAAAAGCAAACTTTTGTTAGGGTCAAATGTAAACATTAAGGCTAGTTAAGCTTATTTTCAGCTACAGTTGAGATTTTTCCTTTTACTGAAGTGCTCATATTAGCTGCGATGTAGGTACTTTTTTTTCTCCAATATTTACAAAGACTCAAAAGATTAACAGGGTAAATTGCCCTGACCCTTTTTCCCTCCACTATACTGGAATGTTGCCAACATGTCACCTGTCACTTGGGGGAGAAAAAAAAAATAGTCGCCAAAGGGGTCAAAAGTCGCTTCACCGAGTCAACAACACAAAAGATACAAGTCGTTGTGATTGCTTACCAATATACTCAAACACGTCCTCATCAAAATAAAAGAAATCACACAAAGCAGAATATATTCCATGTTGGATTTTTAATTCATAAAAAATATGAAGGCGAATCAGAAACCGTAGACAGGCAAGGTGTGGCCCAAGAGCCTGAAATAAGATCTGCAGTCAAAGCATGGCTTAGGGTCTGCATGATGCTAATGTAATAGATTTAGTTCATATTTAATGGTCTGTGCTTTTGCAATGAATTGGATTTACTGTAAGTGTTATATTATTCACAGTGAATGTGTTGTGTGCCGATGGGCTACATCCAGTCAATTTGCTCTTTACAGTCTCATTGGCAGGTATACACAAAATGGTGGCTTTTCATCCAAGTTTGTAAGAGGTCTGACATAATATATAGATATTCAGTTCTATGAATGGCTCTTTTTCTTTTTAGATTGTCATGACCCACATCAAAAGCAGGTCAAATGAGAAAAAATATCTGAATCATCAACCGTGTCAATACAGCCTATATTGAACTGATGTGCGTCAGACATTGTTCAATAATACTGTATACTGTTTAGGTAAGGTGCAAAATGAAAACCTTATTATAAGTTTAGTTTTTTTGTGTTTTTTCGACAAATGATGTATTTAATTAATCTTGCACTTCTTGATTTTTAAGGCACCCACTTGTAAAGAGGAATTGTGTGTGTTTGTGTGTTTATGTACATGTGTGTGTGATATTAGATTGTTTTCTATGTATTTCTGCATTTGATGGCCACACCTGCACTGAAACACAGCCTCCTTTATGTCCTCTTATGCATCTACCCTGCCTTTCATCATCTCAACAGTCGTTGAGTTTTTGCCGAATATGCATTTGGAAAAATAGTGTTTAAACACTAACATGATGGCTGTTGTGAATATGGCTCCTTCATTCGGCTCCCACTTTTTTATGGACTTTGAAAAGATGAATTGTCTGCTGGTGGATCAAAAATAAATAAATAAAGAGAATCAAAGGGTTTGAAATTGTAAATGGTACGCTGCAGTCGCATATGGAGAAAATCTGTTACAATTGCCCCGGTGCACAGTCACTGGATTTCAGATAGTTCTGTCCTCAATCACATGTGTGTGTGTAGATTTTTGAGAAAATTTAACGTTTTTAGTTGCACCTTTTCCAAAAAATACCTTTTCTCATAAAAGTGAGTACACCCTTCACAATCCTGCAGATATTAAACTATGCCTTTTCTTGGGACAACACTAACAATATGACTGACGCAATATGTCAATGTACAGCTTATATAAGTGTAGATTTGTTGTTCCCTCAGAATTACTCAAAATACAGCCCTTCATTTGAAAACTATTTGCAACAGGGTTAGGGTTAAATGTGTCCACCAATAAGTGAAAAGCCACAAAATTTCAGTATTTTGTTTGCCGACCATTATTTTCCGCCTCTGACTAAAGTCTCCTGGGCGTGGAGTTCACCAGAGCTTCACAGGTCGCCACAGGAATCCTCTTTCAGTCCTCCATGATGATATTACAGAGCTGGCCGATTTCTGGGCCTGTTTGAGGCTACGGCATAGATGTTCAAGAGGGTTTATGTTTGGGGACATGCTTGGTCAGTACATCACCTTTAATCACAGCCTCTTTAGCAAAGCAGTGGTCATCTTTGAGTTGAGTTTGGGATCATTGTCATGTTGGAATACTGCCCTTCAGCCTAATTTCTGGAGGGAGTCGATCATGCGTCAGTCACAGTACATGTAGTCATTCATGTTTCCCACAATAAACTAGCTTTCTGATGCTGCCTCACCCATACAGCCCCAGACCACGACACTCCCACCACCATGCTTTTGGTCTCATCAGACCACAGGACATGGTTCCAGTAATCCAGGTTCTTAGTCTGCTTTTCTTCAGCAAACTGATAGCAAGCTTTCTTGTGCATCGTCTTTAGAAGAGTCCTTCTTGGGTGGACGGCCATGCAGACCAATTTGATGCAGTGTGCGGCATACGGTCTGAGTACTGACAGACTGTTCCCCTCCTCCCCCAATATCTTCAACCCCTTCAGCAATGCAGCGGGCACTCCTACATCTACCTGTATGTTCGAAAAAAAACAAAACAAACAAACTGCTGGATAGTCTTGGCCAATGTGCCCTCAGCTCTGTTTCTGGGTGTTGGAAAGCTCCTAATAGCCAAGGCCATGCTTATGTAGATCAACAAATCTGTTTTCCAGCTATTTAGAGCATTATTTCCCATGAGGTGTCATGTTGAACTTTCAGTGACCAGTCTTAGTGTGTACAGGAAATGTAATACCAAATTTAACACACCTGCTACCTATTTACACCTGATACCTCGTAATACTAAGAGGTCGTGTGACACTGGAGAAGGAAGATAACAAGGTGAACTCAATTTGGGCATTTTCATTTAGGTGTGATCTAACTTTTGTTGCCAGTGATTTAGAAAGTAATGGCTGTATGTTGAGTTATTTTGAGGGAACAATACCCTGGTAAATAAGCTGACTCCTTTTTACTGTGTAGTCACTAATACTGATACCAATCCTGATCCTTTTTACTATAATAGTTTCTGTAGGGTGGTCCCATGAAAATATGTAATTATTTATTACAATATCTGCAAAAATGTGAGGGTGTCCTCACTTTTATGAGATGCTGTACAGTACATGTGTGTATGCATGGCCTCACTCTTAGTCTCTTATGGGTTTGTTAGTCTGGCTCTCCTCTGACATTATCAGAATGATAGAAATGATTTGCAAGGTATCGGCTATCAGCATGTCACTGTTTTAATGCACACATAGTACAGAAATGCATGATGCATTTTACATACAAACCATGACAACATGGGATACGTTGTGTGCCTCCTCCTTCAAACACATTAGCAATCATATTTTTTCTCCTAAATCAGCCATACACAAACAGGCCATTAGTGTGGTCACCTAAACTTTTTGGGGGTTGCAGGCAGTTTTAATGAGAATTTACCAAAACGATTTCAGATGGCAAACAGTTGATAAACATGTCTTAACTGCATCCAATAAAAACGTTGAAGTCATTGATCTGACCAGTGACATTGATGTCTCTGTACAATTTGACTTTTAATCACACTAGGGAAGCTACAGGGAAAGAGCACAGTGATTAAAAAAAAAAGAGCAGCCCAGCATATTTGCAATATGTACACGAAATGCTCCAATAGATGTGTCATGGACTACTGGATAATGGAGTTCGTGCCTTTACTTGGACAAGTCCAAAACTTTAGAATTGCCTTCCCCTTTCAATCTTTTCACGCTTTTCAACCAATAGTTAAGGCTACTTTTTAATAGCTTTCAGAGGCTGTTGTTGGGTTTGAATATAAATGTTGCCCTCCGTTCACTGCATCCAGGACGGCTTACTTGCTATTTACTTTAAAATCTGCATGGTCTTTAATACAGTAGTTTCCCTACTTAATTATTGTTAAATGTCTTTGATTTGTGACACTGATGGTTTAGCGATGGTAATCAGGGTTTACATAAAATCTTTTGTAAGGGACAAAAAGTACTTTCCTTAAAGAACAATATTTTAACTGTTTACAAGAAATAAACTTTGTTTTACATTATTTTTCCTTAATGTAAATGTGTTAGCCAAACCATCTACCTAAAATTCAAGCATATACCTAACCGTAGGTTTTTGTTCTACCATTACTTCACCAGTGGTTATTGGCCTCACTCATTATCACCGGGCCCTTAATGTCAACCATAACTACGATGCGGCCCCTGATGAAGATTAGTTAAATGCTCTCATTCTAGACCAGAGATCCCCAACTGTCGGTCCTGCGCCCGGTACCAGTCTGTGGATCAACTAGTAACGGGACCCATGAGCTGCACCCGAAATAACAATGTTTTGCAGTGCTCATTTTACCTCTGAAAACTTTTAGGTCCCTGGAACACGCAATACTAAAAAACGATGGGTCCTGACAGAAATGTTTGAGGTTCAAGGTTCAAACTGCATTTACAAGATACAGTATGAGGAAAAATCAACAAATATTAACAAATGTCACAGTGAATATATGTACATGGCCCACAACTTGATGATAGGGAAAATGCTTCACGACTGAGGGTAGGAATTCCTCCTGAAGGAATTAATCATATTAATTAGCCACTTATGCATTGTTTATGTGGAGTGAATACAGTAGCAATGAATAACTATCCTAAATTTCATGTGCCATGTGTGCTCTGAAGTTGAGCTGATTTCTTTTTATTGGTGAAATCTTTACCGGAGCAGCATATGCCCCAGCTATTGGAGCAGCTACCTCAGTAGCATGTGCCCCAGTGAAATCTGTCTAGCGAGACAGCTGTTTGTAAAGTAAGTCAGACAATGCTTCAAAATAAAACGTGGGATATCAACTAATGTATGAAATAAACGGCATTGGGATGATTTTATTTTGAAGTTACTCCCAGAAGCATGGTTGTGACAATGATCTAGTTGTCTACTTTAGCGTTTATTTAACAAAGCTGTGTTCTTTTTTTTTCGATTAACATTGATATTTCCGCAAGCTCAAAACAAACATTGGGGACGAAGTTGTCAAAAATGTTCATCAGATGTCAAGAGATGTTTGATGATTATCTTTTTGATAAAAAAAAAAAACGATGCGTTCGAGGGGTGCACATTGATTTGAAAGTATGCATCCCTGTCAAAAATGATGTCTCTGGGACGCAGGCAAACGAGAGCACAGTTTTGGAACTGATTTAGTTTATCCTTTAACATATATGCTGTAGATCTGTGCTTTATTTGTGCTTTGTTTGGCTTGATCTTTGTCTTTTGGTGCCACCACTAGTCACTATTGATATTACATTTTAGAGTGAGAAGGGATGGTGTGTATGGGGTCACAATTGTAGCTAAAGTATTCACACATGAAACAGGTGTCCTGTCAAGAGACAGGTGACGAGCCTACAACTTTGAAGAAAAACAAATCTTTTAACAGGCAATACCAGGAGTTCTTCTTGAAATAATGACTTCTTCACGGTAAGGGCTTTGAGCGCTACTTCATAGCTAAAAGAACCCTTAAAGTGACAAGTAATGGATTCTCTACATTTTTGTCACCAAACGAGATAAGCTCGCAAATGACGGCTGCCACAAAAGTATTTGAGACTTACATCACATCTGTGTGAAAAGAGAAACAAGCTGAGGGCTCTCATTCGCTTGACGTAAATGGTGAGCTCTCATTTATGTGTACTTCATGTTCGCCATTCCCTCTCAACAATAAAAATCTCAAGTGTTGACCAGTCCATGGTGATGAAAAGGTTGGGGACCCTGTTTTAGACCCTTTCCTACTGTTCTTCACTACAATCATTGATACCCTTTTGTGGTAAAATCACAAACAAACAAAAAAGTTCCATAAAGAGCAAAACACAGGTGGTCTTGGTATAGATGCCTACAAATTCCACAGACACCTCATGTAATGTCACATCAAGAATTACAAAGTAATTAATTAAAAATGAATTTAACATTTTAGGCATAGTTTTCCAGAACAGTTTGGTTTTAATTAAAACATATCTGGGGCTTTTAATGTTGAAGGTTACATCGTTATTCATTTAAGGAGCAGTTTTCATTGTAATACTTATTACAGATATCAGCGGCTAAACTGCTGTTTTTGGGAAAAATGAAAAGGCTTTTCTTTCGATGTGACACTTGCAGTCAAAATGGAATGAATAACTGTTAACCTTGAACAATAATATCCTTATCCACATTCTCTTCATTAAAATCATTTTCACAGACTCCGATCACACATACACGCTGTGTTTCCAAAATTTAACCACTTAACATCAATTTAAAGTATTAGTCTTTTCTCCGCATGCACTTATGCACACTGAGCACCTCTCATCAGCCTTTGAAAACTGATTCAACATCTTACACATGAAGCTGATGCACTGGTTTCACAGAGAAAAACGTATAATACATGCATTTATTAAAGTAGTCTACATTAGAGAAACTAGGAAATGATACAAATGACTGTACTTGAGTTTAATGAAATGTATGTATTTATAAGTCTGCACAAGAAAAAGTCAATGCTAATCAATTTGAAATGAATTCACAGCAGAATTACGTATATGTACTTTGGCAATGATAAATGGCATCAGCTCAAAGAGATGTTACAATTCAAAGTCCTTTATTTTTTAATCCACAAAGCTAAATGGGAAGATTTTTAGAGATAAAAAGAAGGATTCCATGGGAAACATTTTAGCATTTTCTTAAAGTTGTTAAAAAAAAAAAAGCCAGAGAAAAAATCCCTTCGAGTTAGCAAGACATGAGCCCCTACGGCGTGACGGTACACTGAGACCTGCAGAAATCAAAGCAAACAGAATGACCAACAACAAATCCACCACATTGTTACTTAGTCACACAATCAGACATTTTCCCACCATAATCTAAAAAAAAATAAAAATAAAACAATATTTCACATCTTTTAGTCCTGCTCTACACCAAGCAATGCAGCTGAACTCAACAAACTGAAACTGTTGCGCCGTCTGCGGGTGTTTGCAACTATTTTTAATGAGCGGCTAACAGATGATCACTATTTTTGCTATAATTCTAAGTTTGACTTGCAGGAGAATGGCATTACAAATAACTAAATTACATCATGTCTTACCAATTCATGCATATGCGATGTAAATATAGTAATAATCCTTAATAACGTCTTATGTACGTTTGGCCAAAATACTGTACACACACACACTAAGTCTTGTGAGTGCTGCTGGTATATTTAGGAGGGTCAATCACCTGGTGTGCTGTTGCTCGATGCCAACTAGATTATTTCCGAGTTCAGTTGGGTTCAGGAAACGTCACAGAATTTGTGCCAAGCCACACACATATGTCACACAGTCATGAGAATGAGAACAACTGGCCTTTTTTTTTTTTTTCATTCCACTTACCAGAATGGAAGCACGTCATATTTAAATATGTCATTTAACATATTAATGTCAAATAACCTGTTGATTAATGCATTCTCACTCAACAGCAGCTGTTGACTGTTAGCTACAACGTGTTCAATAACTTAGTGTTGGTCTTCTGCTGCTTTTTCTTCTTCTTGACGAGTAGACTGGGCACAATTTGTTATTGACTGCCTTCACTAATTTGAAGACCTAAAGTTGAGCCACTACAATTTTTTTTTTTTGTGGGTACACGTAATACTCTTGGATAATTGAGCCCCAGTGCTTTTGGGAAGTTCAAAAGTTTCTTCTTCTTTTTTTTTTTTTTCGGCAGCTACATGTGCGAATATTTTCTTCAATGAAAGCTCGGTAACTACTAAAGCAATGTGGTTGTACCACCCAAACATCCATTCAACCACTATGTGGTACACCAAGACAAAAAAATGGAGCCTTGTTTCAAGGGTGTTGTCGCATGCGCTTGTTTTTGTTTAAGTCAGGCATTATTTGATGTATTGCTGTGGTATGCAAAATTAATAGTTGAATATTACTTTATTTTTTTTACTCCTCGCTTTTTTTTTTTAATGAATGCTGGCCTAACATAACCTGACATCCTTTCCATCTAGATAATACACTATAATAATTATAATAACTACAAATGTAAGTCAATTTCATTTTACATTCATTTTTACTAAATATATATATATATATATATATATATATATATATATATATATATATATATATATATATATATATATATATATATATAATTTTTATTGATAAAATTATTATCCATATTCTGTTCTTTTCATATCTTGTTACATCTATTTGGTTACTCTCCTTCTAATGTTGTAGTTTTAAATAGGAGTTTTTAGCCAATTAAAATTCAGCTAACTGTGTTGCCAGGCTGCATGTAATCCGCCTGCTCCCGGAGGCGCTAGGGCATTTGCTTCAACGGTTGCCACCCTTCTGTGTCATGTGCCAAGACACATGAAAACAGGCCCATATTTTTAATAGACTGCTGCAATAGCCTATCGAGTCATAAGATCGCCTCACGTTGAACGTGACGTGAGTGGATATTGGCTTTGGCTGATTGCATTAAAGGCGTAGCGTAGCTATTAGCTAACCTGTCCCGACATCTGCTGGGAGTGACTTTTGTTTGCACAAGATCGTTTTGGTGTTTGGAGCTCCACTGGATTTGCAAACTTTAATTGTTTTACCAGGGCAACAACGAGACACAAAAACACGGGTGGACACACACGCTACGGTGCTTTGAAAAACTTCTTGGGACACCCGAGTGGACATACATTATCGTACATCTCAGGTCAAAGGTAAAGAGAGCTCCACACAGGAAGGCCCAGAGCAGAAATTTAACCAAGGGCTTCCGGTCTATGAGACAGACAGATTAAACTTGTAGAACGATTCATCCTTGTCAAACGGTCCAAGATTGAAAGAATCATTTTCTTATTGAGTCTGTCTACTTCTTTCAATTGTTTTTGCATTATCGGTCTATATCTGAGCTACAACTGAACGGTATTATTTTGTCAAATAAATACAATTTCTGAGCTAAAAGCTCATGTTAAAATGTAACCTTATGGCTGCTTTCCAATTAAATATTGGTTGTGGGACATACTTCTGCTGAACCCGGGTAAAGTTGCATCCCAGCAGGCGGGACTCAAGTCGACAGGGAGCCTCAGTAATGGCGGCCGGCTGACAAACAAGTCGAAAACACGCATAGGGGAGTGTGTGATGAAAGGACTGGGAAAATGAGCGGGGCCATACAGCAGTAGCAGACGACGATAATTAAAGAAGCCATCATCAGCATCATTAATATGCTAGATCTGCTGTGGTCCACTGACTAGTCTAATGGAGAACATGTCATCATCGTCGCCATTAGTGAGAGTAGGACACACACAAATACACGCACTCACAGACTTAATGTTGGGTCATGGCATAATTATCACCATTAGGCTTAGAGTGGGAAGACCTGCTTTGGAAGCCTCATTCTCTGCTTGCCAACCTATGCACATATTAAGTGTGCGCACACATACACACGCTCACACACATGCAACGCGCGCCTGTGGATCTTTAATTCAGACCCTGTGAGTGATAAGTATGCATATCTAAGTGATGTCAGGCCTGTTGGGCTTTTTAATTAGACAGAATGAATTAATGTTTTATAAAAATGTGTTTAACAATAAATGTGTTCATTAATTTGATGAAAGGATGTGCTCTGATAAGCAATGAGTTGAAAAGACTAATGGGTCGTATTCGTCTCTGATGACCGCAACACACCGGTTGAATGTCTCGTTTTATGCGCGTCTTCAGAACCGTGTTAAAAAGTTGTTTGTTTTAGCAGCCTCTAATGACGGATAGCTTTTGAGCAGCTTTAGTTTTACACGTTTTGCTTGGAATGTTATGGTGTCTCCCCTAAAATTTGCTGGTTGGTTTTTTTTTAGACGGCATATCAAAAGCAGCTCTATTCTTTCCACTACACAAAAGGCTCAAGTTCAACACAGTCCATGTTGCTTTTGCTCTTTTTTCACTTTCCACAAAAGGATATTTCCATATCCATCTATTTTCTATAGCCGCTTATCCTCACAAGGGTCGCAGAATATTCTCATATCACAGATAATGTTATTGTCACGTGACGCTAGTGTCACGTTAGTGTCTAACTACCAGAATATTCCCTCACTCATAGTTGTGTTACTTCCACTGTGTACTACTATATACATATATGTTTTTTTTCGAAGAGCTGTGAACCTTTAGATTATTTTATCAATTTGGAGCACTTTAAGGAGGTTGAAAATGATCCTAATCCTTTTAACCTGTGTGTTTCGAAGGGATGCATCGAAAACGTGCATGATACCGGCCTTTGAGGACTGGACTTTGACATCTATGGCTAAACAACTGTTCGTTATTCTACATCAACGGAGTCATAGCATTTTCTAAGGGCATTTTGGCAACAACTCTTCAAACTTTTATGGCCAGTGTGATTGTGGGTGTGATTGAGAGCTGTGTGGGGACGTACATTTGGAGGGCAGAGGATGTGAGTGGATGCATCGGGAAACAACAACACAGGCTGGCCCTTTAAAGGGATACTTTGTAATTTTTCGCATGCGCCTGTTGGGGCCCTAGGGGCATTACAGTAAATCACAGACATGGCGACCTACGTAGGAGTGACACACCCATGTAATGTAATGTATTGATAACTAGGCCTGCGATTATATTTCAAACATACTGTTGGTCATACATGTACAGTGGTACCTCGGTACTCGACCGCCTCTATACTCGACCAAATCGGTGCTCGACCAAAAAATTCAAGTAGATAATGCATCGGACCTCAAACAGATTTTTGGTGCTCGACTAGCCGAGCCTAGCCGAGCCGAGCCGAGCCGAGCCGAGCCGACCCGAACGCGCTCCTCGGCCCTTCTCGGCCAGCGGGTAAGCGCCAGTTCAACTCAGACCGCCAGCGGAGTAAGACGTTTGTTCGAGTATTTCTTCCCGGATTTAAACTTTTTCGTGTTGCTCTAGCCCTTAATAATGGGTCCAAAGAAAGACAGTGATAAGGGGAAGGCAAAGAGGAAAACAATGAGGACCACTATTGAACCGTAGAAGGAAATTATAGCAAAATATGAACGTGGTGTACGAGTGTCCGACCTCGCGTCGCAGTTAGCTAGCGTCATCATGGAAGGAGTAACTCCCTCCCGTCCTCTCCACATCCATTCCTGTATGCCATCAACCACTCTCCAAAACGTAAGTAAATTATACAAAATGGTTTATAATGCTTTATTTATCTTTATCTTTATCATGTACTGCTTGTGCACATTTACTTGTGCACACATACTTTCCATTATTTCTTATGGGAAAATTGCTTTCGGTGTTCGAACAAATCGGTGCTCGACCACCACCTCAGAACGGATTATGGTCGAGTACCGAGGTACCACTGTATTTGCAAGTTTTTGAAATTTATAATAATTTAATGTATCATTTTTAATGAAAAAGGGTCTAAATCTTAAACACTGTTACTTTAAGAAAACTTTCATTTTGGGGAATGGCCAGGGTGTGGTGGGGTATTACTCGGTGCTGTAGGGAGAGTTAGCGGTCGCGCACCATGCTTTGATGCACTGAGGATTGTAAAAGAAAATCAATTTTGTGCCTTTAAAGACACGTGCCTGGTCACACGCTGTACTGTGGCTAGGAGATCACTGGGGATGGGAAAATAAGGCAAGCAAGGTTTTATTGAACATATTCACTTTATTTATGTACACATTTACTTATTAAGGGTTTTTGTCCGGTCCTTACTACCCACAGAAAACGACGGAACAGTGTACCATTTTTCATGTACAATTGATACCTTTTAAAGGCACATTTTGACACTTGTGGTCGACTGAAAATCACATCACATGTACTCAGAGCTCAGATAGTCACGAATTGGCTGAGCTTGCAAACGTCACATGACCGGACTCAGAAAACAGGTGAGCAGTCGTTGGTCTTACCTAAGCCCTGAGTACTAAAATTTAATTCTCAGTCGACAACAATTGGCAAAGTGTGTTTTTAAAGATATTGTACATGAAAGAATGTAATAGTGTAATATATTAAAGGCAAAATGTGACATTTGTATTGCCCAAAAGGACTAAATAGATGACATGTTCCTTTAAATTTCATGGTTGTTTTGTTCAAGATATTCTGTGCAATTGTATGTTTAAAGTTGTGTGCACAGTAAAAGTGTGTCTGTGGTCATTTACTTTACAGTATTATACAATTAATTGGTATGAAATATTTACTAAAGCAATAGCATTTCTCTTACTGTACTGATATATTTTTCCTAGAAAATGTACAGTGGTTGAACTCCAAATATTGCCGCAGTTGTTTCTGGATTTGGAATTCTAGTCTGATCGTGGCAAGTCAAGTAAAAAGATTGTATGAGCCAATTAAAAGAAACCTATCTATTTTCAGTTAAGAGGCTTGCCCTGTGCACCGGTGGTATTCAAAATGATAAATACACTAGCCGTGACTATTGAGTCCAAATCTTCTACCAGTCATCTCAAAATTTCAAGCATAAAAAACAGAAGCAATTGCATCTCCAGACTTGCTTGTAAAAGTCTCCCAAATGCATTTCAGTGCCCCTTTTAGCCCCTATCATCTGCTAAAATATTTGTGAACAAAACCAATCTAAATGTTAAGCAGATTTGCGTCCTTCCACCCACCCCCGCCTGCAATCGCACCTCCTTTTGCCCCTTTCTACTGTTCCCGTCCTCCTTACACACACACACACACACACACACACACACACACACACTCGCACACGCAAAGAGGTTGTTCTATCATAGAGGGGACATCCCATTCGCATAATGCATTTTCTAGCCCCTAAACCTAACCATCACAAAAGATTGCCTCGCCCTATACTTTAACGAAAAAAAACAATTCAAACTTATACTCTAAAAGCAATGGCCTTCAAAAAGAGGTCTGAACGTGTAGGGTACAACAAAAGGGCAAGAGATCCCCACAAAGATAGTCAAACCTGAGTTTTGGTCCCCACCATTTGACAAAAATCAAAGGCGCGCACACACACATAGAAACACACATTTTTGCGTCACCTCTCCGCCTCCCTTGACAATGGTGAAAACAGAGGGACGGTGTGTAATTTAGTCCTAATCACAGCATCAAACTGGCGCTGCGATTTACATCCTAGCACCGGCTGACTGAGTGAGACAGTCAGCAGGGGGGTCTTAATGTGAGACCGTAGTAATTACTGTCATTACAGCACGTTACAGAGGTATGCCTGCCTTTGCAAAGTGAACGTGTGTGTGTGTGGATGTGTGTTTAGGTGTGGCTGTGTGCGTGTGTGTGTGTGTATGTGTGTGGATGCTTGCATGTGTGTGCACATCCATGTATTTGTGTATGCAAGTCTGGATATTACTGGGATGGGGTTTAACCTCTCCCAAAGTATGTATTATAATTACGTATCTAGTTTCAAGTTGCATCACCAAAGGTACAAAGGTAGAGATGGCAATTGTTAGTGCGGGTATGTTTTGTTCTTTCCTATTCAAACTGGCAATTCAAAATAAAAAAAAAAAAAACAAGAGGGCAATTTTCTGGCTTTGACTGGCTCATCTTGCCAACGCCGCATGACCCAATTAAAAAAACAGGCAAGGTGTGATCATCATCAAAATACCCAATTGATATATTTAGAATTGATACATCAACTCAGTTTTGTCAACACAATGTAATTATTTGCTTCATCTTGTAGCAAAACAGAATGAGTCTCATCTTTTGTAAACTCTTCATACTTTCTTGTGTTCATCTCCATAAATTATATATTTGCTGCATGTTAAATGTCATTCAGAATTCCTACATTGTGAGTAGTCATTGAACGCCTCACCAGTGTAATGAATGTGCTCGAAGCAGTTGTTTTTCCTTTTTTTCGTGATGCAGCTCAAATTCCTTTCACCATAAATAGTTGTGAAGTATCTGTGGTTCACCGAGTTTATGAGCATGTGTGTATGCCAAATGATGATCCCAGAAAAAAGGCTTTGTTTTTGTCATGTGGAATGTAATTGCTATAAAGTAATAATTTTCATCATTTTCTTATAGTTTCAGGCACTTTGGTGCACTTGCTTCTTTTTTTTCCATTTTAGACTAAGCTATAACCCGTATAAACGCGATAAAAATAATTAACACTTGTTGAAAGTTGATTTATATTGTGTTTTTCTGTTGATAATGTTAAAAAGGATACATGTGTAGGTATATTTAGACAATTTTCAATAATAATAATCTTATTTACTGTATATTCAGTGCATCGACTGGGGGGGGCGCGAAAAGTTTTCTCTTTTCTAGGTGGGGCCTGGCAAAATATAGCCCAACAGGCACCTGTTGCTAACAGCCAATGAATTTTCGCCCTTCAGCTTGTTCCGTTACGGCAAATATTGTAAGTAAGAAATTGGCCGATAAAAATGCACATCTGTGCCTCAAAACTCGACTTATGTGGCGATGGATCAATCTTCCTTTTGGCCTTCATTTTTGGGAGAAAGAAAGTGTGACTTGTATTTGGGGAATTTATGGTAAATATTCAGACGAGGTTTTGAGTTGTGAATTACTTTATATTGTATTTTGCAGTTTTTTATGTGGCATCAAAAAATACATATGCGGACAGTCAATATTAACTTTTTCACTGATTACGTTTTTGACATGATGTCTTTTTGGGGATGGCCGCTCTACTCAAAAGTTGTTTACATCATGGCCTTTTCATGGTTACAACTCTTTGTGGGTAAAACGTGTGGCATATCAAGGTGTTTCCAGGCCGATAATAGCAATGGTCCCGGAGTTTAGGCACCTAAAAGGACCAGAGTGATAAGAATGAGAAAGTCAGCAGTTTTACCATCCCATCCCTGTTAACCCCAAACACCCTCCACCGTCTTTCCTCTTAAGCACCATCTAATACTGTATCCTGCTGTTTATATACAGCATGTGTCAGCAAATGCTACCTCTGTCATTTGTCACTATTACCCAATCTCCAAATCGTAATCTTTATTTCCTTGTTAAGGGCTACTCTTCTATCATCACTTTCTGCCTTTTTTACTTGTTTTTAAAAAACATGTTCCATATTGTTGGTATTTGACTGTGATTATATGTTCATGGGTGTGTAAAAATCATCTTGCAGGGACAACAAAAAAAAAAAAAACAGCAAAGTTATTTCCTTTGATTGCAGGTGCACACACTCCAGTCCAAGCTAGCGGCATCATGTTCAAACAACGACAACCTCCGACATGAGAGCCAGCTGGTCGTAAATGATCTCAAACGATGGATCACTGAGCAAAAGTATGAAAACGTAATGCGATTACATTATGACTTTGATAGTGGAATTTGAAAGTTGCTTTCCAGAGGACCTGTGGCACTGTTGTAGGGAGTGATTAGATGCTAAGACCATCAATTTCTTCTTTCAGAGCATCTAGTCAGAACCTTGCACAGCAGATGGCAAAGCCAAGTTCAGTTCAATGTCACAGAAGACAAACTTTGAATGGTTATTTAACAAAAAAATACCTTTGAACAACTGAAACATGCCCTTCCTCAAAAAAACTTTTCTGCACGCTGATTTTTCATCATATGTACATCAAAAACTGAGGTTTTAATGTGTACCAATTACATATTTGAATTATTAACTTTGACATAAAGCAGCATAACTGTCAACAGAGATCTGGAAGAGTTCTGGAACTGTTGACGTCGAGTATACATTCTTGAATGAATGTATTTGCAAATACATTCAAAAATACTTACACATACTGTATGTTGCAATGTACTTTTGGGCTAAATATCTAAAATAGTCTTTCTCAAAATAGATATTGAGATGTGCATGTACAATATTTTTTTTTAAACCATTTGGTCTACATTATACCAATACTTTGAACAATTAGTAATTTAACATTTTGTATTTATATTTTTTTATGGTTTTATTCTTGTCTGCAGTACATGATTTTGGTTCGCCATTTATTTCCATCATTTAACAGGATATTGGGTCGTGGATGTGGATACTTGTGGATCCCCCTTGTGGATGTGGCATTACAGAAAATAATTTGTAATGGAAATCATGCACTGCACAAGTAAGAATGAAATTATTAAAAAAATAAATAAATAAACTATGTTAAATGATTTACACATTTAATCTACCCCCCCCCCCCTCTACTGCCTGAAGATGGCTATAGAAAATGGATGGATGGATTGCAGAAAAGGACATAAAAAACTACTTGTAAACAATAGTTCATTTTCTTTGGTATAACAAAGGCCAAATGCCAAACAAATATATTTTTCCTTTACTAGCCTTTGGCATTTCCACACTTCCGTATGGCAGTGGTTTTCAGTGGGGTCCAGGGACCCCTGGGGGTCCTTGGACTGACTGCACGGGGTTCGTGAAATAATTTGGGTTATAATCTGGGCAAGCATTATCAGAAAAGATTTCCATTCCTTACATAGGATTACAAGTACTGTATGTATAATATTTGTGTTGTATGTACTGCAACACTGCCATCCAATGGTCACAGTTATCACTTCAGTGCTCGCATGGCTTAATATTAGATCAGCACTAGTCAAGTGTGTCAGCTCCCCTCCATTACAAACGTATTTGACAAAAATGTTATTTTAAAAGACAAATTATAGTCCGTGGCACTGAAAGGGTTCAAAAATAATGTATTTTGTGTTTATTTAATGTTATATTAAATTGTGAAAGTATTCACAACTTTTCAATGAAGCATTCAATTCAACCGGTTTAATATATTTTTAAAAATGTACTCATTTTTAACATTGTCCAAATGCGTTTCGTGTCTACAATAGCTTGCTAACGAGGCAATAAAGCGGCATTTTATTTTATAATGTTGTTTTTGACTAAATAATTGGCAGCAACCTGTTTGGGGGGGAATTGACCCAGTTTTGTTATTTTGCAAGCTTCAGTATGTCTGAAAATAACAAATTGAATAAAATGGTGAATTAAAAAGGCACCTGTATTCGGCTTGAATTAATGTGTGTGGTTTTATTTTGTTTTGTTTTGGGGGTTTTTTTGTCACTGTGTGCCCAGCAAGTGGCTCAAGAACAATCCATGTTGTAGCCTATCTGAACTTTTTCGATGCCTGTGGTAAGGAAAAAATTGAGTGCATTCAAATGCGGGTTTGTGCATTTACTAAAGTAATTCAAGTTGTCTATTTTGACATACTTCTACCTGACAGTCTTTCTGTCATGCGTGCATCATCATGACTCACACAGACACGCACGTGCCATATGCGCGGGCAGGGCGTGACATATCCGTCTTTTAAGAGATAAAAGTGGCATCGTCAGATTTTTGTCAGGGCACTGTCATTACCCGCCTCTTCCTTCATTGTGCTACAACCGTTCTAACCATCCACTATATGCGACATACAAAAAACTCACAAGTGTGTTCTGTTTCTGTCCTGATAAATATGAGAAAGAAATCTTAAAAAAAGTGGTTGATGCCGCAATAATTGAAATCAGATGAATAGTTGCATTGTTTCAGTAATAAATGAAGCACACGTGATAGTCACAGACCATGTTGTGATTGTGTGTCTTTGCACTGTTTCTCTGCCACATGAAACAAGAGTCTTTGATGATAATAGCATCTGTCAGCCTGACTGTGTTTATTGTCTGCTTGAACTCAGTGTCTGCATTTTTCTTTGCTTTGTCAGACATCTTCAGGAGGCTAATGACACGCTGAAGGCGGAGGTGAAGCGACTGAAAGAAGTGGCGGCAGGGCAAGAGAAAGAGATGGAAAGTGTCAATGTAAGATGGCAGAACAAAAAATATGCTGGAATTAAAAAAAAATATATATAATTTTCCATTCTTATGCAGGCCCAACTCAAGGACCTTTGTGCACTTCGAGATGAGAGAATGTAAGTCAGCATGTCAGTCCTATCTTTCATCAGTTGATACAGTCCACTTTGCCTTTTCATAGTATGGTTTGGAACAGTAAATACTAATCAAGCTCATGTCATTTAGCAAAGTTTTTTAACATGGAAGGGTGAATACTGATACCAGTCTTTTCTATCAGGCCACTACCTGGCCTTATTTCATGGCTCAATCCCACTTTCATGTCCATTACGATACAAATACTTCAGCCTCAAGGATCAACCGATACGAAATCCGATACTGATCCGATTTTTTTTTTGGGGGGGGGGGGCTTATCTAAAAGTTGATTAATAAAAACGTTCTTGCACTTGTCTTGTCTATTGCCATCTAATCACCAGTCACACGACAACTATTCCAGTCTTCTCAAGCAGTATTTCCCATGTAGGTGTACTCCTACACGTCAGTGTAATGGAGGACATCGCTGGGGTATGTGGAAACACACAGCCGATTCTGGTCCATCAGATGAATGATAAAATGTTTTCAAGTATCCCCTTCAAATGTGCTGACATATTAATAATTTCTGTTTGAGATATTTGAGGTGTCCCACTGTGTTAATGCAATCATCACTATCCAACCTTTGTTGCTTGGTCACGGTATCTATTGGAAGCTAGCTGTGTCATTTACCTGCTGCAGGTCTCGCATTGTAAACTTTAAGCATCATCGTGTGTTGGTTTACCCACAGCCATAGGTTAGTAGGACTACTTTTCCTGTGATTCTAAGTCACAGAAGCAGGAATTACTAGTTGTAGTCCTTGTATGACAAACTTGCTAGCATGTCGCATAAAGTAAAGTTGAGGTTAGGATCAGGCTGGAAAACAGATCCAGTCGTTTTGGCCTCGATTGGTGTCGATACGGATATTGTGCCTAGTATCGGTACACGTAGTGAGAACTGATACTTGTGTCAATCCAGAACAGTTTTATGGTCATCAACTAGAATTTATGAATTTATTATAACAATAGAAAACAGTGACTTTAAGGATTTTCAGCAAATTTTAAGCAAAGGGTTATAGTCAAAATTATCTGTTGTTTGGGGAGGCATGCAGTTGTCATGATTCGGCATGTTGGGAGATGTGTGTGAAGAAGTCAATCAATCAATCAATCAATCAAATTTTATTTATATAGCCCTAAATCACCGAAGTCTCAAAGGGCTTCACAGAATGAAAAGAGGTCATACAGAGACATCTTTTCAATGTAAGGTACACAACAGCATCCCCTGTCAAAGCTCCCAGAAGGGGAAGGAAAAACTCAAAAACCCCAATTTGGGGAAAATCAGAAACCTCCAGAAGGGACCACAGGTGGGAGGAGCCCCCTTCCAGGCCCACAGGTTGAAGTGGATGCTGCATGTACCGAACACAGAAACAATATAAATTACAGAAAACATATTGTGCTATATAGTGCAGTGATGTCTTGACAGCAGGCAAAGCCATTGGGCAGGAACCATCCCGCATTCCAGCCAGGTGGACCGCAGACGGCTAGACTCCTAACCCGTGATGGTCGACCAGCGCAGGACCCAATGGAGGCGGTCAAGTCAACCCTCACCATCTAGCTAGCCCCCTCTCCCGGCCGGAAGAGGGGGGCAGGAAAAAAGAATCAAGAAGAAGTGGACCTAGATGCAGGTAGTCAGGTTGCGCTCACAAAAATAGGTTTCATATTGAGAAAAAAAAAAACAGGATGGGCGTCAGCTTACAAAGTAACAAATAAAAAGCCAGAAATAGCCTCCTACAAAATTAACCTAGAACCAACCGACTCGGGAGCAAAAATAGAACAAAACAAATGGGGACTATCGTAACCTTGACTTACAGAGTGACTGTGTGACATGCGACAATAACCCAACACCAACTGAACGGAACCCGGAGACTAAATAACCAGAGACAACACAAGACAGCTGGACAGGAGACAATTAGCGGATGGAGCTGATTGGTCAACACAAAGGGGAAGGTTGGTAAGAACAGGTGTATGCAATGACACTAACGACAAACTGTCAAGAACAGAAACATGAACAAAAACCCACAAAAACAGAAACTAGAAAACCCAGATAGCCTACAGCAACAAAAAACCCATCAAATCCAAATAGAACATTACAACGGTGAGGTTTTGTTTATCAAAACCACTGGAGGCAGTTGTACTCAGTATTGGTGTCTGTTAATACTCAACGGTTGACTGTATGAATAGGCATTGGTCTGAAAAAAAGTGATATTGAACATTCCTAATTTTTAATATATGGGTAAAAAAAAGCTGAAGATGATGTCTGAAAAGGGAAGCGGAATCAGTGAAATTGATCATGACAAAAAGGCCTCGGCAAATAAGCCATTGATTCTCAATCCCCCTAAAATCAGAGCTCAAACACATTGTGTATCGCTCTCCAAGCTCTATCTAATGAGATCATTAAAAAAAAATAAGGAAAGAAATAAATTGTTTGGGGGGAAGCACTCTTTGTCTTCATCAAATTACATTTTGCTGATAAGAAGCAGTAGCACCACCCTCTGGGTTGAGCAGCCAAAAAGTGTACAAATCATTTATTTTGCTAATGAACTGCATCAAACTTTGCTGCTTAGTGGCAACAGGCCCTTTGAGACACATTTGTAGCGGGCAGCTTCTTCCAACGTGCATATTTCCCACCATTTTTTGTTGTAAGTCAGCATCCTGGCCCGGCAATGCAGCTGATGACAGTAACAGCAGGAGTGCCAGGCTGTGAATGAAACGCCCCGTGGGCTTTGCCACCTGTGTGTGCGTGTCGCGCCGCTTCTCCGATCTGAATATGTGATTCATGCTGGGCCTTTAACAATGATTACGCTCCAATCAAGGGCCCGTCCTCTTCTACTTGCCTCCCCCGTCGGCTGTCAAATAGCATTCATCAATGACTGGGAGATATATTTATTATGTTCATTAAGGCAATGAGAATGAATGTGACACAGATGGGAGCAGGATAGAAGTGAGAAAGGAGTAAGCGCATGTGCGGAGTGTTGTTCGGGGGGCACCTGCCTGAAGCGCAACTCTCCGTACCCCCTTAAGGTCTCCCAATTAACAAATATCCCCCCCACCCTGCCGGCGTTTCAACACCCTTTTGTACAGGCCCTTCCCCCATTTCCTTCCCCTTAATGAACCACCAGGCCGTGTTTCCAAAACGGATCAGATTTGTTTTGACTGGGCTAAGTTCTCAGCACTATTCAAAGCTGTCAGTCATTTTAATGATATCATTAAGAGGCCGCGACAGGAAGATGAATCGCTTTTCTTTGTCTTTCGCTCATAATTGCAAACGAGCGCACGCGAAGGCAGAAGAGGAGGCAGTTCATATAGATGTAGGCATGAGAGGGGTTTGATTGAACGAATATAATAACATGGAAAGAGATTAAAAAAAAAACTGTGAATTAAACCGTCCTCTATAGTGTCTCCTTGTCCTTTGTTATGATGAATCCTAATTTATTTCATTTCATTATCATAATCCTACTCCGATACACACATCTACCCCAAATGCCATATGCATGGAAATCGTACATCTATATGGCAACAGATATGTCATGTTAGTTGCATGGCAGCCATATGCATTTCTTGTATAAATCTTATTACTGGTGGCAAAGGGGGCCCTCATAATGTCTCTATCACTGACAGCAATCAGCGAAATGTGACATTTTTTTTTCATTAGGGTCTTTAATAAAGCAATGTATGACGATTGTCTGCCCTGTGCTTTCAAGCATGGCTTCATATCACCTGTGGTATTTGCCACCAACCCTTACGGGTGAGGAAGAGGGATTCAGGATCAATACTGTAATTTAAAAAAAAATAAATAAATAAAAAATGAGCTGGGAAGCTCAAGTTTTTAGGAACAAAATGTTTATGGTGCTCAAAGTTAAGCTACTATCTGACATTAACATGACATATTTGCCTTTGATTTGCTTTGTGATGGGGCTGAGCAATAATTTAGTTTCTTAATGATTACCCCCTTTCATTTATCTAGCTGTGTTTGCCTGTTACTAAATAGTCACACATACACAAAAAAATGGCATAGTTTTTACTCTGGATGGCCTTGCTGGCACAACCCCCCCCCCCTTTTTTTTATCCAGACTTGGGATTAGCAGTGCAATTTCTGATGCATCAATTATGCAGTTTTTAATTCAATAAAAGGATAAATTATTAAATCATTGAGCATAAAAAATAAAATAATACACCTATTGTAAATCGCTTGTTGTTGAGGCGCCGATGGAAGGGCGAGGCTGTCGATTATTTGCTGTCGGGACCACTGGCTCGGTGGCTATGACACAACTCATCAGGGGGAAGCACTCATCATGCGTGCCCTACTAACGATGTGCTTCCAATTAAGAGCACTCTGTGATCACAGCAGAGGATTTGTGTAAACAGAGAAGCGACGTGGCAGACGAACAGAGCGGGAGATAAGGGAGTCAAGCCTTGCATAAAATATACAGCCGCGCGAGAGCTGTAAATAAAAACGGTGCAAGAGAGATCGGGGAGTTGCGTTGTGGAGAGTTTATTGCTTAGTTTAGAGAATATGGCAGCTAGGCATTGACACTAATGACTGTAATTACATACACGCTGATTGGGTTAAGCAGCTAATTACACACATTCATGTTTGCGTTTAAACGCAGCAGCAGATGTTTACACAGGCGTTTCGCCAAGCATGGCTACATCCACACATAAATCTCACACAGTTGTCTCTGCTCTGGCTATGTCTCATCATCTGCTTAGCGCCACATTAGCATCTGGAAAGGACTTTGTATCATATGATTATTTTGTGTTTGCACATCTGCACAATCTGCTAAGAAGGAATGCAAGGGAAGACGTATTGCATTTGAGAGGCAATTTCACAGATCAAAGTAAATGTGTGCAATTTCGCTCATGGCTGTTGGGTGCGCGATAATTATGGTGTGAAATTAAAAGATCTGGAAGGGTCAGTTGCGATTATTTTCAATTTGATGAATGTCATTTGCAGAAAATTTGGTTTCGTCTTACAAAACTATTTGCGTTTGCCAGGCTAAATTAGTCTGTTGCTTAATGGAGAGTGAGTCAAATGGCTTCCTGTCAAATGGTGGAGATGGACTTGTATTTATTTTGGGACAACAAGGACCATTTATGTTCTGTGCAATGACAAGCTCATGTTTACAACAACATCCGTTCATCTATTTTCAATAGCTGCTTAAGTGTCGCAGGCTTGCTGGTGCCTATCCCAGCTGACTTCGAACAGTAGGCGGGGGACACCCTGAGCTGGTTGCCAGAAAATCACAGGGCACACCGGGTTGAACAATCATTCACGTATCCAATCACACGGCAACCATTCATGTTTTTGGAGTATGGGAGCAAGCCAAAGTACCCGGAAAGAACCTACACAGGCTTGGGGAGAACATGCAAACTCCACACGGGAAGGCCAGAGCAAGCTGGAATTGAACATGTCTCTTAAATGTGAGGTGGACGTGCTAAGCAGTGCTCCATCGAGCGGCCTGTTGACAATAACATCAGGGCTGAAATTAACAATTATTTTAGAATTAATTTTTTCTGAATATTATATTGTAGTTTGCTGTATCAAATAAAAATAAAAACCATAAATTACATCTTTGTTATAATTATTGTATATAGGTATATTGGTAAATTATTAGACATGGATGTTTTCTGTTGGAGTTGTTTGTGAAAAATGTGTTAGGAGATGACACATTCTGATTGATTGTTTGCATTGTTGCCACATGTCTCCCCCAAACCCTTAAGAGAAGAAATGATTTTGTAACTAGGGCCAACCCAAATTAATAAATGAAGAGCGGACAGGGGTGTGACCAGACCGGAAGGAGATCTGAGAAGTTGCAGGTTCCTGTCCGCTCATAAAAGCGTGCTTCTTTCTAATCTCGGTTGCTTGAACTTGTATTTAAAAATGTGACATTATTTTAAATTGATAAAAATGTACTCTGATTTAACTACTGTTTTGATCTAACGTTTCAGAAAATGGACAGAAATGCTAATCATTTCAGTCCAAAGTAATGTGATTTATTTTTTGATTCAAGGTAAAGATAATAAGTCAGCTATCATGGAGAACTATAAAAATTAACAAATATTAATTGTTGAGAAAAGTAAATTCTGAAGATTTAGATTTTTTTCAACTTAAAAACAATATCACAAGAATAAAAATCATTACCGATTACTGGGTCAATGAATTTGTTGTTATTGAATTGATCGTTACACTGTTACAAAATACTTTCAACGTTAGCAACAATTGCAATGCTGACATGATCTTTTCCCACATTTCAGTGAAACAAGTTTGTATTATGGCTGGGTAACATTCTTTTTTTTGCATGCATACTTACTCTATATTGTTTGTATATTACCATTGCAAAACCACCATATTCTTTGAAACATTATTTTTTTGGAAAAACTAAGTAAAACATGAAATGTTTTAAGGTGCCGCTTCATATTTGTGATTTTAATGGAACAACAATGTCCTTTATTAGCATTTCGATGAGCTTGTGCGTCATATCAAGTGAAGCAAAAATAGGGCATTTTTGCATCCTCGCCTCACAGAATATCCCATCTTGCTCCTTTACCAGTACATTAACATAGGGGAGTTACTGTGGTACTTTAATGGCCTAAGAAGTCTTCAATAAAGTATTTAGAGGGTTTTTTTCCCCTCTCGGTGCTAACTGGACAGGTTCACTGAGGCATGAAAGAAGGAGCGCAAGGCGGGGGCAGCACGTTCTTCAGCCTGTACAGAGCGCCATTATCCACTGTCGTTAATTTAATAGGCATTTCTTAGTTGGGTCCTGGCTCTGAAAATAGCAGACTTTCACATTTGTTTGTCCTCTCTTCCAAAAACATTTTTAATAAATGTTAAAATCTTAAATGGCTCCTCGTAGTGTTAATGTTCCCCTTCATGTCTGTAGTCGCGCTCATTTTGCTCTCGGTAACGCCGTAGCAAGATTTAATGATTTCCGAAAACCATTTGCTCACCCATCTTTGGGTTCGGTAATAAGGTCTTATGAACATCCTTATAGTGAAGATCATACACAGCCAATTCTTTTCTTGCCCCAGATTTGGAGGATGTTTGATTGAACACGCTCTGAAAATGAACACAGTTTTAAAGTTTGTCTTGATTGCGTAAAATGTGAGCAACTTTGCAATAGGATTACATTAATAAAATATGTATAGGCTATTTGTGAATGGGTTAATGTTTTAGTTTTGCAAACTTTTAATCATTTATGAATAGTAAAGATAATACCCAAACCGTTGAAATCTGCTCATATACACACACAAACATACATCACTCACTCACTCACATGGATGGATGGAAGGATGGATGGATGGATGGATGGATGGATGGATGGATGTATACATTCACACAAATACATTTACAATTTTTCAGTTTTTATTCGTTAAAAACGTTTAAAATATCCAATAAAGTGTGTTCCACTTTATGATTGTGTCCATGATTGTGTATGTATGTATGTATGGTTTGTGAATATAAATAAAAATATATGTATCACATGTATTTCCAGCCTCGATAAGGACACTTGCCTGGCCCTGAATTTGGGCAGACTAGCTGACATGCAGACCAAACTGCAGTGCAACATGGACGCCATCAGTGTGCTAAATCAACAGGTGAGAGCGGATCCACACATACACACACACAAACAAAATGCTCAAAAAGACTGCAGCCCTCCTGCTGTTGAGCTTGCTTCATAGGTCCAAAAAACAAACAAAAAAAAACAGCCGTTTCCTCTTCCGGGGATAAAAGGTGATGTTAAGGGGTGTGGTGTGAGCTGCGCAAGTAGGTGGTGGATGAGAGCAAATGGTAAAGGGGAAAACGCTATGACATCTCTTTCTACTAGTAAATGTTTTTCCTTTGATGAATGTGAGATAGGGGCATATATCAATACTGCTGTGCTGATTTCTCCATGACAGCGTAGGGAGATGGCCCGCTGTGATAAAACACTGTTGGAGGAGGGGGAGAACACATAGGAATTATCTGAGGAAGAAGCTGACATTTTTTTTCACTGTGTTGAACTTCACAAGAATCAACAAATCACCAAAGGAGGACAAATCAAAAGTACTCGTCAGCCCACTCACTTCTCCGACAAGAAACTCCTGGGCCTGGGGAAGCGCTTTACTGACTTTAGTGTAGTTTTGTGGGCCGGTCCACTGACGACAAGAGCTCTTGAAGCAGGTGTTGAATTTCAAATGTGCTTTTTTACTGGCATGCAGATGTTTTTGTTTTGTTTAGTTTTTATGTGCGCATGAGGGAAGAGCAATTGAAAAACCTGACTTTGTATTAAAAGCTCTTAACCTTCAATGTGAAGCATTATATCCGTACAGTGACCTATTGAAATACGGACACTTACATGATATGTTGGTAATTTTGCAAACGTGCAATATGGCGTATTTAAACAAAGTCTGCACCTTTGTGGGTATGAACACAGCAGGACTTTCTCTTAAGTTTGTTTGAACTATAGTCATACCAAAAATAACTGAGATTCCTGAGCAAGACACTATTAGAACACTGTAGTCATTACCGCATCTTCAAATATAGTTTTTTGTATGTGCCTGGTCATCAGTGTGACAATTACCCATTTCTCATTTTTCTTCCCATAATTACAGATTACTGCTTTCAACATAATTTAGCTTTTCAGTGTTGAATATTTTGCTGATACTGTAATGGAATACTGTACACACAATCTATGTCCTCATTTAGTTTCAAATCTTAAATGATGTGTATTGTAGATCTTGTGAAGCCACATTGCCACAGCTTAACAAATGTATGCTAGTTATTGGTTCTTCATGTCACAGTTACCGTATTTTTTTCTGAGTACAAGTCGATATTGCTTATAAGTCGACCCCCCAACCTTTTTCTTTTACTTCAATTTGGGTGACTTTTCCAAAAACACAAGTATAAGTCTACCCCTTGCTTTAGACATAGATCCTGGCTGTCCAATTAAAACAACTGGTATGTGTTATTAAAATAACAAAATTATGCTACTTTTAGACGCATTTCTTCATCGTATATCAACTAATGTACTGTTGTGGTTATAGGGGGCAGGAGAAACGAGAGGCAGAAACGAGACAAGTGCGAGTCAATGTATGTGTGCACATAGATGCAAATGCGGTAACCAATGTTGTAACAATGAAATGATTTGAGGTTTCAATGCTTTATTTTTTTGACACAGCTGAAAAGTAATTTGTTGAAAAGCCCTAAACTTCATCATCACTATCTGACATGCCAAATAGCTCCTCCCATTTAAATCCCAGACATCCTCTCCCTCCTGCTCATCATTTGCGCAAACATTACTCTGGTAGTCATCTTCAGACCTGTCCAATTTGTTTGAAATGGAGATTTGTGAAATGCTGATCACCTTACTTAGTATGTTCTATATTCAAGTGCCCCCCCCCCCCCCCCCCTCACACACACACACACACACACACACCTGCCGACATTGGCATGACGGCTGGCCCAAGCGCACATCCAAGGGCTGAAGGAGACAAGTCAAGCCGTCTTTTCCTTTTCATAATGTGTCAAAGTCCGTAATGATCCACACAGCATCGTTGCTGACAACAAAGAGGCAATACGACGGCGCTTGATGAAAGCGCAAATGCTTGATGAAGGCGCAAATGCTCTAAAACGGATGCACACTATAATGAATCACAGGTATATAGAATCATTTTAAGCCTTGTAATTGACGTGATATTACCCATTTTGCATTCATATTAATATTATTCCTACACAGATTTGTGGAAAAAATGGTCTGTTTTGAGTTATGTGGTTATAAGTCGACCGCCCCATGAGGATTGATAATTAGGAAAAAAAACTTGACTTGTACTCGCAGAAATATGGTACGTTTCTATGTTTACGATGCAACCCCAAAAATACGCTTTTATCAGCATCTGGCTCAAATTCAAGTTAACACAATGATCACCAGCTAAGCTAATCTTCAAAGTTCAGTCGGAAAATATCACTAGCCAACATCAAGAAATAAGTTTGATTGAATGTAGAAGAACATGTTGTGACTGGTAGTGAATAGTTGGTTCATTTTTTTTTTCATTTTAGCTCTAGGTTCTCTGTAACATGTCAGAAGATCAAATTATCATAGTTTCTAGTTTCTGTCCTACTCCACTTCCTGAGTCTAGTTTTTCAAGTCTAGTTTCTGAGCCTAGTTTCAAAGTCTAATTTCCAAGTCTAGTTTCCGAGTCTAGTTTTTAGATGCTCTTTGTGGTTAGGTTTTTGTGTGAAAAGATTTTGTATTTTCTTACACTTTAATGTCCTCTTTGCCTCTAGGTCCAAATTTAGTGGTAGCTTAGACTGGATATCTGGTTGATAGTTCCATGTATTCATGTATTGCTGCAAGAAAAATAAGAAAATCTCTGTTCTTTCATTCAGGTAGCTACCAATTCATGAATAAAGAAGCTCAGAGACTAAGTAGGGTTATTTACATCTAGAACTGTGATGTTACAAGACCAAAATCTACTAAATCTACTAAAGAAATGTTTCCTTACAAAAGCAGCTACACACACAAAAAAATATATTTGTTTGTTCAATTTCACAGTGGATAGCGAAGCACTCCAGAGATCCAACTGTTTAAGCAATTTAAAAGTCACGTTTACATAATGTGGCCTTTTTAGGTGTCTTCTAAAGAAAGTTATTTTCATTTGAGTTTAGTACGAGATTGGAATGTTCCAAAGCACATGCTAAAAATGAGCACCATGGAAAACAATTTCAAGAGACGTTTTCTTTTAGACAGCTTGCAGTTATTTTCCATGTTTTATCAATGTTTCCTAATCTGCATTTAAATACTTGAATGGAAGTGCAAAAACGCTCTTTTCACGCATACGCACGTACACACACAAACTCTTTCATCCCAACACAAGCATGTGAATTCACATTTTTGTCAGGCGTGAGCCGGAAAGCTTTTTTTTTCACCTCAGTAACCCTTGTAATTAGGCATATTCAAAGATGAAGAAAATTAAAATACACAGCTAATTATAAGTGTCACCCTCAGTTAATTTTTAACTGTATCCCCAAATTTGATTGGATGTTTTCCTGTCAGAGCGACTAAATACTCTTTAAGCGCCTTTGGCTGGTTTTTGACACATGGTGTCATTGGCTCCTCAAGGGTTAAGCCTAAAACCCTATTTGTAGTCATCAGATTAGTGTGTGTTTGTGTGTGTGTGCTAGGGTAATATTAGTGGAACCTCACATAAATGTCTTTCCTATCTCGGTAGACGTACACGGGAGCAAAATTAGTGCGCACACACACACACACACACACACACTGATGATGATGTATGCAGCTGTCACTATCCAGCATGTCTCTTTGTCTCGCCTCTCCTTTAATTTCTTATTTTACTTTCTCACACTGCTAAAAATACATGATTTCAAATTGCTCTCTCCCTTTTATCTGCCATATTCCAACTTTTAGACTGCCACTTTAGCAATGTAATTACCGTGCTCTTACAACAAATGCAAATGTTTGCACTTTTTAAACTCTCACTCTCCATCATGAATGGCCGAACGTTCCAAAACCCTCAATTTAGTTGAACTCGTCTTATTTTTCAGGGCTGAGAATCTATTGTGTCACAGAAGCTTTTATGGTTGTTGGGTTTTTTTTTTTCTCTCATGGATGTTTTGTGTTAAATTGTCCTCTCATGATCGCTAAAATGGATTATTTTTAATGTTCACATTTACATCATTGTGTGACTCCAGCAAGCATCCATACCTGCATAATACACACACATACACGCACACACACACACACACATACTGGCACAAATTTCAATTCCTTTTCCACATGCATGAAGGCAAGTGTGAAATGGCAATTAAGCACATAATGGGATGCCACCAAGTTCATCGCCACGCTGTTTCTGACTTCTGATGATTGATTTTTATCGGTAGCTTTGAATTATAATTTTTAATTTGGTTGATTGGATTTGATTGTGAGGATGAAGCATTTCTTCAAGTTGTCCTTTCAAAAATATCGTGATGGGCCCTGCTCCAGTCTTTATTTCAACCTTTCTTCTCTCCCTCCCTCCAGTTAAACGCTCTGAGCGAGGAGAACAACTACTTGCGTGGGCAACTAGAGGAAGAAAGGGGCATGTGCACACAAGTGGAGAGCCACTGCCCTCACCTTCCAACCTCCGTCCCCACCAGTGCTCGCCCACCTCTCCTCGCCATCTCCTCTCCTTCATCCCTTCCGCCATGCTCCTCCCCCCAAACTGAAACAAGCAACAAGTGGCACTGATGGTGTCTAAAACTTAAGGTGAGACCAGTGGAGCGAAGCTACCTAGACCAGGTGAATCCCAGGCTTTGGATGAAGCCGTACGGGAGAGGCCCCACTCCCCTCAGCTCCCCAGGAGAACCGTGTAGGCAGCCCACTGAATAAAGCCTGCAGAGCACTTTGACCTGTCATGACATTTGACCTCCAAGTCCTCGCCAGGGAGCGTGCTCAGTATAAGGTTAATGTCCTGCAGGTCAGTGTCAAGTCCCAGGGAGCTTAACGTCTGAAGGAAGGAAGGCAAGGTTCTCCAGAACTGAAATATCATGTGATTTCCTTCAATCTTAAAAAGACAACCTTGAACCAGCTACTTCCTGCACTTGGACATTCTTTTTAACAATGCAATTTTTAGAGCTTTAAACTCCAACTCCATTTACCTGACATGTAAATCACACCTCAAAATAGGAGAAAAATTCAAATTTGAGTGAATATCAAATTAGCCCTGTTTGAGATCCATTATTTCATGAATAAATGTATTGAGTTATCCAATACAATTATCCGAATAATGAATAGAATTCCTAGAACTACACCTTCATACAGAATGTGTCAAAATGTTGGGTTCTTTTTCTGCGACCTGGTTATGTTTTGTGGAGGAGGTTTTGTGGAATCCTGCCAACCACCTAAGAAATTAACTCAATTAACTTAACCCCTGGGGGAAATTCTGACCCAGCTCGGGCTTTTAGATGTTTTTGATGAGTGATATAAAGGGAAAAGCATACAAAAAAAGTACTAGGAGGCTAATATATTCCATGGATTGTCAAAACATGTCGACTTTCAATATGCCTTACTGCCGCCCCTTCTAAATGCTTGCAAATGGTAAAGAGCTACACCCTGCAGATATCAAATTTAGCCAATGCCAGGCTCATTTACTGCCATTAAAAATTGGAAATGTTTTCAACTCATGACTGATTGAAAACCTGATGTTTTCATGCATTTCCCCCGATTTTTGCATTAATCCTTTCAACGGCATCTCACCAACAGGGTGCAATAGAAATTTTTGTGTTGAGGCCTCAAAACCAACGGGGGAGCACTAGCAAACAACTTAAGACATTTGCAAGCCTTTCAATGACTTCATTGATGGGCTTAGCCTGACTTCCATAATGCAAAGTTCTTGTATGCATTGTGGGACTTGGAGTTGACAAAAGGCTTCAATCCAAGAACTAAATGTTGCAGGAAGGCTTTTATTTTGCTGCAGCGAAGCGTTTTATTTCATGCAACGAAAAACATATTTGCATATTATCTGTGAAAACCTCAGCGATTAATAGCTGTTGATGGGTTTTTTTTTCCTCATTAAATGAAAATTTTTCAAAACGAAACAGCCTTGGAATATATATATATATATATATATATATATATATATATATATATATATATATATATATATATATATATATATATATATATATATATATATATATATATATATATGGATAGGGCTGATGCCACTGAACATTTTGAGAGGTTGAAAGTAAAAATATAATTATATTTGACAATGTTATGAGCTTTTAAATGGGTTTAATATCATTCCCGTAGCTAAATGAACCTCATCTGGATCAGCACCAAATTCTGCGAATTCTTCAATATTTCTTTCAATGCCAAAATTTAAAATAAACTCCCGGGTCTATATGTGTTGGAGTTAAAAGACTTGTTCTAACTAACTCAAAACTCTAACTAAAAATGTTTATTGTATAACAATAAATCCTGAAATCCTGAAAATTGATTTGATTGATTGATTTGTGGCCATGTAAATGTGACAGTGTGCTTGTTTTTGATTTACTTTCATATTATGAATACAAATGTCTTTTCTAAAGCCCAGACATGGGTTGAAATAAGGGGAATTAAAAAATAAATAAAATGTCGAATTGATGCAACGGAAAGTCCTCCACTTCTGATTTTTAAAACAACAGGTAACCTTTTAAAAATTTTGAATGACTTACTCCGTTTAGGACTAATGGAATGTTTGACCTGTCTTTTGTATGTCTTTTTTTTTTCACATGGCTCCATTCTCCTGTGTGTGGATGCATGCTTGTGCAATGTGTGTAATGGCTCCACTAGTCCAGGCAAGCCAAGCCATGACGAGAAAATGAAACATGTACAAACCTGAACTTTTGTTTGAAAAAAAAAAGCCATTATACCATGATAATGAGATGGTGTAGGTGAAAGCACCCAGACCACAAACTGTGTCCTCATCTCACTAGCCTCTTCCCTGCACACACATGCACACACACCTGTCTTCGAAACACTTTTTTTAAATCCTTTATTGGTTCTGTACAACATTTCCAACATTTTAATGATTTCAAGCAGAACTTTGTCCTTGTTAGCTTGGTTTGTCCTCATTTGCCATGTCACACTTAAAGAAAAGAAAAAGAACAGTTTTCTTTTAAGTGCATCATTTTGCACAGACTACCAAACAAGGACAGAAATGGCAATGTCATTAAAAAGAAAACCACTGGCTTAAAAACAATAAATGAAAAAAAAAAAAAATCCCAAGGACCGATGGGCGTGACAGTGGCACGGCGGTGAAAAGAGTCCCCCTGGAAACAATGAGGAGAATGATCATTTGTTGTTCTTGAAAACCCGGTGAGGTTTCACAGAGGTTAAGCTTCCCTTTGATGTGTTTTTAACTCGTTTCAGCTCTGCAGAGGGATTAGTCAGCCTTTTTCTCTCTCACCCACACACACACACACACACACACACACAAACACACAAGTGAAGTGCACACTTTTTGCACACACTCTTAATTTCCACACCGTGTGCTCTTATCACACTAAGACGCAAGCACTGAACAGGATCCTTCTTAACCTAATTTCATCAATTGAGCGCGTGTGCTAGTCTCTTAGCACTGCATGTGTGGTCCAGCGGTTAAATAAGCAAAACACTACAGTCAGTATCTTCTTTCTATATTGAATTAGCGTTGGGGCCATATTCTCACTGCACATCGCATATTTTTTTTTTTTTTAAGCAGCAGCCAGGATCCAAATAATTGGAGTATTTTTACACAACATTTTCAACAAGATCCGTGAATCACTAACATTTTGAGCCATTCTTTCTTCGCAATGTTTAAAGGTTTCCATATTTCAATATTCTATAGTGTTTATACTCATTTGGAATGCAGGCAGAGTAGGGAGTCCATCGGTACTGGCCGACTGTCCATTGGTCCGCCACTGATGGACAGCCGTTTTGCCCAACGGACCACCAAATGCTAAGAGACGTTTTAAAAATGACGGACTAAGCCTCATTGTGTCCGTCGTTGTAATCATCATCTGTTTCCTAGTTGTATCATCTACCGTATTTCTCTGAGAACAAGTTGACCTCACTTATAAGCGATCCCTCATTTTTACTTAAATTTGGGTGAATTTTACAAAAAACATGATTATAAGTCTATCTCTGACTTTAGTGGTTACATAGATCATGGCTGTCTGATTATAACACATGGCGTGTTTTATTAAAGATAAAATTATACTAGTTTTAGACACATTTCTTCCATCGTTTATCAAGTAACATACTGCTGTGATTATGTGGTGGAAGGGGTGGGGCGAGGCAATGTACGCATGCGCGTTGACACAAATGTTGAAACTATTGTTTGAAGTTTCCTTTTTTTTTTTCTTTTTTTTTGACATCTGAATATTAATTTGTCAAAAAGCCCTAAAACTATCACTATCTGACACGTGAAATAACTCCTCCCATTGAACTCACGGATGTCCTTTCCTTGCTGCTCGTCATGTGCGCAAACATCCTTGTTACTCTTCCATGTGTAGTCGTCTTCAGACCTCTCCAATTTGTTTGAAATGGAAGTCTTTGGAGATGATTTGCTGATCATCTTACTTGGGATATTAGCTTTCTTTACACAAATGACGACTGTTGTGAGAGCAGACCATGGAAGTTGCCTTTCACTGTCCCCCCCCCCCCCCCCCCCCCCCCCCCCCCACCTGCCGACGTCCATGCCAGCTTGTTCAGGCGCACCTCCAAGGGTTAGCGGAGACAAATCAAGCCATTGTTTCTTTTTCATAATGCGTCAAAGTCCTCAAAAAATATTAGAAAGGCAATTAGGCGATGCTTGAAAAAAAAGGGCATTTTGCGATGTTCTGTGCAAACACTCTAAAACAGATGCATACTATATCGAATTAGAGGTTTATTTAATCATTTTCAGCCTTGTAAATGACATGCTATTACTTATTTCACATTCGAATCAATGTTATTTAAACACAAATATAAGAAAAATTGGTTGGTTTTGAGTTATGCTTTTATAAATTGACCCCCTTTTTATGACGGTTAAAAATGATGGGAAAAAAAAAAACGTCCATGTGTCATCATATTAGCTTCCCCTGCCTTTTGTTCCTGTCCCACTGTTTTGTGTTTCCTAGTTAGTGTGTAGTGTATTTAACTCTCGATTTGTATAGTTTTCGGGTCCTTGTCTTTGTTTGACGGTTGTTGTTCCAGTGTCGCTTGTGCGAGTTCCTTGTTTTTTGTCAGTTCTATTATATTTGTTTTTCTATGCCTCTACTTCCGTCTTAAATAATAAGTTTGTTTCCAAGTTTTTTGTACTTTTTATTTTGTCAGATGTTTTTTTTTTGGTCCCTTTTTTATATTAATCATTATTTTTTTGGAGTTCACCCTGTTTCTGACTTCCCTAGCATTTGAGTACACTACCCTCCATGTCTTCACTCACCATGCCCGGATGTGACGGTTGTTGCCAGGGTATTTCGGGGTCTGTTAAGCAAACATCCAATGATTAGCATAGTATAAAGATTAAAACCAGTATTGGTTATCCTATTTACTTTATCCAGCCAAAAAAAAAAAAAAAGGTGACACATGTGCACAGTGTAGTTTGTCTGATTTGATTGTTAAACTTGATTTCTCATGATGGGGTGCATTTGAAGTGATTTTCTGCCATTGTCCATCAGTGAATGTTTGCATTTTGTACTGAATGCAGCAAATTGCTGAGAGTAGAATGACTGGTTCCAACAATAGGCTCACTTATATGAATTGAATACCTTGAGAACATTTACGTACAGTCTAAAGCAAAAAAAAAAAAAAGAAAAACATAGCTACCTGAAATGTTGACCACGCGTATATTTGGATTTGTAATGACAGTAAAACAAAATGGCATAACAACGCAGAAGGACACAATCTTAACTACATAAGGGAGTTAAGGTTTTACTGGAGTTGAAATTTGACTACAGGATAATGACGATGAAATAAATGTGAAAGGTGAGGCTATTATGAGGATGAGAGCATGGATGGTTAAAGAAGGAAAGCTGAAAAATGAGCTGGATGAGCAAAGCAAAAAGTCGGAGAAGATTTGGGGTGTATATGGAAGAGGAGCATATTGTCCTTATCGGCCTGCTCCAGAAATCCAGCTCCCTAATGGGGCCCGTGTGAAGGGGAAATGAGGGCTAGGCCTGATGCTAGCTGATTAGCCATCGACTCCCAACACCCATAAAAGGTTAGACGGAGGGGGAGGGCGGAGCACAATGTATACTGAAGGTGAGTCACCGTCATCTCTTGAATTGACTCTCACTTTTTTCAACACAGACATTGGCCATTTACTTTAACCTTGAAAAAAAGGCTGTTGAGAACTTGGATGCAGATGCAGGGAGAGGGGGAGTAGAAGGAATAATGAGGAGTGCATGGACAAGAAAAAAAAAAAGAGAAAAGCTGCAGGAGGTGTTCGGAGAAAGACATCAAAAAGACTCTTCACGCTCCTTATTAGAAGAATAATGAAATTTGCCTTTTAGCTAATGACATTTCAGGACAGCTCAGTTACTTCACGCATAATAGATTAAAATATTGTCTCCCACCTGCTACTTGGGCTCAAACACACACACACACACACACACGCATAGCCAGCCAGTTAGGCACCTGGACACAAGGACAACACATCCAAAATGAAAAGAGGCAAGGTTGTCCCCGTTTGAAATTCAACGAGTCTCAATGTCCTTTTTTTTTCCTATCCTGCACCCTGTATTCATTACTGTCCGTCTTGCACACATACAATTATATTCATCATGTTGCAGCTGCCTCATTTACCTTTCACCCTAAAATTCTGTCCTAGGGAGACCCAATACGGTGGCAAATGACCTTCATTAGTCTGCTTTTGTTCCTTTTCAGTCACATCCTCGCTGTATTTGTTTTTATTCTCTCCACATGTGTGACACATTTGCCCTCTTCCCCTTTTTAAGGCTTTGAATGACTCCATCACACACCCAGCGTTCCTTTGTGCTCTTTTTTTCTCCATTTCCTGGCTCGTCCCTTCTTTCGCCCTTATTTTTTCCCCATCATTTCTTTTATCTGCCACTCATTTCTCATTACGGTTCTCCCTCTCTCTTTTTTCATTAGCATACAGAGTAAAAAGATGGCGCCCGAGGTAATCTGCACGAGCCGTCGCTTGACAAAATGGAGGGCGTCATTGGAGGTCGTGGTGCTGTCACCAGCCGTCCAAGCTCCGCTGATGACTCGCCTCTCTCGATGCACGCATATGCGGAGCACGGGCGCGAAAGATGCTAACACGTACCCATAATCAGGTGTGACACATCACAGCCTAAATGCTCCGATCTCACCTGACAGCCGGTACACGCGAACATGTCCGCTGTGGACTGCTGCGAATAAAACGTGCACTGACAGGTAGCTCACGACACATTGGTTCTCAAAGTGGGGTCCGTGGCCTTACTGCAAGGGGTCCGTGAAATAATTTGGGTGTTTTGGAACTGATTTAGTTCATCTATTAACAGTTACAGATTCGTGCCTTGTTTGGCTAAGTCTTTGACTTTTGGCGCCGCCTCTGGCCACTGTTGATAGTGCATTTTGTGGTGGGGAAGGAGGGTGTGGCTTCAGTTGGGAGCAGTTGCTGCTGGTGTGCATGTGTTGTTCCTTTTCTTTGTGAGCTCTGGCCCGTGAGTGTCTGTGAGTTGTGTTTTCTTCATTGCAATTTTGTCATTTATGCTTATATGCCTAAAATGGTTGGTCCCTCTTGTGACTGTGAATAGCATGCTTGCTAATGTTGGTTTTTATCTTCAGCATGTTATAGAGTGTTGCCTTGAATGTATTTTGCTTTTTTGTTTGTGGTGAGTCTTTCCTTTTGGTAAATGTTAGCATATGCAAATGTTTTGCATTGATGATCATACTCGTTTCGTATTGAAAGGAATATCTTTTGTAATTCAGTTATATGATTTATTTAATCTACACAATTTATGTACATTTAGTAAAATGTATATTTTTTGCATATGGGACTTACCTGAGTTATGTTTTATGTATTTTCTTTTCTTCACAGTTTTACAATAAAAATTAATGAGAGCTGTACCCCTGACACAACTAAATTAAAGAAGAGTTTGTCATTTGTTGTTCGCTGTCTGACTACCTGGATAAAAGCTATTATAACATTGGGTTATTTATCAAAAATATATATATTTGAGTTAATTTCATTTTATTTGATATTAAATTGTGAAAGCATTCATGGGTCTTCAATAAAGCAATCAATTCAACCAGTTTAATATATTTGTAAAAACGTAATAATTTCTAAATTTGTCAAAATGCCTTCTGTGCCTACAATTTCTTGCTAACAAGGGGATGAAGCCAGCAAAGCTAAAGCGGCATTTTATTTTCTAATGCTATTTTTGACAAATGATTGACATCACAATTTTGGAAATAATTTAGCAGGTTTGTTATTAGGAGGAGATTCGCAATTTGTATTTTTTAAACTTCATTATAACTGTAAGTAACAAATATACTTGTTGTCAAATTGAATATGTTGCTGAATTAAAAGGGCACTCATGTTTGGCTTCAACATTTTTTTGTTTTGTCTCCGCAAACATTTGCTTGGAAAATTTGCTTTCTAAAAAGGCTCCATAACTCTGAAAACTTTGGGAATTCCTTATTTAACAGAAACCTGAATTTGGCTGAAGAACTGTAAAATTATTTTCTATTTCAAGCACTATAAAGAAAACAACAACAAAAAATGAAATCAGACGTACCACAGCATCTCAGTTTAACTTGATTTATTGATGGGTAAACATGATTATGAGATGACCTTGCAATCATGAGTGTAGAGGGAATACAACAAGGGTCTCAGCACGCATCCTTGGGGGGCCTCGGTGTTAAGGGTGAGTGAGGATAAAGTGCGGTCACCACCTGTGGTCTGTCAGGAAATTGATGATCCACCAGCACAGGGACACGGGTACAGGCAGAGGTCATACACTTGAGCATTTTTCCCTCTTGCTATTAAAGTCAGCAAATGCTCGGTTTTTGGATGTCTCTGAATGTTTATCCTATGTGATTATGCTGTGGCGGTGAGGCAGTGGCAGCTTATCATTTGAGGGCGCCGGGGCGCAGACCTCCTCCCCAGCTGAGTCACCTTGGAAAGCACGAAAGCGAAATAATGAAACGGAAAATTAATTTTGGAATCAAATGTTGTATCTTTATCGGATGATTGAAAACTAATCCCTTTTTTTAAAAATATTTACAATTTCTTTGTATGTTTTTTCTTTCTCAATCTTTTTGTGCGAATTCCATGATGCGTGGGAATTTTTTTGTTTGTTTGTTTTCCATTTTATTTTCTTTGAAATTTGAAAGCCTCCTAAAGGGGCTGGACATATGGCCCTACTTACATTTCTAAAGTTTTTCCAAATTGTTGCTAGAGCAAGTTTTCAGATACTCAGAAAGTAGTCTCTTGCCCTCCTGAGCACTCTCTCCCACACGTTTCAAAGCTCAGATGATGTCTTTACCCGCTGTTTGAATTTTGTCTCCAGTGGTCATTTGACACGTCCTAAAAGTTTCGGGTCAATTTCTTTTTCCTATCTTTTTATTAAAGCACTGGAGCCTATGGACATTTGAAAGATGAATGTGCCAAAACTTAAAATGTGTTTTTCTCAAAACTAGGGATTTCATCTTGGTAACATTTAAACTGCTGTTACTTTGTCCATTTTTCAGCCATCATCATGTACGATAGATAATTTTAAAGTGAATTAATTTCACTAAGTTGGAATTACAATACATCAATATCTCAATTTTCATTTCATTCACATTAATCAGATCGAATTGAATTCCATGTTAAAATGTATTGCATCTTTCATTTACTATCAATTGCTTTTTATTTGCACAACATAACAACATTTAAGCAATGTCTGCGGTTGATATTGTACTTACCAAACGTTTTAAAATTGACTGAGTTATTGGTTGGGTCACTGTTTTCCGAAGTAAAAGTAAGTGTTGCAAGTGTCTTATTTTGATTGAACACAAAAGATAATCAGTCTACATTGAAATAGTGCAGAAATCAAAGGATAATTACTCCTGAGAGGCTGAAATGAAAAGATTTTACCATTTTTAAACAATTAGTTAATGGTTAAAAATGATTACTCCAATTTCAAACTGAGTTACCACGAAACACAACGTTATTTACTTTCTGGCTCTGGTTTATATGAATAAGAAACCTACCTTTGACAGGAACTTCAGCCAGACCTCTCTTAGTATATGCGTTTTTTTTTTCTCTCCTGTGTAAATGTTTTCAAACATTTTTTTGAGAGGAGAACCATGGATCATGTACAAAAGCAGGTACCATGGATTTATGAACTTTATCACGCGTTTCACAACAAAATTACACGCTACAGTGAAGACATGTGCCTTTTTTTTTTCTTGCTGGCTTGAAGGGATAGTCATATCAAAATAGCACCTAAGGGCTTTGGGGTTAGCGACCAATCACGGCCCATTTGTTTTTTGGATTTGCTTCTGTGATGTTGGCTACGTGTAAGTTGTAAAGCTTTGTGCTTCAGATACATCGTGTTTAGTCCAGCGGAGAAGGACTTGAAGGCCTTTTCTGCAAGCCACTGGGTATTTAGTGGGTCAAGCGAAGTTGATGTTGCACTAGTGAAAGCGGGGCCCCCAAATCAAATTGATTTTATGGCTCCTTAAAAGCTTGGGTAATCAGTGAGGCATACAATTAGAAATGTTAAACCTGTTCCGTATTTCCACTGTCATCTCCTTATGTATGCGATCAACGCCAAGTTTGGGTGATCCCCAAACTCTTCTTCTATGTTGGTCTCAAATAATAGAAGAAGTGTTCAAGTACAAACAGGATGTTGGTCTCGTATGGAAAATGTTCATGGAAGGAGAAAGGATGATGACAAAAGAGGATAAACAGAGAGCGTAGGATGATTCCCATGTGGCAATGTTAAGTTGGAGTAAGTTGTGTCTGAGCTTGTCACTATTAGTGTCCCCGCCTTGCTTAGGAGAGCTGCAAATACTTTGGTGCTAATAGACAGATTATGGCAAGAAACCAAGCATGTCCCCAAATCCTCTTAGCATGACTTCACCCTTTTTACTTATTTATTTCCTGCCATATTCCTTCCACCCCCCCCCCCCCCCCCCCGCCCCCCACTACCTCGGTGGCCTCGGCATGGTCTCGTGTTTCATGTTTTGTCTGATGCTCGGTGCGTACTGTTGTCTCTGTCGCACTCTCTTGCTCTCCCTCCTTCTCTGTCTCACACGTTTTCAAAAAGCACTTTATTTATTGTCCCGGGGGAGCTCTACATTATGCATTAACCTGTTCAATTATGCATTCATTTATGCAGCCGTTGCCTTATGTAAATGCACTTTATGATTAAACAAATTGTTTCGCTGTTTGCCGGTGTGTTCCCCACATTGAGTGTTTGCCATTGACATCATGTAGTAGTAGCAAGAGACTTTATCCCTCTAGAGTCTATGTGTCTTATTTTTTTGTCCTATAAAACAGACTCCAAGCTAGGCTGGAGTATTACCAAATGTGGGCTTAACTAAATAGGAGGAAGAACTCTTGGGTATATTACAAAGTTTGTGAAATTTAAAAGAGCAATATCATGCTATTTCAAACTTTCCAAGGTTCAATAAATGCACATGAATGATGAAATCTTACCTTTGGCACATTAGCGATCTAATTCCTTATGAAATACCAATTCTTTTTTTTTTCCATTTATTTTCTGGTAGCGACTTTCAAACTACTGTAGGAGGGGAAACGTCTGGTTGAATGAAATAGCACCTGTCACTGTGTATTTGCCACGTCCCTCTTCAAAATGACATTCTGAGACCGATTCAAGGGGACTGGTCACAAAACAATAACAGAAAAAACAAATAGTACTGTGGGGTTTGCAGTCCGCGGGACTCGCAATACTAAAAAACTATGGGTCCCGACAGAAACGTTTGGAGTCCCAAAAATTGCACAATATAAACGAGAAAGTAAGTCCAAGGTTCAAACTGCATTTACAAGACGTGAGCAAAAATCAACATCAGATATTAACAATTGTCACAGTCAAATTTAGAATAGAATCTTTGTCAGGACAGACAAGACCACAGCGCAATTTTTCTGTGAAATAAATGTGAGTGGTTTAAAAATTAGTCCCACAACTTGATAATAGGGAAAAATGTTTTTCCTCTTGAATGTAGACCATTTGAGAACCGATGCAGTAGCCAGAGCAGGAGTGTCAAACTGGTTTAAGATTGCGAGCGTATGGAGGAAAATCTAGTCCGATAAAAACATGGTACAGTATGCATTTATGTGACTTTAAATCAAGAACTTCAGTTTTTAAATACTGTCGAAAACTATTACAGCATCACTATTAATCATAAAATATTAACATTACTATTAATCATAAAATATTTTCTTTTTTTTTTTTTTTATTTGTTAAAAATTTCAGCTCATTTTTACACCACAAAATCATCTCGTGGTCCGGATTAAACCCATTTACAGCCCAGAACAGTTTGACACCCCTGATCCAGACGCTCTATCTGTCAACTAAGACAAGCTCAATGCATTGTTGTCAAAATGATTGTTCCATCCTGTTGAAACTCACTGCAAATTCCCCGGACAGCTCGTACAATAAATGAATATGGTTGTCTTGACACAAGGAATAATGTTAGTTAAATTAGCATGAACTCAAGACAAACTTGTGATGCCTAACTACCAAGGACTTCGTTTGCTCCATTCCTCACTGCTGCAGCTAAATAACTTTCTGATATACATCTCGGGGTTACACTTTAAGTCAGTTCAATATTTATTAATTTATTATTAATATATTTATTAATATTTAATATTTATTAATATTTTTAACATGTTGCAGTGATTTCATCTCCAGCCAATCCCCTCTTGCGCTCACGTAATATACATGAATAAGTTACCATATAAATTAGCCATGTGCACATTGTTCATGTGAAGCAAATATAGTAGCAATTAATTACTATACTAAGTAGTATATGACATGTGCGCTCTGAAGTAAATTTGCTTTTATTGGTGAAGTTTTTACCCAAGCACTACAGATCAGTACTTAGCGTGTACCGTGGTGACCTCTGTCTGGCGACGCACAGGGTTATAACGGAAGTCAAACAACGCTTCCAAATAAAACGTAAGAAATCAAGTAACTTATGAAACGAACAGCACTGGGGCGTTTTTATTTTAACATTTTTCCCTGAAAGCATGGTCGTCACAATGATCATATTTTCATCTACTTAATCATTACCGCACACATTGGCTCACCACTACCAGTATTTTGTGTTTGTGTTTTTGTGTTCCTTTTTTTCTCGATTGATGTTATTTTTTCCGAAAGATCAAAACAAAATGGTGGACGAAGTTGTTAATAAAGTTTGTAAGTCGTAAGGTTTTGTCGAATAAAAGAATAGATTGACAATGATTAATATTCTGGTATTAAAATAAAATAAAAAAATGGCCGAGGGACGCACGTTGATTCGAAACTACGCGTCCCACGGCAATGGTTTTGGCTTGCGGACGAAGGGACGCAGGCAAAATGGAGCACTGGCTATGTGCTTGTACTGAATCCAGAAACTCTAAAGTAGTTCTAAACAGTACTTTCACAATAAGAAACGTAAGAAATTAGTTGCAGAAGAAACATGCCCCATCAAGTAGCAGTCTTTATGAATCCACACTTCATCAATGCGCATACTTAATTTCTGTACAGCAAAGCTAACGTGTGCTTACAGATATGGCCTCTCCATCAAGTTTCCAAACGCTTGGTGATTGTCTGGCTGAATGCTCCCAAAAATGAATCCCATTCAAACCCAGTGAAGCCTTTCAAATTTCCGAAGACCAAGTAGACTCACAAAATATTTGCAGCCAAAAACACTTTCTACCGTAAAACGTTGCAACTAATACATGAAAATGTATTGTTTACTTGGCCAGCTAGGTGTAAAATCTCTTCTCCTCAACAATGCTAAAACGAAAGTGAAAAAGGCGTGGCCGATTGAATAATGTGGGCGTGTATTTTGTCTACACGGTACGGGGGCTGTGTAGAACCGGGACGAGGGTGTTCTTCCTCACTCTGACGTTGTTGAGAAGGACTCGAGAACAGAAGTTCCTTATTATCTGCTCAAGAATATAGTAATGACGAATAATTCTTTGAGATGTGTCAAGGAAGAAAAATAACACTTTATGTGAGAAAGATAGGGTCCCTTTGAGTTTAAAGACCAGACCAGAACCATTATGATAGTTGTCACGGTATAAAACTTAAAAATGGAGTTACAGTCAGATAAAATCTCAAATGGCATTCAGGGAGCCAACCAGAGAGTGATGATAGTTTATATGGTTGCCCATGTTTGAGAGTCAGATACTTGGATTGGTTTGTTGTTGAAGTGACTACAGAAAACCTTTTACAGTAATTCTTCGCTACTTTGCTCCTCACCTATCGCACCCTCACTGTATCGCGAAGCTATATTGAGGAGAGATGCTCTGAACGTTCCCTGCATGCCAGACAGATGGGGTAACTGTAAATGCACACGCAACGGGCACTCCTCGGACGTCGAACGACTGCAGTACACATATTTACGTAAATCCTAAATGACTAAACCTTAATACAGTAACGTTTGTTTTTTTCCCTTCCTGTTTGCAACCTTTTGGCTGTAGTCTCACGGAGAGCCAAGGTTATATAAGTAGTGCCTGGAAGTCTCATTAGAGTTGAAGTCTGTAGCTGACCAAACATGATAACAACCATAAAATTCATACACGTTGGTAGGCAGACGTGGAAGGAGAGCAGCGTGGCAGCAGAGCGTTGTAAATCTCTTAACTAGATTTCTTATTAGATTAATATAGCCACCGCTCTCTGTGACACTACAGCCAATGGAAACGGGAAAGGATAAGAGTACTGTTACTATATAAGGTTTAATCATTTAAGATTGAAGTAAATAAGTATACTGCAGTAATATTTGTCTTAAGTATGTAGAGTATTTTCGGCACTATAAGGCGCACCCTCAATTAATGTCATATTTTAAAACTTTTTCCATATATAAGGTGCACCGGATTATAGGGCGCACTCTCAATTAATGACTTATTTTAAACTTTTTTCTATCACAATATAGTAATACTCAATGTAATATCAATAATAACTCAAATAATAACTCTGAACTCTCAATAGCATAATAACTCTAGGTCAATATGACCAACCTTGTTCAACTGTAAACACACAAAAGAAGGTAAAGCTTACTTCACTTATTTACTTACTTACTTACTTAAGCTTACTTTACTTAACCATTCATTCTCCATCTACAAATCCCAATCTCAATATTGATCCATATATAAGGCGCACTATCAGCTTTTTAAAAAATTAAGGATTTTAGGTGTGCCTTATAGTGCGGAAAATAAGGAATATATATATATATATATATATATATATATATATATATATATATATATATATATATATATATATATATATATATATATATATATATATATATATGAAAATGCATGGGGGGGTTTCGGTCCCCATTAATCGCAAAAAATGAGGGAATATTGTATATGACTATCAAGAATGACAGTGATAATGATGAAAAATGTGCAAATGTCCTAAAATTCTTATTGATTGTTCTAAAATTGAAAAGATATACTGTATTTGGCTGTCGTGCATTGCTAAGCTTTTTTATTTTCTTTTTGTGAAGCCTTTCTAACTACCGGTGAAAGCAATACATTCCAGCCATGGCGGAATTAACTAGAAAGACACGCAATAGACCTCCTCCAACATATCATTTGAATCTTTCCTGGGGACTGAAGTCAGTCATATTTTCGCAAAATATTGTTGCTGCTTAATCTTGCTCTCTATCAAGCTGTCTAGAATGGCCCTCATCAGGAACTACATTCACCAAGGCCAAACATTGCCATTTGTGTTATCACCAAATCGTATTGAACAACTTCAGTCACAAAATGCTGGTTTGTTAATGACCCCGTGGGCTAAAGGAAGTCCGCTGGATCCCGGGCTTTTTCGCTTTGCGTGCCAGTGCTCTGGCATGCCCTACCAATAAAGTTTGTGCAGCCACCTCAGTAAAAATCTTTATATCCTGACAAAAACCACGTTTCTACACGCAAGCATTTAGTTAATGTGTCTGTCCGACTGTAGCTTCCTTCTTCTCCTTCCTGCCCCCTTCTCTTGGTTTGGAGAGGGGTCTTGATGGTGAGAGACGAATTGAATGCTTTCATGCGGGCCTTGTTAGGGTTTTGTTAGGATGGACCCACCAGGCCAGACTGTGAGGAGGATCTTACCTTATTGCCTACCATCAGGGCATCTTTGTACTGGACACTTACTGCTTGATATGGCACGTTTTATTTTCAGCACTCGGCATCTAGTGCAACCTGTTCAACCTGGAAAGGGGGCTCCTCCCACCTGCGGTCTCGTCTGAAGTTTTCTCATTTTCCCCAGATGGGATTTTTTTAGGTATTCTGTCCTCGGTTGGGCACTTTGTTCAGGCGACGCTGTTGTGTATTTGTGATGATCTGTAGGATTTATTTTTTGCTTGTGATGTCCTTTGAGACTGCGGGGATTCGGGGCTATACATATAAACTTGACTTGCCTTGTAATTTAAAAGATACTAACCCCCAAAAGTGTGCTATGTGCCCTATGATTGGCTCAGGGCCGGTTTGTTGTGTGTTGTGTCTCTCATCCAAGATCATCTTGGATTGACTGGATGGCCTGAAGAAGAAGGTTCATCGATAGAGGAGCTGGAATGATCACAGGTACAAGGAAGCAACATCAAGCAATTCAATGAGGTCACGCCAAAAAATGATTTTCAGCTTGAGAATAATAGGACTCATCATGGACAGAATGTCTCATATAAAATAAAAATGATTCCAGAGAAGGGACGTCCGAAAAGCCAGAAACCCCACAAACTAATTGAAACAGTGAGGCATTCAAAGTGTATTGAAGGTAGACAGCGTTTCTCCACACAATGGAATCAAAAGCTATAAATTTCTACCTTTTCTTTGACAAGAGAAATGAGCCGCCGTTTGAGATGGATGAACCGTATTGGGATTGGGGGTCGACTTATCTAAACTGCAGGAACACCTTTTGATCTACGGTGCAATCTTCCATTGGTCTCCGTCAGATACATGCTATCTGATGTGCTGAGAAATAGTGGAGCACAAGGAGATGAATAGAATATGCATTAAGACACCTTGACTAACAGCCACTCTATTTTTCTGTCTTCCCACCCCCCTCTCATCGCCGTTGCTCAATCATGTGGCGCTAACGTCGCAAATGTATTTCCCTCCACCGCCCTCTTTTCTCTCACCCTTTCTCGTCACCTCCTCTACCTATTCCACCTCCATTCGACTGTTGTGTGTGTGTTTGTGTGCGTGCACGTGCGTGTGTGTATTTAGTTGCAGTCTTTGTTCTTCCGTTGCATTCTGTCTCGTGTTTCTCTTTGGTTCCCACCATCTTGTAAAGTCTCTGACTAAAAATACATTCATTGACGGGCATCTCATTCACTTTTCATGCAGTCAATGGGTGGTCTACCTGACAGTTATTGTAGACAGAACTGGCTGCTTATATCTCCATTAATATGTCACTCATTATCAGTACCACTGATTGAGTGGGTCCATCACAACCTATTAAATACAAACAGCAGTACAGATTGAGCACCTCTATCGCTATCTCCTTAGCCATTTGTTGGTCTATCTTAAAAAGCAGTGCTGCGACTTTGTTGGTTCAATTTAATTCCTCATATCAGCATTGTGAATTATTCAAGTGACTAAATGTCGGTTTGCATAAAGATTTTCATACATTGTCAGACTGATTGTCAATTATTTTGAGTAGTTCAGTCTTGGTGTACATATTGTTTAGTTTGTGTAATCATTTCACTTAGTGATAGTCCTCAGCAGTTATTTTGCTCCAGTAGCACATAGTGCCAGTTAAGTACTGGAGAATGATTATATAGTTGACACTGAATAGAAAGACAATTAAACGGACAAATATTATTTTTGTCAGGAGGACTGAAAGTTTTAACTTTGATTTTAATCTGTCGTCTTTTAAGATTATATTGCCACAAGGTACTGCATCTTGTGTAACTAAATGAGGTAACCACATTGTTGCAACATATTATGTTAATATTGTTTCTGTGGCAGTATTAGATTGTGCAAATGGTTCAAATGGCATGATATATTTATATATCATTTCTCATTTGTCTGCATCCCTGCCAAATATTTTTTTGACAGGCACGCATACTTACAAATTACCGTACATCCATCGGACGTCAAAGTAGTAATAATCGTCCATCTACTCATTTATTTCGCAAAACCTGACCACTCACGCACATTTTTGACAACTTTGTCCACTGTGTTTGCCCATTTTCTCCCTGAAAATGGGAAGCTCAGTGGCATGGTGGTTAGCTCGACTGCCTCACAGTTCAGGGACCCAAGTTCAAATCCACTTTGCGCCTGCCTTCCTGTGTGGAGTTTGCATGTTCTCCCCGAGCTCACGTGTGTTCTCCGGGCACTCCGGCTTCATCCCACCCTCCAAAAACATGCATGGTAAGTGTATTGGACATACTAAAATGTCCCTAGGTGTGATTAGGCAAGTGAATGGTCGTTCATCCGTCTGTGCACTGCGATTGGCTGGTGCCTATCCCGCGAACAAGGTCAGGTGGGATAGGCACCAGCAGGCCTGAAAAATGTACTCAAAAGCCAAAAAAGTCTGCATGAAACCAAGGAATTTACGCAATGGCATTTAAGCTAAGACTGATAATAAAATGATGTGATTTGAAGAACTTCAATCCCCACTGGGTGAAACGGAAGATTCAGATGTTTAAAGGATAGATCGTATCTCCCCAGATGATCTTTTCTCCAGTAAAAGCTGTACTTGCATTTTTAAGTTGTAATTATAGACATGGGGATCTTGTTGGCATATGTTGAACATGAGCATAAATATTAATATAGTACTAAGGATATATCAGTGGTGTATTTTTGGCATTACTTCTGACATCAGATATTGTGGCTTTTGAACATATATTTCACAATTTGCTGATGTGGTTTGTTTTGTTTTTGTTTTTTTTACAATTTTTGTTCCAAAACATATTTTGGTAACAGCCGTTAGCTGAAATAATTTTATGATTGAAGATTGGCAGTGTCGCTAATCACAATTACAGACATTATACATATAGCCTCAAGGTGTGCCACACACCATCCACACTCCCTCTGTGATTGTGTGTGTGTGTGTGTGTGAGTATGGCTGTGTGATGTATGTGAATCCACAGATGTGTACAGTACTTGCATATATCAATGCAAAAACATGCCCAAAGCTTGAATTTTAATTATGCTGCTTTATTAAATAGTAATCACTGAAATGCTACATAGGCATAATTTATTACATTTCTAATGAAGGACAAGGGAGAAATATGCACACTCCATGTCATGTTGCAGCTAATTCTTGAGCATTACATTTGGCTTCTACTTGTTTCGAACAGCTGTCGCAACAGAATAATTTATCAAAACAAATTCTCCACTTCATGCTGGTTCCCATTTTAATGTGACCACAAGATGCAATACTTACACATGCAATATGTATGAAATTATGCTAATGTACAACACATATTAATCAACATAAGAGCAACATATAGTACCTGCATCTTTATGACTTAAATTTGCTTATCATGAATGAATGAGTCATATTTTTTTCTTACTGGGAGGAAAAAAACTGTAAAAGTAACATATTTGGTTAAAACAATCAGAGCTAACATCAAAGTTTTTATCAGTGATGCTATGTATGCATTATGAAGTTCCTCCTGCAGTCTACCATTCAATGCAAAAAAAAAAACATTTAGAAAAAAATCTGATTTCACAAATCTAATGATGCTAACTTTTGATTGACAGTGCCAGATTGTGTTATGTTAAATTTGGCCTGTTATTTTGGTTGTAATTTGCATGCCAAGTATGGGTATTTTTCCATCTCTTTAAATCAGTGAGCAAAAGCCTTAGCTGAATACTTCTAAAATATTGTCCTGATCAATTAAATGTATTTTCCGAGTACAAGTCAAGATTTTTTTTCCCTCATTTTCAGGCCCCATATTATGTTAACAAAACATGTTTTCCACATATCTGTTTGAATAACATTCATTTGAATGGTAAATAAGTAATATCATCATTACAAGACTTAAAATTATAAACCTCTAATCTCTCAATATAGTTTGCCCCCCTGTTGGTTTTGGGGTGTCAACACAAACATATCTATTGCACCTTGTTTGTGAGTTGCCATTGAAAGGATTAATGCAAAAATGCATGATAAAACATCAGGTTTTTAATATGTCCAAAATTGACAATATTTTCTATTTTTAATGGCATTAAATGAGCCCGACATGGGCTAAATTTGACATTGGCTGGGTGTACTTCTTGACCTTTCGTTTGCAAGCATTTGGAAGGCATGACAGGACGGCACATTGAATGTCGACCTATTTTGACAATCTATGCAATATTTCCGCCTCCTAGTGTTTTTTTATGTAGCTTTTCCTTTTATACCACACATCAAAAAAACATCTAAAGGCCTGAATTGGTTCAAAATTTCCCCCAGCGGTTAAATAAGCTAAGTTAAATTACAGGGGTGTCTTTCAGTCAGTGGCGCTCCGTGCGTTTCACGCTTAGGCCTTCAGTTATTCGGCCCCCTCAGAAGCACACGTACGCATTACTGGGCTACCCGGGCTATTTTTCCGGGATATTTAAACATCAATAAACCCTCATCAGCAATTGAAACCTATCAATTAAGCTGTATTAATATAATGATACAGCTGACAGTATCATGGTACGTGATACTGCCAGAACTTAAAGTAATTCATAATAATTTTGAGTTATCTGTTCACAAAGTTTTATGAAATCCACCAAGTGTCATGTCAGTGTGGCATGTTGGCGATGGATGTTGGAAGGTTGTTGGAAGGATCCAAAAGGATCCATTTTGGAAGGATCCAAAATGCAGGATAAAACGATTTATTACTCGCAGAAGCAGGGCGAAACACGAAACAATAGAGCTACAATAGAGCTGGAACATGGTCATGACAGGTGACACACGTTACACTAACGACAGACATATGAAAAATGAAAAAAAATCCAAATGCTCGACCCTCCAAAACGCATGTCTCCCACTTCTTTCAATACAAAATCCAGTCTTTCTTTCCTCAGAAAGACTTCAATGACTTTCTTGTAGAGTTTCTGCATTGCATTTCCAATAATGAATCCTTTTGTATTGATATGGATGCCAATGCTGGTCAATTTCCATTTTTTTTTCTTCTTCAGCCATTGTGGGTTAAAAAAAAAAAATGTGAGTAGATTTTAATTTTCTGCTAAATGTCCGCGGGTCTGGCTTTGATGTACACTATGCCTCATGGTTTGCATTAGCTTACGGTTGAGCAACATGTTTTTATTTATTTTTTTGTAAACAATTTTACTGAACTACTTCCAAAGTTAAGCAATGTGGATAAATATGGCACCTCCTTCGTGCAGTGTGCATCCAGTTATGTCTCATTCAACGTGAGGCTTCTAGATGGTGAACTTATGGCTCGATTGACAATTACAGCTGTCTGTTAAGCATTAGGGTCACTTACATATCCATCTGTGCTTGCGCAGAAGCCTGCAACTGTTGACGCGAATGCCCTACCGCCTCTAGAAGCAGGCAGATTACGTATAGCCTGGCGACACAAGTTAGCTGAATTCTAATTGGCTAAAATCTCTAACATAAAACTACAGCACTACAAGGAGAGTAACCAAATGGATATAAAATGACACGAAAAGCACAGAATATAGAGAATAAATTCATATATAAAATATATGTATTTAACAAAAATGAATGTAAAATGAAATTGACTTTTATTATAGTAATTTTAATTAATATAGTTTATTATGATTATGATAATATCAAATTATTTTAGGCTAGCAGAGAAGGCCTTGCTGTTCCTGACGGCCCACCACTGCTTTCAGAATTTAGTTTAAATCTGAGCAGTTTGATATTTGCCAAGGTATATTTGCTTATTTATGCAACCACCAGATTACCTCAGGAGTACCGAAAAAAAAAGGCCCAGAAAATGGCATGCAGGGGCTGCCATCTCAACAAGCACTAAAATGTCCCTATAGAGGAAAATGTGGTGATGGAGCACCGTCGTTAATGTTGAGTTTAGAGATTTAATTATGATAATCTGCAAACATCATGGCTATAATAAAATGCGCAGAAAGCAAACTTTGTCTAACCAGAAGGCGAGGTTAGTGATTTTGTTGTTTGCATGCTATTTATTTTCTCGAGCCATCTTTGGAAACAAACGCACGCTCACATCGCTCACACATTATAGCCACCATATTCCAAACAGTCAGTATGCCGGTGATAGCTCAGTAGTGGCGCATGCGGTTCTATATCTTTGATAATGGCGACTATGCTGATGATCTGGAGCTATTTACTCTAAATGGGCCATTATGAATGGAAGACTGTACCTTGGGATGGCGATGAGGCTTCTGACAGATAGATATATTGCCGAGCGAGAATAGGTGGCGGTGATGAGCCACAGGAGTGTACTACAATTCTGCGCTTTCATTCTCTCCTTACGTCTCTCCACCTCATTGTCACTTCACCTCTTTGTCCTCTGGTTCAATTTTCCAATCACAAGTCAGGAGCAGTCAAGTGCCGCCACTGCAACACGTACACGCACACCAGACACACACATACAACACGTCTGAGGACGCACCGAAAGAAAACACCAAGAGTTATTGCTGAAAATGGGAGCGATTTTTCTTTCTAGATTGAATTATGAAGAATTCATGGCAGCAGTTTGATCCGGCGTATCATATTCAGTTAGGTCGTTGTTTTGCATGTTTTAAGATATAATACAGCACTTGAATGTGCGCCTCTTTGGGGAATACGCGGCTGTGTGATGCGCCACGTACTACTTCATCCCAATCACGCAGCTTTCAGTCTTCAAAGAAAATACAAAATATGACTCAATTTCATATTTGACACGCTGATAATAAAACTGCTTAAAACTATAAAGTCCCCACCAATTCCACCCCATTTTCATAAGCTCAATTATCCTGCCTTCCTATTAATTAGCAACTGGCTTTAATTCCGCCTTTTGCTTTTTATCACCAAACATTTACAAGCTCTGGGATGATCGTGTTAATATTACCGAATTACGGGATACATTCCCGGGGTTAATTGGGTTGTTCTTTTTAATTAGAATGTGATTGGGAGAACTGTTGGATTTTTTTACGCAGGCAGGACAGCTGAGACTGATGGAACCTAAAGACTGTAGACAACAGAGACCTCTAGACGTTGAAAAGAAAACTGCATGGAATGTGCTGAGACTGGAGGGAAGAAAATGATTCAATTTATCAAGAACATATGCATTTATTAAGCACCATATGTGAAAATGAAGAAAAGCAAAAAGGGATAGTAACATGACGTGTTATGTAGGGAAATTAAGGGTGAGCTCTTGGATGCTGAAACCAAATGCAAGCTTTTGGATGCTGATACCAAAGATATGCAAAATAGTTTGGACCCTGGAACACTTGATAAATAAATACATGTAATGCACACACAGAACAGAACACAGGACTGTTTTTTTTAATTTTTTTAAATTTTTTTGTCATATAGGAAAAATGTAAATAGAAATAATCTTTGTTATGTTTCCAATAACAAAGACAAAGGAGTACCATTTGGTTGTTTAAGTGGAAAAATAATTTTCTTTCTTTCTTCTTCTTATTATTATTATCATCATAATTATAAAATTATGTGATATAATATTATAATATTATTATTATAATAATCAGCAATCCAACTTTTGCCGTGTTCCGAAAAAGCCAAAGACATAAAATCTAATCTTACACACAATGTGTGTCTTTTGAGGCAGTTTTTCCAAAAAAGATATTAAATTCTGAATACATAGGGCCTTTGGTGCAATCAACTTCACGAGTTTGGTTTTACAAGGTGTTTTGAAAATGACTGATATCATTTAAATTTTGGTCAAATTTAAATCTGACAGTATCTTTTTCATTAAAACTCACTGATCTGGTTCATTTTCAAACAGCACAAATCATGGATAAAGCAACAAAGAAGGGGGATATAATCTGAGGGGGGAACTACATTTTAAACATCTCTGTGCTCATACAACATTAAAAACTTTCTGTATTTCAATATGCGGAGCGAAACTGTGGAACAGACTGACAGGGGAGCTGAAGCAATGTCCAAGCATGAGCAAGTTCAGACAGCGGTACAAACACATGATATTCACAAGGTATAGCGAAGAAGAAGTGTGTGACAACCATTAGTATTCCCATATAATGTCTGTCTACTCGTTTACTTATTTTATTTGTTCCTTATTTTGGGCACATTCGTAATATACGTATGTGATTTAAAAAAAAAAAAAACAGGATACACAGAAAAGAAACATTAACTATTAAGTGGAGAAGGGGTAGGATTAAATAAGTTTATGCTTCCTACTCATTTTCGAGCATGTTAAGCCAATGTTGTTTCAAATGTTTTCATTTTTTGATTGTTTTTCTGTTTATTTGTTTTTGGTTGTTGTTGTTTTCGAAATAAAGCATTAATTCATGCATTCATTCAAAAACTAAAAGTTTTATGTTTAATGTCAGTTTTTTTTTGTGGGGGTGGGTGGGTGTACGTATTTAGGAGAAGCCGTTGAAAATTTGTGAAATTGTCTGTAAAGTCCTCGTCTGAAGTTTTGAATCGAATTTGAAGGAATAAATCTTTTGTTGTTACACATTAAGCCTAATTTTAATCATATTAAACATTTGAAGACATTAAGGACAATAATTGGTTGCTATTTTAAAAGTGTTGAAAAAAATAATACTTTATTTTATTTTGTATGGATATAAAGTGTTTTGTTTTTGTTAAAAAAAAAAGCTTTTTTTTTTCAAAGCGTAAAATACATATACTTACATTATATTCCCCAAAACATTTTCAGGCTGCAATAATTGAGATTATTATATTAGGTAATTTGTTATGTTAATAATTCATCACCACTAATGCATTTTTATTTTTTGTAGAAAGAACACACACTTTAAATCTTATATCAAGTTTCCCTTTTGTACCTCTTACACAAAAACACATGTGGTAGGTATATCCCTCACATATTTTTGGAGGGGTGTAGGCTATTTTTTTTAATGCACTGGACCAAAAAAAAAAAAAAAGGCTCTTTCAAACTGTTCCTGGAGGCATAACGTATCAGTAAAATAAAAAGCTTCTAGGTCCTGCTACGCAAATTGATGAATTGATTCTGAAATGTGGCTCATTGCTTTTCACTGTAAAGCGTACCTGTGCGATTCCCAGGAATATTGCACACGTGAACGGCAGCCTAGCGGCGCCTCGCCCACCATCACTCCCACACAGAGCACACATAAGCAGGCCTCAGGTAAACACCGCTATCTTTGGGCCAATCCCTCACATGGCAAACTGCAATTACAAACCGAGCGTGTCACCTCACCGTGCCACCTACATTACACACATTCATGAGACACTCATAGCCGTCCCCTAGCATTGGAACACACTGCAAACTTTCTCATCTGGCACCTATTCCCTCTCCCTCCCCTGCATTGCATGTCATTCTCCGTCAATCGCCTCGTGCAAAATTGCATTGAGGCAAGCTGCCACGGTATTGAGGAATAGTGTCATATACAGGCAATTTCCTCCCTCGGTGTCAGGCATACTTTACCTTAATATGTCTGCAGCAACTCTTAATAAAACAGCCTTGTCTATATACATATCTCCACCGCAGGCTGGCCTGTGCCGTACTGCACACGGCACTCAACAGCCGCCTGTTAAATATTTACCTCTACTGAATGTCAATAGAGGCGGAGTTGGTGGCGGAATCTTAAAAAATGTTTTCCCTGCCCGGTTTCAACTGTCTGCATCTGTTGCAAAGCAGTCTGGAAGCAGTTCCCTATCAGCCTCCTGAACGTTTTCAGATATCGCCATACCAGTGTTGTCTGCCTATTGGAAGTAAAAAAAAAAAAAAAAAAAAAAAAAGGATGGAACGGGAAAGTAGTTGTGAGTCAGTCCAGACACAGGAAGTATTTAGATTCTTTGGAATTTCCTCAACGAGTCTGTTGTCTATTCCTGATCCATTAACTGTGATATCATGTCAGGCTCCTGCTGTCTTTTGACTGACTGATTTTGTGATTGAGTAAAACAATTGTGGATTGTAATATATATATATATATATATATATATATATATATATATATATATATATATATATATATATATATATATATATATATATATATATATATATATATATATATATATATATAGATAGATAGATAGATAGATAGATAGATAGATAGATAGATAGATAGATAGATATATGAATATTATATTATATATAATATTTGGTGGAAGAGTGGTTAGCACATCTGCCTCACAGTTCAGAGTTCCAAGTTCAATTTTAGCTCTTTCTGTGTGGAGTTTGCATGTTCTCCCCAAGCCTGTTGCGGGTTATTTCTGGGCACTCTGGCTTTTGCTCCCACATTCCAAAAACATGCATGATAAGTGTGTTAGACTCCCTAAATTATCCTTAGGTGTGATTAGGTGTATTAATGGTTGTCCGTCTCTATGTGCCCTGCAATTGGCTGGCAACCAGTACACGGTGTCTCCCGCCTACTGCCCGAAGACAGCTGGGACAGGCATCAGCGAGCCAGCAACCTTAGTGAGGATAAGCGGCAATAGAAAATGGATGAATGAATAGACCGTATGTTTATATATAAATTAATATATGCATAGCGGCTTTGTGGAAGTGGTTAGCACAGCCGCATAGTGGTAAATTATGGGATTTTGGCTTTGTAATCAGTACTAGCAGAACATTTTTTTTTGTTGGAGATGGTAAATATATTTGAGTTAAATTACAGTATATGAAGGACTTGTAATGTAATCAGCAATGTTTTAGGTGTTTTTCTGTAACCTAAAAAGGGGTGTATATATATATATATATATATATATATATATATATATATATATATATATATATATAAAATAGGATTTTTGCCTTTAGCGCATCTTCTCTTCGGATTGTCCGGCTTCCTCCCACACTCCAAAAACATGCACGGCAGGTGTCTCGGGCACACTAAATTGTCATTGGGTGTGATTGGGTCCGTGAATGTTTGTTTGTCCAAGTGTGCTAACCCTAACCTAGTCCGGGGTGTCCCCTTCCTCCTGAAGATCCCTCAACACGGCAGTTAGTTTTCTAATCAAAAAATCGCCATGATTTACCACTCTGTCTTTTTGTGTCAAAGTCAGCAATTATTTACTCCTGGCCATTTTGGGGGCAAAAAAAGCCTTTCGCCATTAATGATCCTTCTAACATAAGGCATAACATAGAAACACATTTTAAATATACAAATAAATTGCTTTTAACTTTTGTGTGGAGTCTCCATGTCCTCCTTGTGCTTGCATGATGTTTCTCCAGCTATTATTTCTTTCTCCATCCATGTTCAAACTACGTACATGCTTAGAGTGGTAACTAAAGGCTCTTCATTGTCCATTGTAATTGTAATTGAACGATGACCCGCTATTAAGTGACAACCAGTCAAATGTGTACACCGCCTCTTGCTCTACTAGACATGCTGGAGAACTGAACTAATGACAAACTTTCCACAATATCTTATAGAGTTCTACAGCTTTTGTTGCAGTAAAATATCTTTAGCGGTTAATTCGATCAGGATCATTTTGGACTTCGTTTTACTGCGCGTGTATCTTTGCAATGACAATTGGAAGTCATTAGTTACTCTCATCACCAATGTTTCCCAGTATGATTTTATTTATTTGTATTCATGCGAGTAAGCACAGAAGCTTTGATAGTGTTAATTAGAGTACACGATGGGTAAATAGCACCTGCATTTAACTCCTACTTGTCAGGTTATCCTGATCATGAGCTTAAAGGAAATGGGATGCCATCATTTTCTTTAAGTTCAAATCCAGCTCCAACTCACACTCTGGAGGCAGAAATACTCAGCGAGGGAAATGAGAAGAGAAAGCACAAGAGAGCGAAAAAGAGGAAAAAGGGAAGAAAAACGGCTGCTGGGTTTTTAATGACTTTCTGCACATTAGAATAATCTGTCATTTCAATTAGCTGGATTGTCATCTATGAGATGTCTCCCGCTGCACCCCGCACACACCCATTGCGACGCACACATTCACATAGCTATACCTCCAGGTTGTCATCGGCACCCCTCATGGGAGAGAAGTAGGAGTGTCAAAGCAACATATCACCGCACGCACACATACACACACGCAGTGGCACCAACATACCAGCGCAACTACACACACACGCACACAATCCCGAAAAAACAAAGCAAGGTTTCAAGGGAAATTGCTTGACAGCAGCTTAAAAGCCAGTCAGGAATAACTTATCAGGCGAGGGCTGCCATCATGCCTCGCGGGGTCATTTCATTACGATTACCTTACCCTCCTTAACTCAAAGAGAGTGACGAGAGAGAATGAGTAAGAGGGTGGGGGGTGTCGCAGGTGGTAGTGGCGCTGATGACGATGGGGGGTTTGAAAGGGGGGTACACTCTTCAAGATAGATAGAAAAGAAGCCGAAGTTTCAGGAAGTGCTTAACTTTTACTTTTCTTCTCTCTCATGCTCTGCTTTTTCAACTTGTCTCAGTAATGAGCTTACATCTTTTCTCTGTCTCCCTCCTCCTTCCCACTTGCCACCATATACATGTGTGTCATCTGCTCTTTCCTCTCTCCCGCGGCTATTATGAGATGCTTCAGAAGCTGCGTAGAGAACACCCCCCCCCCCCCAAAAAAAAAAAAAAAAGTGAGCGTTTGTCTTTCGTGGCTTTCAGTGTCACAGGACATCATCCGCTTGACCGACGACTTTTGGACTTCCTTGAGAAGCCACCTTTTATATTAGTAGACCAGTGGTTTTCCAACTTTTTTCAGCCATGTCCTGTGAAATATGTTTCAAGCCCTGTACATCTTAAACCAGTATGAAACATTTTTGAAGAAAGAAAAATAAGACGTAAAACATTGCTGTGCCATATGCCACAGGAGTCTAACTCAAGACTCGGGGGCCGGATCCGGCCCACCACATCACTTTATGTAGCCCGCAAAATGCTAATATGACTTCAAGTTTGTGGCTAATATATAAATTTGCAAATTATCTTTAACTTTTACACATTTCTTGCTACAAATACGCCCTGTGAACAGTTTTTAGCGGCCTCAAAATGTGTCAATGTGCCAATATTATACATAAATTGATTTGACTAGCTACAATGACCCTCTGATGGAAACTAGAGCTACATTATGGCACATGCTAAAAATGAGTTTGACAACCTTGCCATATGCAGTGTCGAGGGTAATCAACAGTACAAAAGTACTTGTGTTGAGGGTGCAAAAGTAATGTAAATACGGTAATGCATTACTTTTGCTGTAATGCAGTAGTATAGTACACACAGAAATAGTAACATTTTACTTATTACAAATGAGAGTAACTAAATGCAATACAATGTATTTTGAGCCTGGAAGTGGCGTTCCCCCCAATTTGCCAAAAACACAGTAGAAAAAGAAGAAAAGAAGAAAAGTCTGGGGCAAAATGTTGACTTGCTATTGTCAGTATCTACTACAGCAGAGATGACTGCGGCAGCAGCAGACTACAGGTTACATTTGGACAATACCTACATGAGATGGACCTACGCCCATTACTTTCAGTTCGTCAGCAATAATTTAGGGCTATTTAGGGTGATTTAGGGCTATACAAATAAAATTTGATTTATTGATGGATTGAATAGAGAAAAGAAGAATATAATCGGTGCGCTTTATGCGCAACAGCTGAAGTGGATTCATCAGCATTTCAAAACATTGTCATCAAGATCTTTGTCACAACTAACAATAATGAGGTAAGGTAAGCTAATGCTAATTTTCACTGTAAAATTGCTATTAATAGTGTATAAATAGTTCTGATTAATGTGTATCAAGATAAAGCATTACAAGATTACTTTGAGATGACAGTAATAAGTAATAAATAATGCAGTACAGGTGTGAAGTAACTTGCGCAACACTGGCTGTATGTGTCTGATTTATTAAACTTTGGAACTACATTTGTAGTGGTATCTCTAGACCATGGCTGCTCAAGTCCAGTCCTCGGGAGCCCCTATGCTGCCTGTTTTCGATGTAACTCTCCTCTAAAACACCTGATCCAAATGATCAGGATTGTTATCAGGCTGCTGCAAAGCTTGCTGATCAGATGAACAGGCTGGATAAGGGCTCTCGAGAAGCAGACTTGAACCCCTGCTCTCGACATATTTTATTCAGCAACTGCAGAGATATATCGTGTAAGATCCAACCATCCATCCATTTTCTACAGTCACTTCTCCTCGTAAGGGTCGCAGGCTTGCTGCTACCTATCCCAGCTGACTTCGGGCTGTGGGCGGGGGACACCCTCAACTGGTTCCCTGCCAATTTCAGGACACACCGGGACAAACAAGCATCCCAGCACCCAATCACACCTAAGGACAACTGAGTATGTCCAATACACCTGCCACGCATGTTTTTGGAGTGTGGGAAGAAGCCGGAGTGCCCGGAGAAACCCCAAGAGAAAAGTCTGCTTTAAAAAAAACAAAAAAAAAAACCCAGATATTTGCTAATGTCTGTTTTGATTAGACACAAAAGATATTTTGTCTTTTTTCATGATGGACTGCAGAATCATAATAATTACTGCTGAGAGGCTAAAATCTGAAGATTTGGACAATAGCTCTAAACAATTACTGTGTCATTAAAACAAATAGTCAATTAGTTTGATCTTCTATTATTTGTCAATTAATCGATTGAGAACTACTTCACCCTTGGTGAAGTAGTATGTGCCCCCATTTGAGAAACCATTTTAATAGAATAGACAATTTATCACAATGTCCAGGACAGTAATGTCATTATCGCTGTTGTTCGAAAAGTGTTACTTGACCTACTCGGTCTAATTATGTATTTCAGGGTAAAAAAAAGAAGATAAAAAATATGACCTCAACGCAATCAAGAGGCTTGCAGAAAATATGGTCATGTGGCATGAAGAGATGATGTTATGATTGCTAATTATGCTCTGATGCGGCCCTGAGAAATGTTCTGGCTTTTGTCCGGCCTTCTTTGCCAGGCCCAGATAATATTTATGAAATGGAGACATTCTTGGGACTAAGGAAGAGTCCTTATAATGGGAGACAGATGCAAGTCTGTTTTGGATTAAAATCGTCTATTTAGCTATCTGTGGGAACACTTTTGTTCTTTTTTGAGTGGGGATCTAGAATTTCATTCCACGTTACTCTTTGGATTACCTGTTATGATAAGGTGGAACATTCATTCAAGTAAAAAGTGACTGAGGATATTTCAGCTCATGTAATTTTAAATTTGAAAAAAGAATAATAGTCTTTTTTATTGCAAAGCCATCAGAGATTTGTGATACAAAAAATTGGGAATGTGGTTCCAAATGAAATGTTATATGCTTTTTTGACTTTTCTGTACAGGATTGCATTTGTTACTTATGCATTGACAATGCATGAAAAAAAAAAAAAAAAAAAAAAAAAAAAATATATATATATATATATATATATATATATATATATAAAACACATTAATTTATTCTAAATTTAATTTAATTCAATTTAGATTCATTTTAATTTAATCCCCCATCTCCAAACAAACACATATGTCCTGCCAGCTTTGATCATAAAGGCAAAAATCCCATAATTTACTGAAATGTTTAAACACGACTTTACAATACCATCCCCACCAGTGATTTCACATGTTCAATGAATTACTGTGACGCGATTGCCAGAAAGATTCTGATCTTTGCTGCTACTTGGTTGCTCCAGATTCAATCTCTATTTGGGTGCTTTCCCCAGGTGCCCATGATAATGACACCACTTCATGGTTCTGCACCACTCCTCCCTCTTTTATTCTCATTTGGGCTTTTCTGTTGGGTCCCTGTCCTCTGTTCCCCCGTTTTCCTTCTCCCTCTCTGTTCCCCTTCTTCATCTTTCTATATATGCCTCGCTGAGCGCTCCCTTCCCTGCAGAGCAATGGCTGACAGGAGAAGAAACATCATTCAATGCAATGGTGCAGGAAAGAAAGGATTGGGAGTGTCAAAGTAGTTACGACAGCGTGCATGCAGAGTGTGTATGAATGCAACTAAATGCACATATGAGAGCAGTCTTCCATACGCTCATAGCTGTTTGAGCTGTAAACTCTGCTCTTTCAGCCAGAAAAGACAGAAAATGGAGTTAAACTCGGCTGATTGCATTACTATTGAACAAGGCTCAGATTAGACCAGTAAAACACTGCCTGTGTGAAATACGGTAAATTCATAAAGACACTAACACTCCAGACCGAAGCAAAAAAGATCAATATTTGGGAAATGGAGTGCTGGAGACCCCATCTCTGGAAATGCTTTATAAATTTAAACAAAACATGTTTGGAGTTTCAAAGTACGACGTAATGTCTAAAACGGATGCATGCTATATTGAATTAGCGATATATACAATCATTTTAAGCCTTGTAAATGGCATGATATTACTGATTTCACATTTAAATGAATGTTATTCAAACACAGATATGTGGAAAAAATGGTCTGTTTTCTGTTGTGCAGTCATAAGTCCCCTAATATGGGGGTTGAAAACGAGGAAAACTTGGAGAAAAGCAGTATTCACTTTACTTGGTGCTATGGGCAAAAACCTCCTATGATATTGCAATTTTGTATTACATTTCATTTTCCATTCAATGGCTGACAGTAAAATGTCTCTTTGAAAAGCCTTGTGGAATTAAAAAAAACAGCTAAGTTAATTCTGATCACTTTTGAGAGTTCCCTGTATTTTGACTTTCTGTTGCTTCGGGAAGGCTCAACGCATCTCATTTTTTATAATGTGTGTATGTTCATGCTCATATTAATAATCATAAATAAAAGTGGAAAAAGTCCATATTAGTCCCATTTGGTTTAAGTGTCATTAAAAAGATGAACAGGACTAAATCCAATGACACTCTCAGTTCAATGATTTCGACACAGTTGAGGATTAAACGACAATGGAGGTCAATTGATTAAAAGCGTTAAATGTTGAAGTTCGAATGAGAAGAGAAGGGCAATCACTTCCGCTATTATTTTTTTCAACCATCAAGGGGTCAGGTTTGAGTAATCTCATTTTGTCAACTGTTTTCCTCCCTGCGATATCAAAGGCTCAGATCTTCCCATGTTTTCCCCAAGCCCTCTCCCTTTCTACTCCTTTTATTCTTCTCCCTCTCCACCCTATCTCCCCTGTCATATTCCATCTTTTGTCATGTCCCCTCCCAACAATAGGGGTGAAAATTACATTTTAGCAGGAACATTTCATGTTGTGAAGCAGCAGTCGTCCAAATCCTTTTTGCAGAGGTGCAAACATCACAATGCACTTCATGTATGTAAATCAGACCTGTGATGCTCACCTTCTAAAGCGGGCTAGACTGTGTTTAGACTGCTTAAAGAGAATGCTACAATGTCGCCGCGTGTGTGTTTGTGAGTGCGTGCAGACCTTTAGTGACAGCCTCAACATAATCTGGGCTCACACTTACAGGCGTGGTGGGATGATGCTTCAAAGTAAGTACCTGCTAACAGACATTAGTCCATGTAAACAGGGCATCCCCCACCTAAGCTGCGCATGTTTTTGCACATTTGTTTCTCTGCAATACTATACTTAGTTATAAACTGTTTGGGTCTGTCAGCGTAAAATGATGTCATACAGCGGTGGGCCGTTCACAATAGTGTTTACTGCTTGAGCGGTGATTTTGTACACCGGGTATTTCTACTATGGTAGGTTATAATGAGGCTGTATCCCTGATGGATTAAACATGAGTATGGAAAAGATGCAGGCTAAAAATGTCTGGAGTTTCTGCTAGAGGAATGCTAAGCTTATTTCAGCTGCATGACGATTTGCAGCGCTTTATGGCCATGGACAAGCATGTGATTAAAAAAAAAACATCTTTTCAGGGATTCATTTTACAGAATTTTAACAGGTTGACATGAAGCGCGTGAGGCAAAACACAACATAAAACAACAACTAATACTAGATATGCTATAAAAAGAGGAAATAATTTAGTGTAGTCGACAAGCTCAAGAAACTCCTGTTTGTTTATTATAAGAAATGCTAATAAAGGTTTGAGATAAGAAAATGGACTGGTCTTTCTAATCTCCCTTCACATCATTTCTGCAAACATTGCAGGGAAAACTAATCATAACGTACAGTACATTCTCATTCTCAGTACATATTGATTGTCAACATAACATAATATGTTTGAAAATGAAGATTGATATTAATACTTTCTCTTGGAAAAGTGTGTGTGTGTGTGTGTGTGGGGGGGGGGGTTCTAAAAAAGACAGACATTATTTTTTGTCATGAATACCTCATTTACTTGTGTTATGTTTAGAGTTTGAGTTGGTTTTATTTAGATTCCTTTTTTGTCGTGTTCTTGTCCGTGTCAGTATCTTGTTTAGTTTGATTGTGTCAACTTGTTCCCATGGGTAAACAATCCGATCCCTCACCCGCTTGTCTTGTTCCTTTTTGTCTCATCAATTTGATCTGTATTTAATTAATTAATTAATTAATTTTTGTTGACCATTGTTATGGTCACCTGTCCATTTTTTTTTTTTTTTTAAATGAGAGACCTTGTCTAGTCCTACACCTGTGTCCTATTTTCCTGATTTGTTTGGTTTCATTTCGTAGTCAGTTTATTCCTAGATTGTGTTTGTTACTCTTAATCTTGTATTTGGCAGTTTATTAATTTATTTGTCCTTGTTTAAACCTTGTTTAGTTTATCTCCTCCTCAAAAGAAAAAAAAAGGAACACTTCCTGTTTCCATGCTTCCCTGGAACTGGGTCCTCAATCTCAAACCCCCGAGGCCAAAGCCTTGACAGATGTTATCTCCTTCAAGACAGGTCATACAGATTTGAAAAGTTCAAATTAAATCAGGAGTGTGTTCTGAAAAAGCTCTGATGCATAAGCATTTTTCCCCCTCTTCGCAGAAAACATAAAAAGAAACCAAACAAGATACTGATGATATTTGTTCATAATTTAATTTTGGGGAGAAAATTGAATTTTCTGTTTAGCTAAGAATGTAGCTCATTTTAGCAGAAGCGGCCAGCATCCTCAGGAAATATTTTCAGCAAATTAAAACTTTGGCCAATAGTTTAAGAGGATGATTACTCATAATTTGAACTCTTTTAATCCCAGCCAATTTTCAATAGAAACTTCCTTCTGTACCACATTTTAGACCATTTGACTAATCTATGAAGGCACACATTGTGTTCTGTGAATATAGAAACATGGAACCCACCAAAAAAGTGTTAGACTTCCGTCTTTCATCAGAAAAAAAAAGTTTCGTCCTACCTGGTAAAATAATTGTATGTAGGTTATTCCATGTTTGTTTTTTTTGCAACAAACATGACACATCTTCAGGAGCTGTAGAAAGAAAGCAGGCACTGCGTCATCCTGGAAAAGAAGATAGTGGCATGGACTCGTACCTACATCCCCCATTATCACAAAATGAGTGTTTACATTGTTGCCATATATGTCCCCCAACCCTTAAGGGCAGCAATGGCTTTGTAACTAGCAGTGGAAGAAATGTGTAGTTAGATCCGAAGGAGATCTGAGAAGGTGCAGGTCCTCGAGAGAAAAAGATAGTTGTCTTCCTTTGGGTTTGTTTTTATTAAATATTCCATGTTGCATGTACCACTACCTTTCTGCATACTTGAGTAAATAGCGGGAGAACATACTTTACTTTTGTATACCAATTTTTTCTTTTCTTACTAGAAAACAGAAAATTATAAAAGCCCCGTTTCAAGTTGAACTATAACTTTAAATAACATTATTTGATCCTGTGATGACTCAATCATCTAATCAGTCAATATAGTGCAACAAACAACATACCTAATAAGGTCCTGATATCAAATAACATTTACAAAAAATTATGTGAATTAGTGACTTTTGTAACCTTCAGCTGGTAAATGCTTGTCCTGAAAACTTTTGAAATACGATCAATGACCACAAAATCCATTTTGGAGCTGCCTTTTGACTTTCAAAAAAGAAAAACATTTACAGTATATACTTTTATTTTAATAGACTCCTTTTTTCTTACATGGGCAATTATTGCCTTTTCCTCCAGAGTCACTCCTTCGGTGACACTCATCTCCATTTTTGTCTCAGTGTCCCATTAAATCATAATACTTTTAGGCTTCGGGGCCGTACATTCGGCACGCCACAACATGTGCCACAATGTACAGTAACTCATTACATGCATACATTGAATCAGAAAGTCACTTATCAAATGTGATTTTCACACCCTGGATGTATTGATTGTGCCCTGACTTGCCCAAAGCAGCCCTCTCCTTCCTTATATCAACACCACAGATGATAGAAATGAAACAGATTGGAAGAAGATGTCAAAAAAAATACAGCTTGTCATTCCCACTCTGGGACCTACTTAATAGTTTGGCTTTTTGTGTGACTTCTATTCTAAATTCTTTTTCCACTTCCCACTGTTTTTTTCTTCTTGTGTCACTCCTTGCTCCCCTTGTCTTATCAGTGCATGTTCAACACCGTCTAAGGGACTCCTGTCTCTTTCTATGTCCTCCCCATTTCCCTCTGATTTTCCCACCAAGACAAAAGGCAGACACGGATAACCCCTTACTCTAAAATTAATTATCTGCCCCCTTAATTCTGGGCCACACTGATTAGCTCTATGTAAAATGGGAGTCCATATTAACATAATATTTGGCTATCTCCACTAAGTTGAGGTCCCCTGACCTTTCCAGCCTCCTCTCTCTCGCTCACAGTCCTTTTCAGGCTCTCGCTGCCTCTCCCTCACTCTGTCATCCTTTACTCTCAGGAGGTACATGACGGTCCCAGCCTATGAATGTGATTTGAAGGGCTAAATTAGATTTTGCTTCTCCCGTTCGTTCTCTCACGTTCTCCCCCTCCGCCCCCCCTTTCTTATGAATGTGTATGAAACTAACGACGGTTCATTTGGAGGCCTGGATATAATTATGTGTGCTTTGACTGCTCTGATGGCGGAGCTGATATCCTGTGTTAATATAAACGTTTAGCCTGGTTATTATGAGCCATGAGAGTCGTAAAGGACAGCAAACCTGCACGCTAATTGTCTCCCATACACAGGGCCCGCTTTCATTGTCTGGGGCTGTTCTTTCCTTTTATCATGTCCTTCTCTCTCTCTCTCTCTCTCTCTCTCTCTCTCTCTCTCTCTCTCTCTCTCTCTCTCTCTCTCTCTCTCTCCACCCACCCCCTTCCCCCACTCTCCACTATTTGTCATTACGAGTGCCTTTCTCTATCTATGTCTCAATAATTTGTCCCTGGTAGAAGAGAGCCAATCATAATTTTCTGATGACCAAAAGTAGCTGGGGTATTTGCTCATGAGAATTGAGTTGGTTCCCGTACAGAAATGTAGGAGCCCTCCCAAGTACAAAAATAATTTCAGGAAAGGAAACGAATGGACAGATGCTTTTTACTTGCTTGTTCCATCCTAGTTATGCTTACAAAATTAGGACAATAAATTTTCCTCCTTATCTTATACGTTATTCAAACTAGTTGTGCTTAGTCTTGGCCAAGTAGGATTGGCTTCATATTTCCTTCCATGAGTTGACCTCCACAATACCCCTGATCACTTTGGTTTCAGTGCTGTTGTGAGGATGCTAACACCAGAAATATTGCATTAAGATAATTTAATAATAATTGTTCTTTTGTTAATTGTTTGTCATGTTTAGCCTCTCATTTTATTGTCCAGTTGTACCTCGTGCGGAGGGCAATTAGTTGCATTTGTCAAGTCCTTTCATCTAAATGTCATACATATTTAAAGCAGTAGGGTGGCCCAGAAGTACAACTCACACAAACAAAAAAATAAGCAAACAATATAACAGTATAACAGTATAAACTCGCTTGTTGTCATGTTTGGTCAGCTACAGGCTTCACATCAGTTTGACGTCAGAGCACCTAAATCCTAGAGCAACATGCCTTTTTGCGGAGGGGTTGGTCCCCATGAAAAACGAGGGATTACTGTGTAGTGTACATGAAAGAAAATATGTTTTGAAATCCTTTTAATTTTATAATATTCATAAGTACTACTTCTGCCTTCTTGGTATTCTTCTGCAGTCCAGCAATTCAGTGTGGGGAAGTGTTAGACTAGGTAATTGCTGTTGGCCATTCTTTATGCATAAATAGTATTTAGTATGAGGCTCCTGCATCCACCGATGCACATGCTCACACAAACACCCACAATCTTGTTACTCACTCGCACGGAATTAACAAGCTGTTACATCAGCCGCCATATCAGCATAAGAAATTGAACTTTAATTTGCCACACGTGTGTAGAAGATTGTTGGTGTGCGTGTGCAACTTTAAACAGAGGGACATTACCTTGCAATCAGCCTCTGCTGTCTCCCGTGGAAGTTTTAATTCCTATCGATCGCCGCAGCATGCTGAGCACGGACGGTCTGCATTTATATGCAAGTGCGCGTGTTTACGTGCGTCTCTTCCCATTTGCGCTCCCTTATAAACCTTTCACGGTCAGGGTATCTAAAACTGCTGCAAAGGTCAGCTCATAATCACTCTCTTTAGCCTGCCTCACATTTTAATTGTTACACACAGACATAGCACACACAATCGGCAGTTGTGCAAACACGTCTGTCATTATGGCGGGCGGGGATCCCACTATGAATTGATGATGTCCTATCTAAGACTTAATCACTGCAGGACCTCGGGCAGTCTGAGCCATCCATTTCCCGGTACTACACCGCGGGAAACTTGCATGCCGTGAGCTGCTTGATGAGCGGAAAATGAGCGTTCCTACCTGTGCTAATATATCTAAAAAGTCATGGGAAATATTGAAAGTGGCATAGAATGGCGGCGGGAGACAGCCGTCAAGATTGATACGATGGATGGAAGTGAAGCATAAATTGCAGTCCGTGGTGGCAAATTTCGATCATAAGCAGAGCGAGGCGTTGCTACTTATTGGCAAGTAATCATAAGTAATGATATCAGATATGTGCAAGTTAATGTGACAAACTTGAGGTTCATGAATTGTCTTTGATCACCATCATTGTGATAAGTAAGATCCATTGAGGAGATCTACTCAAACAAAAACTCGCTAAATATGTACCAGTATCGCATAATAATCACCGATGAACATTAAAAGCTCAAATGTATTCCTTCTGCTTTATTCATGTGACGACAGCTTAAAAGAATGTTTATCGTACAGGCAAACTGTGTTTTACGGCCATCTCTTGTGGTTCTCCCTCACTGACGAGTCTCACACAGTACATGAACAACCAATATCATCACCATTGTACGATATTTAATTTTTGGGCCTGAAAACAATTATTAATTTGTATCACATGTGGAATTTGTATGTCCGATTTTCTTGCCATGACATGTCATCATTCCTAGTTTGGATCTTTCCTCCAAATTGGGTTGAAATATTATTGTTGGACTTTAAAATAGTGTCGTTATCAATTATTAATTGCTACATTTACATTTTACACAATAATTACTACTTTTGCATTTCCGTTCTTTGGTCAAAAGGGTTGAGTTGTGAGCTTCGGCTCACCCATATTGAGAAAAAACTGAACATATAGGTTTGGAATACAGTGGTACCTCTACCTATGAACATCCTGTGAGTAAAAATTCAGCTTCGGAAACACCTCGGTGGAAAAACATTGTCTCCAGAGAGAAGCTACAAGAAAGGCGATTTTGATGGCATATGATATGAAACACCAGCGCTCACTCCAACTTATCTGTAATGTTATACTTTATCACATTCCGTTAGGTCTACCATACTTGTTACAGTGTGTCATGCATTTTAATATTTATTAATATGCCAGCTTGCCCACAAATGAGACAACAGTTTTTTTGCATTGATGTTTACTGTGGTCTTCCACTTCAATTTTACTCGTTTCATCCACACCTCACACTGTTTACACCATAGATCAAACAAACATAAAATTGACACTGTACATATTCACATAAAAACACATATGTATGTAACATACCCCTTTTGCCTTTGCGTCTGACGTTTGCGTCCCTAGCACGTCATTAGCACTTTAGCGATGACACTACAAAGAAAGCGCTTTGCATAACCCCAAATGAAACTTATGTAAACTTACATGCTCTGTTTCCTATACCTATTATATGCACATGAACTGGTGGTGTTAGGCCAAAAACTCGAAAGTCACATTTTGGTATATTTCTTATTTTATTAAAAATGTATACAATTTGTTATTATTGACCTATAGCGTTGAAATTTGCTTGCTAACTTTCATGATGCAATGCTAATTGTTTAACAAAGTTGCAATTTTTGGGGTCTTCTAAAAAATGATTAATTCGAAGATACAAGTAATCTGCCCAACACCAGCAATTTGAACATTTATGTCTACACTACCCTGTGAATATATATATATATATATATATATATATATATATATATATATATATATATATATATATATATATATATATATATATATATATATATATATATATATATATATATATATTTGTTTATGGCATAAACAAAAATGGCAAAAACACTGGTCGGCTTTTGTCACAGCCTGTTGGAAAGAGAGAAAAAACAGGGTGTAAAAATGAGAGAAAGAAGCTCAGTATGAGGTATGATTTTCAGCCTCGCCTCAGGAGGGCAAGGACAACTAGGAGACCATGAGTCTAGCCATTGTCCACACATGGCATACACACATTCATGCATGATTGAGAACTAGCAGGGTGTGCTGTAGCTAGGTCCAATATGTTACAGCGTTCACCCAAGGAAAGTGAAAATGAGTGTAAATTTAGGTTATTTTCTCGCACTCTCGCTCACTGCCTCACACATATCCAGTCACCTTCGGCCGTGATGGGTATTCATTCCACACCTCGCTCTATATGCCAGACCATAGAAACATTCATCTGGAATTACTTTTTGCACAACTTGCTTAAATTTCTCATTCAAAGTTAGAGGTCATTCTTCAACTATGGACTGGAAACTTTTGGAAACTGGAGCACATTCTGATGGAATAGTTTTCTTCATGGTGTGGAGGAACAAGTTGGATTTCTCATTCTCTCTTTCTGAATAACCTCTTATTGACATGACGACTACCGTATTTCTCCGTGCACAAGTGGGGTTTTTTCCCCTCATTTTCAACCTCCATATTGGGGGGTTGACCTATACCCGCATAGCTCAAAATCAGACCAATTTTGTCCACATATCTATCTTTAAATAACATTAATTTGTTATGCAAAAATAGTACAGTAATATAATGTCATTTACAAGGCAATATATATATATATATATATATATATATATATATATATATATATATATATATATATATATAGATAGATAGATAGATAGACAGATAGACAGATAGATAGATAGATAGATAGATAGATAGATAGATAGATAGATAGATAGATAGATAGATAGATATATTGTTTTGGTCAATGACCAGGCAGTGTGGATAATTTTTAGGCAGATTTTGAACCATTATGAAAAGGAAAAGACAGCTTGATGTGTCTGTTCAAGACAAAAATGCAAGAGCAGAGTGGCATGGCACACATGGATGTCAGCAGGTAGGGGGGGGGGGGGGGGGAACACAGTGAAAAGCAAGCGATCCACGCACTGATCTAGCCACAATCATAACCTGGGTAAAGAAGATTTCAGCAAAGCATTTTTGGAGACCTGTATTTCAAACAAATCGAACAGATCCCACGATGAATACCCGTGGAAGAGTAACGAGAATGTAGAGGACGTTCGGGCTTTAAATGGGACTATCTGTTTGGCGTGTCAGATAATGATGATGACTTTTAGGGCTTTTCGACAAATTAATATTCACCTGTGTCTAAAAAATAAAGCATTGACACCATATTTGTGGCACAAATATAACGCCATATTATCTCGTCGTTAATGAAGGGATAGCTGAGGTGAAAAGCGTCGTCCAGGATCAATAAGGGAGAACGACGCATCTGTGATTGACATGTTTGTAGGAGCCAATTCACAGCATTTCACTGAACAGAGTTACTTTCAATTTCAATTTTGTAATGGCCAAGAGCTAGAAAGTTATTTGTTTGTGGGTTGTTTTGGCTCACTGCCCAATTGACATTTATTTTACTGCCCCTTTAAGGCAGAGGGAAAGGTGCATAACAGTTGTCCCCAACCCAGCCTTAAATTTAGACTGCGGACCGGGGGGTGTTGGCTGCTTTAAAAACCACATCACAAATGTATGGATGGGGCTTTCTGTCGCTGTTGTACTTTTTGTCTACTTTTTTATCGCGCGAGGAGAGGGGAGGGGAGTCAAGCGAGCTTGCTGTGCACTTTACGGTAGATCCGGAAAGAAGAGCATTGCTACGAACTTTCACTTTTCTGGGTGACATAGCCAATATTTTCACCAACAGCACCTTTGTTCTTTGCGGCAATATTCGCCTGCCATAAAATAAACCTTTCAATGTCACAATCAAGTGGCAGAGACCGTGCTAAATATTGTGCTGACAATGCTGCGCTAGCGTTAGCTTAGCACAGTAACTACGGCTCAACAGCTGTTAAGTGAAGCAAACGCTGCACATACCAGTTGTCCCAAGTTCTCACTTCCTCCTTTCGACAAGCCAGGTTGAGTGCTCTTGCTTGTCTGTTTCGTATTGAAAGCTCAGCGTGCCGTGTTGGATCGCTCCCGGTGACCGCAAAGTGGCCGCCATGATTCATTCCTGCCCCCTGCGTGAGCCGTTGATTGTTCCCAAAGTTTATTGGCTGTGGTGACTCGAAACGCGGAAAAAATAAAAAATAACTTCACGCGAAAGGCGAATTTTCGCTTCTCGTGACCGTTTTGCGTCGCTTTTTTGTTGCAAAAGAGTCTACAGTATTGCTTTTGTCACAAAAAAATGACTGTCTATAGTATGGGTTTTTTTTTGCCGAAAATGACAGTCTATATTTTTTTGCAAAAAATGCTAGTCTATGGTAAGGCTTTTGTCTTTTGCAAAAAAAAAGACATTAAGGCTTTTTTTCACAAAAAACGACAGTCTAGTAAGGCTTTTTTTCACAAAAAAACGACAGTCTATCGTAAAAACATTTATAGTAAGGCTTTGAAAAAAAAATAGTCTATAGTAAGACATTTAATAAAGAAAAAAAACAAGTCTACAGGAAGGCTTTTTTGCCCCCAAAACGAAATATAGGCTTTTTAAAAATAAAAACATTAATAGTAAGGCTTTAAAAAATGAGTCTATAATAAGACTAAAAAAAGTCTATAGTAAGGCTTTTATTCGCAAAAGAAACAAGTCTATAGTAAGGCTTTTTTAAGGCCTTTTTTGCAAAAAAGTCTTTAGTATGGCTTCTTCCCGCCAAAAAACGACAGCCTGGCTCATACATTTTTTGACCTAGCACGAGAAAATGACAAAACATTTGACTGGACCAAACATGCGTTTGGGCCGGGATGTGAGTGGGGAAAAAAAGTACATCGCGGAACATGCTCTTGCAAGTCATGCGCACGCTTTTGCTTTGAGTGAAGACGCTTGGTTAAACAATGATTGGCTGCATGAGCAAAAGACATTTTCCAAAAAGATCCAAAAATCCCAATTCGGACTTTGAACTGCTGAAATCGGATAGGACCGAGCTGGCAATAGAGCTCCTACGAAAGAAAGGACATATACGGAAGAGTCGGAGGCTCCGTCGGTATCCGTGGCGAACGGCTGGCGCCCCTTCTGCACAGGGAGAGAAAAATCAACAAGAATGTGAACTTTCCCTCCCCTCGCTCGCACTCGATTTCGCCAAACGCAACTCCCGTCCGAAGCACTCGATCGATCGACACCGACGAATCTCGGGAGCTAAATTCACCAGCACACGTTGATTCAAGCAATTAGGTGGTGCAAATGAGGGCCTGGTACAGGAAAACGGAAAGATGACCGTGCCGCGGGAATTGATTGTAGCTCCTACATATGTCCAGCCTCATTTTTCTTCCAAAGCAGGGCCCGAAAACAACGGCCGCTAAACCAGGTCTCAAACTCCAGTCCTGGAGGGCCGCAATCCTGCGTGTTTTTGACGCTTCTGTCATTAACTCACCTGAATCAAATTATTAGCTCATCAGCAAGCTCCGCACCTATGAGACCTACGCAAACTACTATGGAAACGGAATTTTTTGCAAGGAAGCCGTAAGCCCTTCAGCCAGCTAAGCGGGAGGAAGGCTCGCCGACCGGCCGGCTTACCTTGTCGGCTAGACGGCCCAGAGCAGGGACAGGGCCAGGCAAAGGAGGAGCGGCCAGGCCCGGGGGGAAGCCGAGCCGTCCCCCGACTTGGCCCCTGACAAACAAAGACGGCGGCGGACTTGAAGGCATCCCATATCGGTCAGCCGCGCCGCAGGAAATGAACTCACCCACGGTGACTTGGAAGCCACCACCGTCGATGTCGGCGCTGGCGCCGGCGGCTTCCGCAGCGGCTTTGAATTTGGCCTTGTAGGTGCCCTTGTCCGTGTCAGCAACTTTCAAGATAGTCAGGCTTCCCTTTGCGGGTTCCACCGTGAACCTCTCCTTTGTGTAAGGGGTCGTATAAGTTGGATTGTCCCATGAGCCTGGTGGCCCTTTAGCACAACAAGATGACATCATTTGTAGCGCGGCGATACTTTGCAGCATGTGAAGGAGAAGCGCCGAGTTAGCCGACGGCGCCGCGCACGGGGTTAGAGACAAGACGCTTTGTCGCCTCGTTCCACTCTACCCACGGCGTGCAAACTTTACAGGGTGGCCTACTTTGTCTTCCTTCCCCCATTCGAAGTGCAACCTGGCTGTGAGGAAATCCCACGGCCATCATATCGCAAACGCCGGTCGGCCTTCATCCCTTACCGGCACTCCAGGTTTTTCTCTTCGGTAGCGCCGACTTTGACCCAGGTCAGTTCATCGCTGGCGGCGGCTCCTGCCTTGGTGATCGGTAATTTAACATCTTTTCCAAGTTTGGCTTTTATCTCCGTCATTGCCGCAATCACCCCTGAAGACGACGAACGACAAGCACTGAGAGCGCTACTGCCGCCCGACGTTTTGCGCTTTCAAACTGGCCAACGTGCAACCGTACAATTATTTTCAAATGATTTGGATCTTTCATCGAAACCATTCTTATGAAAAGACGATGAAATCCGAGTTCCCAAACGATGACTTTGCAATGGAGATGCGGGGGTGTGCGGTTGATTAGGGAAATTTTATGATGACAAAACACAAATTGCATGTAGGGGCGCGATCATACAAACGATGAAAAGGATCCTAGTCAAAGTCTGAAAATAAAAATGGCTTCTCAGTCAAGTGGGGGGAGGGGGGGGGGGGGGCTTTAAAATAACTCATGACACAACATGGACTCTGACAACGTTCTCTACTTTCTCGGCCGAGAAGAAAGACGAGACGAATTATGAAACGACGTTAACAGTCAGGTCGGGGAAGGGGGGAGCTTTGAACAAACGTTTGGGACCGTTTAGGCTTTTGTGGCGTCGGCCATGTTTTTCACAACGCATTAAAGTCTTAAAAATCATGCAAACGTCAAGGCTTCGGCCCAACATACCGGGACTTTTACAATCGATTCGGACCATGTCAAGTCGACTTGTACACAAAGAAATACAGCAATATAACCATCAGCTGTTGATGGCATTGATCGGTGTTTGTGTCATGGAAAGGCCATCCTTTTGTGTTTGCTTCCATCCTCATTTGACTGGGTGTCACGTCCCTCGTGACTGAAAGCACAAATTATTGTTCCATTCTGGAGAGACAAGCATGCCTTCCTGGATGTATCAATTAATAGGGAATAACACCGCTCACAGTCTGCGACTGTGATTCTGAACTAAATCCACACCAATTGGTGGCTCACCTAAACCTTGAGCAGCCTTGTTACGCTTTCAAGCAATCATATCAACCAGCCGATTGCATATTCTTGAGTTTTGGTTTCCTTCGGAACACTAACAGAAATGGGGTGATTTTTGTTTGCAAATTTTGAAGTGATTCAAAATTTGAATCACAGATAAATGTTATCGCAATGTCACAGATGTAATGGTCAATGCTTTCTTGGTATCAAATGATTTTCATTGATCCTATGAAACATTCTTTTACATTGTGCTGAATCGTGAACATCCAATTTGCCACCAGCAAGCCATATCAATACATTATATATATATATATATATATATATATATATATATATATATATATATATATATATATATATATATATATATATATATATATATATATATATATTAAAGGAATCTAAGAGTTTGAGCTTAAAGTAGTTCATTAGATGTTGCTACATTCTGTGTATGAGAGTGTGAGACTGTAAAGTGAACAAAACAATATGGGGTGCAAGGGAGTGTAAGAATGGAATGTTTCAGAGCAAGCGGTGTTAGTCGCGGGGACGAGATGACCTTGGCACCTGGTGAAAAACAACTTTGAGGAAAACTACAACCAGGAGGAGTAAGCAAGCAATTTTGCAGGGGAAGAAAGACCAATGAGAGCAAGCTAAAGTTAACAACAGTATACACATAGCCAATAAAATAATGCCAGGATGCCTTTGTTGATGTGCCATTTGCATATTGTGTAGTATAACTCATTGCTGGGCAACTCGGATGAGAGTACAGGGCTGTATTGAGAGGGACCCGAGACCCAGGTGCTTGTATTAGATCTGCGTGTGAGGAATAAATCCACTCGTGTGTGAAAATGCTGGCTTCCTGATACCTTTCTATTGCAGAACGAGCGCGCAATATGTAATGTAATGTAATAATAAGAATCAATAATAACATCATATTATTGTGGGTAAAGTGGGTTCAGGTCCCTGGGATTACCTGCACAAAAAGCTCCTAAAGTTACACAAAATTCCTCTGCAAAAAAAAATTACGTATACATGATTTTGTGGTGATGTACAGAAGTTGGAGCCTCAAAAAGTTGTTTTCCGATATTATAATCAGGAGTCATTCTTTTCTGCGGCATGCCAGTAGATTTGCAGAGATGAGTTGTCCACTCTAATGGGTCAGAGATTTTTCTGTTGAGTGTGTGCAGCCCTCAGGAGCAAAACCCTCTTTTAAGTATGCCAATGTCACCCACTTTAACACCTGTTGCCAATTGCAATGCAATTGCAAATGCTGAACACACGTCATATTTTACACATCTTGCACATAGGACTTTGATTTTTGTACCACAAACACATGCCTCTTGATAAATCAGGACTTTTTCTCCCCCCATGTTTATGAACATTGCCAAAATACCTAATTTTATTTTATTTTTTTAATTATTATTCTCCTTTTTGTTTGTTTTCCCTTATGAGTGGTACAGATATCCCTTCTGGAACATCTGTTCTTACCTCATTTTTCTACAAGCAATCCCACATTCCAAAAATATTTTGAAGTGGATTCAAGACAAAAAAAATGTCAAAAATTGTGGGCGTGAGTGTGACGGGATGTTTTTTTGTTTGTTTTTTTTCTGTGTGACCTGCATGTTGAATGACTGGCAACCAGTCCAGGGTGTACTTAACTTACCTCTGAATTAGAATTACCTAAAATAGGCTTCAGTTATCTTGAACTGTTATTTACTTGTTCTACTACAAGTAAATAATTTGGACATGTTCTCCCTGTGATATATTGTGTAGCCTTGGCTAAACTAATTGCACTAATTATTACTGTTGTCAAAATGATTTTTAACAGTGAATGACAAAGGGATTCCTCATAAAAGTTTAAAAGATATAATGATTTTACGTTTCTCCAATAGGTAAAATTAAAAGGTGGGAAGGTTTAAATAATTGCAAATTGACAAATGGATTTTGTAACACAGAATAGGAATCATTATTAAAGTGCCATGTCTAATTCTTTGCACACATGCCGTGTTTATTAGTAAAGTGGGGGCCCTAATTTTAGCTGTCTGCATGCATGCATCACATAAAAAAAAAAAGAAAAGAAAAAAAATGTCCTAGCTCTATATTTCCTGTCACTGCTATATACAAAGTACATATTGAGGACATGTAACGCAAGCAGCCGCTTGCTTTGAAAGGCGAAAAGTTGATAAGGTTTGATTATGATACAAAGAGTGACTCTAGGAACTGCCATCATTTGTTCTTTGTGACACCTTGCAGTCTCGCAAATCAGAACTCCAAACCAAAGACTCTCCATTTGTCTCCAGGCATTTTGATCATTTTGCTTCATGTTTCAAAGGCTATAGCTTTTTGTTAAAATGTGTCACTGCCATTTGGCAATTGTGACACTTGGAAGAACAAAAAAGTATAGTATTTCAATCCTTTCATTGTTTTTAGAATAAAACATGTCTTTTTGTTTATGGCATTCTTTGCTCTCACTCCCTGCCAGGTGGACAGATGCTTTCAGGAGGCAAATACTATTTGTAAATGTGTGGAAATATGGGGCAACACTTACAAAAATACTCACAAAACAGACAGTCAGTCTAAACTCCAAAAAATCCATATGAACTGTCAGCTATTACCCTTTAAAATTACCGTAATTCCCCAAATAAAAGACACACCTGTGTTTAAGACGCAACCGAATTTTTTTTATGTTACCGTGTATAAGACGCATCAACACTTGCCATGAGGCTTGAGTTCATTTTGTCATAAATACCCAAAGTTGCGTATCATCCGTGTTTCACCAAGTTTATGATTGTGTGTATATGCCAAAAAAATGTGATTAATAAACGAGTGAATTGGAATACCCTTCCGAGTTCTCTAACAAGTGCACTCTTAATTGAATCAGCTGCAGACATAATGAAAATAATGCCTTAAAAACCTCAGCTAACATGAGCTGCTCTGAGCTGCAACAGGCACTTGCTAACAGCTAACTGACGTCCCCCTTTAGATCTTCCCGATACAGTATTTATTGTAAGTAAAAATCCGGCCAATATGAAAATGCACATCTGTACGTCCAAACTCAGTTTATGTGGCTGACAGATCATTATTTCTCGAATGGTGTTGTAGCAAAAAAGTCAAATTTTTAAGTTACAGGTTACAGTTTAAAGGATACGCACATACTTTTGGCTTCATTTGGGGGAAAAAATGGAGTCTTACATTTGGGGAACACGGTATATAAAAGCAACTCATTAATTATGTATCTATTTATAACTAAACACCCTTTAATTCTATGATTTAGTTTAATTTAAAACGACACAAAATGAATTGAAAAGATATGAATGACTTGATGTGTTTAAAATATAGTGCTACAAAGATATATCAGTCAGTTTAAACTTGAGAAATTGCACAAAATCCTTCATTTTACGGTTGTTGTGTTCATGTTCTAATGGCAGGTATTTATTTGTATGAGTTCATGTTCTAATGGCAGGTATTTATTTGTATTTTGGCTATAAAGCTACTGTATCAATAACTCACTTGTACATTACAGCAGCGGTCCCCAACCACCGATCCGCGGACTGGTACCGGTCCGTGGATCAACTGGTACCGGGCCCCGTGGGATGCACCTGAAATAATGTTTCTGAAATGATTTAGCTTAACAGTTCATACGTTTGTGCTTGATCTCTGTTTTTTGGCACCGCTTCTGGCCGTTGTTGATATTACATATATAGTGAAAAGGATGAGTGGTTTTTGGTTTTTAGAGCAGCTAGCAACAGCAGCATCACCCCCCCCAAGGTGCGTATTGATATTACGCAGTGACAACAATCATAGTGAGAAAGATGATGTGTTCAGCACACCCCCAGTCCGCAATATAAATCTAAAGCGTAAACCAGTCCGTGGTGATAAAAAGGTTCCTACTCCTCTTGAACATACAAATTGAATTCAATTATGATGTGGAATAATATTTCAATAATTTGCTTAGGTGTTCAGTAAATCAATCCAAGTTAACTTTAAGTAACTTAAGTAAGAAATATGGTTTTTGGGAAATTAAAGAGAGCCAAAAATATAAACAGTAAGATGTATGAATTTACAATACACATAATTGCCACATAATTTAGTCTTGTTAAAATACCAAATCCGTCATTTCACTAAGGTAACTTGTTCACAGGGAAAATGGAAATCCCTGTCAAATGATAGATTACTCCATCACATTATAAAAAAAAAGAAAGAAAACTACTACAGGCAGAATTCTTATTATTTCACATCGTGACCGTCACTAAAAACGATGCTCCGCCTTTGGCTGGGCAAGTGTTCCATAATGTGCTTCAGTGTAATGTGTTCATTATGGGCTGATTTGTGAGTGATGGAAATGAGAAGAGGAAATCATGTTCAGACCCAAGTGAGAAAAATACAGTCATATCAATCTTTTCTTAATTGTCAAAAATCAGGAGGCGTGGGTGAGCGCATGTTTGTTATTCTGTACATACACCTATTTTACTGAACACACTGTAAGTAGGTTGTCGTGAATGCAATGATAGATGCGCAAGCCGCGGCATCTGACCTTTAACCTTGAAATCTCCAGTCAGGTTTAATGATCCGCTCCTTTCACACCCCAGAATATGTTACCGTGGAAACATCGTCTTCCCCCTCCCCATCCACCGCAACTCTCATAATGCAGGACAGTTCTTGGTCGGTGTCCATTTCAGTCTAGAACCAAGCCGATGACCTCCAAGGAAATGTTTGCAATCTGATCACTTTGCTCCCATATAAACTGTTTTTCTCCTTGTAGCTCATGTTGGGACTTCTTCAGGTTAAATACAACACCGGGTGACCTATGCAAAACATAGCATGCGCCACTTCTCTTTAGGACACAATGTTATATATATATATATATATAAATATATATATATATATATATATATATATATATATATATATATATATATATATATATATATATATATATATATATATTTTTTTTTTTTTTTTTTTTTTTTTTTAATGCAAATTGATATGCATGACCTAGTACATACCCAGACTCTCGATAAAATACCATCTTTTAAATTAAAAGGGTGCACCGACTTATTAATGGGATTGATCCATTGTCCTAAAACGCTGCCGGTTGTTATGAATTGCATTTAAGAAGGCATTGGTGATCATAATCATAATGCTAATTCCCTCAGCAGCATGATTTTTTTATTTGCATATTACAGCGATTCATATTACATTCCGCATTAAGATGGAGGCTATTAAAGTCAAGGCAGACTAAATGTTAGCAAAATAGAGTTAACAGTGTATGGATTGTATATGTCCAGCTATTGGAGGGGAGGAAGCAGTCTCTTTTAATCAACGTGAGTAATATTTGTGTCCGTGAGCTGTGGACCAGCTGCATTATCATGTCATGTTACAAATTAAAATGCCTGGCCGCTAACAGGCTGGGGATTTAAATGGGCCATCATGGCCATCTAAGTGTTCTAATGACATTTTTCGCCCTGCCAGACAATTAATTCTATCAATCTGCATAACCTTTCCCAAAGCTCACAAACCAATGGCATTTTGATGGTTGAAAATGAATCGAGTCCGGCGACGAAACTATGCACAGGCAATCATTACATTATTTAACAAATGTATAATTGGATTTTGATGCCCGGGTGTCTGCCTCCAGAGCACCAGCTCTGGCTAATTCAATAGGCTAAATGTAATCACTAGAAACACTCTGCAATCATAGTTGCATTAGAATGCTCATGGCCGTCATGTAAACACGGCTGGCCGCTCTTTGCCGTTTATCTTCGGGCCTCTCTCTTTCTCCCTCTCCCTTTTATTTCCATCACTGCTCAAGACATTCTTTCATGCGTCGTTTAATGAAAGTTGAGGTTGAGTTCCGTTTTGGACCTCGAGTGAATTCGCCAAAAGCAATTTGGCAGAAAGCTAGCACTTCTAGACACATGAACTGCTCGCCTCCTCGCTTTTCATAAATTAGGGGCGGAAGGCTTCCATCAGACAGGCTCTCGGCGGGATTGGGAAGGTGCTAAGCGCATCTGCCTTTAAGGGAGGTGGAAAAAAAAAACGGACTAATTCATTAAGCATTGATCACCCCAAATGACAGCAAAGTGCTTCAACGTTTAGCGGGCAAATAACTGACAAATTGGCACGCGGATTTTGTACATTTCCAACTCTTTAATGGCTAGAGTACAGAGCAAAAAGGCAATAAAACTCTTTGCAGACAAGCAGATGAACCCGCAGCCTGCCCATTACGCTGACCACTCCTTGCGGCTAAATACCCTTAATGTCTTAAACTGTGGGCAAAGGCTGCTCTAATGTTGCATTTTGGTGAGTGTTTCTTACTTTTTCATCGAAATTACACGTCTTATTTGATTCTCTTCAATGCAGTTTGTAATAGGAGCCCCATTATGCAGTGCACCAATGAAGCCATTACGAAGGGTCACGCTTAAAGTACCTGAGTATGTGTTTGAGTAAATGTGCTTAATCTTGGAAGGCCTAATATCATTTCGATCAACACTGCACCCTCTTCCCGCCTGTGAGATGAATACCGATATGACCTCATTATTGTATTACCGTGACTTTGGACTGTAGGGCTCCGCAAGCGTATATCACACGAGCGTATCAAATATACGACTTACAAAGACACATAAACATTCCAGACATTTGACTACTGCCTGTATATGTTTAACAGGTTTAGCTTTTGGCCCGGCTTCAGTTAAATGTGTTATGTGGTGTCAGTCAAGGCAGGAATGTGTCTCAAGCACTGGTGCAAATACAATATGTATCTTGATAAGCTGCCAATAAAATAATACAGATACGTATAAAGCAACTCCAGATGCATCACTTCAATTAAAATGAAGAACTATAGTGTACTGCAAAATGTCAATGTCAATTGACAACAGCATGTTGTTGGAGTTGCTTATTGGCATTGACTGAGCAAAATGTCAGCCTCATTTGGTGACTTTTTTTTAAATAAATACAACAGGCACCACTGGGGCTTACAAGTGAAATTGAATTAACATTTTTTCTCGATCAAAAATAAAATAAAAATATTCTGCTATTTCAGGTGTTTCTGGAGCACCTTGGCAGTGTAAATGCCTCTTGACAGCAGTTTAGTAGGTAACAATTTAAGAACAAAGATTTTGAGTGGGAATTTTATGATTGCATTTATTTAAACATGAAAAGGTGAATAGTACTTGATAAAACGGGTCAGAAAGAATTATAATCATGCTTCTTTCTGCTTCTCGCAGTTCAAATTTCACATTTTCATAACATTCATAACTGCTTTTTTCATTTTTTCAAACAATGTATTTATCATTCAAATAAACAGTCCCTGAGCAATGCTAAATCATTAAAATAATCTGGATTTTGAGACAATTTTTGGTGCAAAATACCCATCCATTTTCTGTAACCGCTTATCGTCATTAGGGTCACAGGCCTGCTGGTGCTTATCCAAGCTGTCTATGGGCAGTAGGTGGGGGACACTGAACTGGTTGCCAGACAATCGCAGGGCACAGAGGGACGAACAAGCATTCACGCACCCAATCACACCAAAGGACATTTTTGTATGTCCAAAACACCTGCCATGCATGTTTTTGGAGTGTGGAAGGAGAGAACCCACGCGGGCTCTGGGAGAACATGCAAATTCCACACAGCAAGGCCGAAGCGCGGTGGATTTGAACTCTGGTCCCTGAACTGTGAGGGGGATGTGCTAACCACTCTTCCATCGAGCCACCCTTTCTGCAAAATAGTACAAATAAAATTGGTGACGTTTAATTTGCTATTGACCTTAAGTTCTTTGTCACAGCTGATGGCATGCCTACTGTTAGTGATTAGACACGTATTAATTGTATTACAAATTCACTGTTCAAACTCATGTTTCCAAAAGCATGTCTCCGCCTAACTGTCTTGTTTTTCCTGTTGACTGCAGTAACTGTGAGCTTCGTTAACTCTTTCGGTGCCAAGCGTTAGCGCAAGCGTTAGCGGAAAAGGCAACCTCTAGAGCAGGGGTGTCCAACTCATTAAGTGTGTTCGTCACACGCTTAGCCGGTATTGAAATTGAAGGCTGGTAAAAACTGTTCAAAAGAGAAATTCGGGAAAATACAAATGGTTGCCCCCCCCCCCCCCCCCCCCCCCCAAAAAAAAAAAAAAAGTAAAAGTTGAAGACAACTTGCAAGTTAGGTATTTTAGCCATAAAATTGAAATTAAATCAGCATTTGGCAGGCCACTTAGAATGATGTGGCGGGCCCGATCTGGCACCCAGGCCTTGAGTTTGACACCTGTGTTCTAGAGTGCCTGTATATTTAGCTTTTTCACTCATCTTTTAAGGCCAACTATTGTGTGCTATGTTTATGTAAATATGGGCGGTATCATTTGAAAGCTTGTTTGTATTTTACTTAGACTTACAAGTATGTAATGTATGGCATGTATGTATGGCAACACTGTCATCCAATGGTCACAGTTATCACTACAGTGCTCAATTGGCTTAATATTAGATACGCACTAGTTTAGGATGTCAGCTCAACCAATAATAAAATGTATTCAACCAGAATTGTATTATTTATTATTTTTATTACTATTTTAAAAGACGAAAATTCTCAACCATGACACTGAAAGAGTTAATGAGGGGGCAGGATAGCGGAGGTTGCCAACAGACGGGCAATTACAATTTACTGGGTGAATAAAATGGCAAATGACAATGATGTGAGGGGGACGGAGCACCAACGAATGTCAGACCAGAAAAACTATGTTAGTTGCCCACCTCTGCTGGAAGTATTAAATACTTTGACCTTGGATGTCAATAGCTGGAACACTATACAAAGTTCTTGTTCTCTTTACTCTCTTTCTCTGGTTTTCCTTACTACTTGGTTTAAGTCAGACATTTTTTGACTTCAGAGAGACGTCAAAGTAGTCGATTTTGTTGCCCAGGTTAGGAAACCTGTCTGCGAGTTCCATGCTCATAGCTGAATGGATGGATTTTGGTCAAGGACTCTCTCAGACAATGTAAAAAGTCAAGGCATGTATTTTGTACTCCAGCACAACAAGGACACACTCAACGGATATTACAATATCATCTCGACAATAAATTTCTCTTTGAACGAATTCCCGGCCTTCTTCACACTTTATCAATTAAGGCATCAGATCATGTTAGCTCATTGTATACTTGTTTAATTTTGCTGCTTTCTGTCCCGCGGCTCTTTTTTGACTCATATTGTCTGTCCTGTTCTTATTTCTCTTCGCCATTTGGCAACAGCTATCTCCCCATTTCCCGAACTCAAGCCAAGCTGATTGATTTTGTCTGTGAGAAGATCTGATAGCGGCACAAAGGGATTCTAAAACAATACCTCTTCAAGCAGAGGATCAGGAAAGGTGGTAATAATTTACAACCTGTTGAGACTCAACAGCTCATGTGTCTCCCTCACGTTTCATCTTCTCATGACATAGCCACAGATGAACCGATGCCCTTGGCCTTTCTGTGATGGTCCAAATGCAGTTTTTAACTCATTCCATACTTTATGGCATGTTTTTTCCCCCTTCCCCTATTTGTCATATCTGGCTTGTTTTACAATTGTACCAGTGTTGCGACAGTTATCTTGAAAAATAACTTGACAACTTTATTTTACTTGCTTTAAAAAAAATATTTAGTGGCAAGTTAGACTGCAAGTTACTTAGAAACTTAAGTTACTTACGTAGTTACATTCAGCATAATGACCATTCTACTTAATATAAAAATGAAACCCAGTTTTGGACCCTAATTGCAAGTGTGACAAATTTGTTTTTATTAAAAATAAAATAGAGGGCAACTTTTTTTTTTTACTGAAAATTATTTTAAATAAAAACACAGGCTTTTCAGGATTTCACTGAACACAATTACTAATTGCTTTAAATAAAAACAGACTTCCCATTAAAAATACAGTATATTTTAAAATACATTCTAAAATTAGACACTTTTATTTACTTGACAGCTAGCTAATAATGTGGCTCAAGTCAACATTTATAATACGCATTGTTTATAAATAAAATGAGTCACATTGCATTCACACAATGACTAAATACACTTTTCGTTGTTTTGTCTTGACATAATGTTAAATTATTACTTGTCAGACTGCTAAATGGAAAATTAATTTGTCAAGAAATTATAGTCTATTACTGCTGTAATTTTCAATACAGATTTTGTATCGGATTTTGTGTCATTGTCCAGGTATGCTTAATGTTGGTTGATCACGCAAGGTTTGGACCAGAGCAGCGCAGACTGCCATTGCTCGCTCTTTATGATTGATGTAGTTATAATTTAGCAATACTCAAATATCAGACAAAAAAATGCTTAATGCGACAGCTCAGTTCAAGACTCCCTCCCACTTTGACTTGCTTTTATTTGAAAAAAAAGGAACCCCACTGTTAGGTTCAGTGCAGCAGAGGGGGAAAATAGCTTTGAAAAGTTACTTTGAGAAATCTAATGGCACTTAGAGGGTGCTCTCATAGAACATTGTTGACACCCGGTGAAAAGTAGGCTGTCAAAAGACAATGTTGCAACTGAAATCCCAATGTTCTTGCTCTAAATGACGCAAATAAGACAGAAAGGAATGATTAATATGATTGCATAAGAAATGATTGCATGATTGAGTGATGTGTGGCCTCCTTTTTTTTTTTAAGAATTTGACAAATAATGTATTTTACGTCACAAGCAAAGAAGCAAAAAGTAAAAGTTTGAGGGAAAAGTACCCAAAGAAGTTGGTGCAATATTGACTGTGCCCTGTGTGATGTGTGTGACTTCAAGGCTACAATTACTTTGAGCCTTTTTTTAAGACTGATACCTGCTCATGTTAAGAGCAGCGTCTTGCCTCGGGAGAGAAAGAATTCATATTTTGGGAAACTAAAGAATTGGCAAACACTGCACACCTTCAAAGCAAGCTAAGTTCTTCTATGAAACAATAGAATATTTGCCTTCTTATTCATGTCAAGGGGATTTAATTTCTCTATTGTAAGTGACAGGCCCTACTGGGAAGGTCTAAGAGGCTTTTTGGACCCCCCCGGACAATCTTAAACAAGGACCAATCAGAATGCATAATAACAAGCTAAGCACTCATTCCAGAACAGCGGGGATTTTGGTATCGAGATGATCTCCCATCTTCAGAGAGTCCTGGAGACATCCTGGATCCTGTATTCTTCTACTTCTTTTTTTTTTTTCATGAGAGGCCATTTTGTTCGCTGCAGATGTTTCCTTGCATCTACTAAATGACAGCTTTGCCATCGCCATTAACATGCATGCCATTGAAGCAAGTATTATAGTTTAATTCCTACCATGAAAAGCTTCCAGGAGGCATAAAAAGGAAGGCACGCTACAGAAAACTGGCTGCAAAGAAAAGACAAGCTCTGGAGGCCTCATTGCTTGTGTGTTGCGTTGGCTTAATGGCAAATGGATGTAATTCGAATTTCAGGCGAGGCAGCAAGATCTTATCTCGCAGATAAATGAATTAATATTTTACACTTCAGCTGGATTTTTCTACCCCCCTTCCTTCTACACGAAGGCGAAAGTTGAGGGGAGAGTCAAGTAAATTAAGAGGAGAATAAGAGCGAAATAAGGGCTCCGAATGTGAACTTGCCTAATGTTATTCACAGGCAGCAAGTCATGTTCGAGAAAAGGATCTTTTCTTGTACCAGTCAAGGACATTATCTGCTCCTGCTAGCAGTTATTAGCATTAGCATTTATATATTCAATGCAATTTTGAGGTCTGGTGATACTCAGAGGGGTCAGGAGAGAAAAGCGAAATGAAGGAGCAAGGATATAAAAAGGTCTTTTCTCTGTGCGCAATTGGCATTAAGCGGGACAGAATAAGCAATGAGGTAGAACACAAGGACATTTCATGCTGGAAATCGGAGCTCCTTTTCTCCTCATCAAGAGGCCAAACCTTAAAAGAAAAATTGAACGGCTTGATAACGGATAAAAAATTCAAAACTGAATTAAAAGACGCATTATAAAATGTATATGAGCTTACGTGGATTCACAGGTTTAAATAATTGAAGAGTGTGTGTTAAATTGTGTTGTCCATGAAAATAAAAGTGCGTGTGCGCATGTGCCTTAATGGGTTACCCCTCAGCATCTGCGGCTCAAAAGGTCATTCGCTTAAGCACTGCATTTAGAAACCATCTAATCTAAAAGGAAATGACAGATAATGAGAATGATTGCATCCTTACTCACATTTTGGACTTTTGTTTTAAATTATTCACATAAATTCAGATTCCAAAGACAATCGACTCCCTGAGATCCTGTTAGGCGAGTGATGGGATGTCACGGTCACCATGTACATATAAGATGTGAATTAAAAGTCCTTAAAAATAATATGAGCTTCCATTGGGACAAAATAGAGCGTAAAAAGCCTTGATTCTGTGATGTGAAGCAGCGTCAGAAAGAAAATGAAAAGGAGACACCTATTAATCTTTCATCCACATTTATATTTCAGCTTAGCGTTACTTGTCACCTCACTTGCACGTCTGTGTTTGGAGGCCAATGGATTTCAAAGTTGTTGTAATTTCAGTACATTTTCTGTCACATGAGGAGGAGGATTTGGACCTGGAAGCAGACAAGACATCGAAGCTGAAAAGTTGAAAGTCCTTGCTAGTGCTGGGCATTGTGTCTTGAAAGTGTATTGTGATTTCTTGTGTTACAGCAAAGGCATTTTGCGATACATATTGCGATATACTGGGCAATATTTGTAAAAAAAAAAAAAAAAAACAACAACTGGCATATAGATTAACAATGAATGAAAAAAGAATGAAAAAAGACATTTTTAGAATAGACAAATTATTTTTTTTCTTTTTCAGGAGCCACACATCATTGACATCTATGAGCACACATTAAACATTCTTTTTCCAAAAAAAAGCAGCAAGTCCACATTTATTTATTTCAATCATGCCCATGACTGTGTTAATATGTCCCCAGCAATTCAGAATACACTTTCAGATGGCACTGATGTGGCAGGAATACACAAGTAGCACTACGCTTGTTGTGCCATTTTTGCTCTTCAACTGTAGGCCTAAATGCTACAGATCTGTGACGTCACTCACGTTGGTGTTATTTATTCAATACCGTGAAACCTTGAGATATGGACCCTTCTGCAGTGTTTTTCCACTTCATTGTACAAAAAATACTCAACATATAAAAGAAACAAAGCGAAATAAAACAAAATGAAACTTGTAATCTCAAATTTCTCATTTCAATTCAAAACAACTTGAGACTCAATTGTTGTTAATATGGCTGTTCATTGAGGAAGAATAGAAGTCGGATATTATTGTGCTTCTCAGGAGCACATACAGGAGCTTACTATGGACGACTTGAACAGGAGAAGGAAGCCTGAGATATGACTACAATGGCAGAAGATAAAGAAATGTTATTTTCCTGTCACAAAGTTTTCTTTTTCTGCTGTATGTCCTCCTGTGTCGCCATATTTGTTTTGGAACATCGCCTCACTTGAAAGGTAATGTAACATTTAATGTGTTTTTTTTCAAGCACTTAGAATTATTTAAATGTAGAATGATTCATAATATGATAAAAATCATAATACCAAAGCCAAACCGGAGCGAATTGATGTAAAAAAAAAAGGGAAAATAAGGCATTTTAAAACTGACACGATACATTGGAAACTGCAATATTAGTATTGCGTCAATACATATTGCAATATATCGATATTATCACCCAGCACTAGTCCTGTTATACAAAACTTCAATGTAACCACGGATCGGAAACTAGAAGTAGTCTCAGAAACAAGACTGACAAACTAGACTCAGAAAACTACATAAAGCTACGAAGGCAGCTTGACATTACAGCCTGAAAGCTTGATGTTTTTAGACATCACTGAAAATCTAGAGCTTAAATACCGTCTTCTTCAATCCTATTTTAAAATGCTTCTTATGGGTGGATCCATTATGCCAGACTGTGAGGAGGATATTACCTGATTGCCTGCTGTCAAGGCATCTTTGCACTAGACACTTACTGCTTAATATGGTATAATTGTGTTATTTTTAGCATTCGGCATCCGGTGCAACCTGTTGAGCCTGGAAGGGGGCTCCTCCCACCTGCAGTCACTCTGAAGGTTTTTCATTTTCCCCAGATGGGAATTTTTAGTTTTTCTTTCCTTTTCTGGGTGCTTTGCCCAGGGGATATCATTGTGTATTTGTGATGTTTTGTATGACTTATTTTTTACCTGTGAAGCTCTTTTTGTTATACAGGGCTATACAACTAAACTTGACTTGACTCAACCTTTTTTCAATGTTCTCCCCCTCTGAAATAGTTTTTTCAGCCTCTAACTGGCAAATGGCCTTTGAGACTTAGACAAAGACTAATTGTAACAATTTGAAGCAAACTTGTGTCCGAGGCAGTCAGTTTTCAGTTGTATTAAGCAGTTGGGGCAGAGGAGAAGGGGATGGAACACAGCAAAAGGGAAAGAGACAGAGAGGGGGAGGCAAGCTCTCTCTCAACCAAGGCTGACTTTGAGATTGTTATTATCATTTTCAAAGCATCAAAAGCTTTCTCTGGCGCTTTCTCTGACTCTCTCGCCATCCAAGCTTAAAGAGATGAAAGTTTGCCTTTGTTCCATCCCCTGCTACATTACCTCTATGCATTAGGCCTCCTCTTTATCCGTGAAATTACCTTTTAGCTTTCTCATTCAGTGCAGGCAGCCTGCATGCGACGAGATGGCTCGCACTTTTTCCACCGCATCACATCCGCCATCCCACCTCCTCTGTTTGCCCGCCACCCCATCGCACACCTCTCTCCGACAAAGATTGTTACATTTGCAGTTTGATTTTGTCTTACACCCTCTTTCCTTGTAATGCTGTATTTATCTCCCTCTGTGTAAGGTCCATCTGTGACTTCATTATATGGTTAGTGCTGTTCTCTTCTTTTGTTTCAGCCTCCAACCCAACTTGGGTCTTGCCACTTCCACACCTTGATATCCAACCTAGTCACCTGGCACCATCGAGCTGTCTGTCACTTCCGTGGATTCGGGAACCCTGTTTCTTCTCCTGCATAGATAGCTATGTATATGGTCGTTAACTCTTTCAAATAATCCTTTAGTTAATTTTTTCAACCGTTCAAAAACCCTCTCAGATCTAATGCTGGCATGACTCGACGCATAATCATCCCACGCAATGTTAAATGTGTGATTCTGTTCGATTGCGTGCAATATGCAATACATATTACTGTCCGAACTCATTTCTGATAGTATTCCAAATCACGGAATTACTTCTCTTAACTAGAATTTAACAACACTTCCCGAGCTTTGAGTTGCTTCAACCCAATGGCTAGACCAATGGTCAATTACTACCAATATGTACCCCTTTCCATGCACTGAACTGACTTACTCATTTTTACAGATATTAACACGGGATGTTTGAATGGTCCTGCTAGAACTGTAATGTGTCCAATGGGTGTAACTACACCTTTTCTGACAACATTGTTCACATTGTCCCAAGACCAATAGCCTTGCTGCTTAACTTGTCTACAGTTTACCCCCTTGCACAGAGATCTGGACACTTGCACATCTGTAATATGCAATAAAAGCATTTATGCCTCTTATTCTCAAAGGGTACGTCTTGGAAGTTTCACATTTGGTTGAAGCTCTACTCTGACGGGGTTTGCTGTCTTCACCAACCCTATTTCTGTTCCATGTTTTGACCATTCATTTCCAGGGAAATATTTGAACATGTCTTGTTTTCAACGGTTTTCACCTTCGCTGATTTGTGACATCTGTGCTGAGTTAAATTGAGTAATGATCATTCTTCAGTTTCTGAAACCATATGGTTGCAGCTCAAATATTGCCTCTTTGTTTCCTCTGGAGACAGGAAATAAAGCAGCATTTCAGTTGATTCCAAACCTAATTTTGATGCATTCTTCATCATTCTACATTCTACATACATTCACACCGAACGCGACAAAGCACGTCCTTTACGCTCTACGCGAGGCGATAACTACAGTTCAATAGCTGTTAAAAAAGGGAGCAAACGCTGCACAAACCAGTTGTCCCAGGTTCTCCCTTCCGCCATTCTACAAGCCAGGTGAGTGCTCTTGCTTGGCTCCGTTTTCGTATTGAAAGCTCAGCTGGCCGTGTTGTATAGCTCCCGGTGACCGCAAACCAGCCACCATGATTCATTCCTGCCCCCTGTGTAAAATGTTGAACATTCCTGAAGCTGATTGGCTGAAGTTACAATTTTTTAACTTCACAGGCAAAATTCTAGATCAGTACTTAGCTTGTACGATAGTGCCATCTGTCTGGTGACGCACCTGGTTATAAAGGAAGTCAAACAACGCTTCAAAATAAAACGTGAGAAATCAAGTAACATATGAAACAAACAGCATTGAGGCATTATTATTTTGATTTATTTTTTTCGGAAGCATGGTTGTGACAACGATCAAATTATCATCTACTTGATCATTACCTCACAAATTGGCTCAACTGTACGAGTATTTTTGTGAACAAAGATGTGTTTTTTTGTTTTTTGTTTTTTTATCGATTGACATTTTTTTTCCGCAATATCAAAATCAAATGGCGGGCGAAGTTGTTAATATTGTTGGATATTCTTCTATCTTGTATTGTATATTCTTGTATTGTTCGATTTGTACTTGTTTAGACTGTACCTCTCAATACATTTTCTTCTCTGCTTGGCCAGTCTTTTTTTTTTTTTTTGCAGAGTTGTGCACGAGTGAAGTTTCTTTCCATGTTCATAAACTCATCTTCTGAGAAGCACTTACTGTGGCCATTGTTTGGCCCCAGGACAGAGTTAATATATAAATGAGCAAAAGTGTATATTTGCAGGAACATTGGAGATCCACACAGACAGAGATGCACGCACATATACTACACAGCCGGAATGACTCTTGCAGACTAATGTAATTAATAGCTTTTTATCCATGTAGAATTTGAAATGAAGATGTAAATTGTTCGTTTAACATAGCCATAGGACATGGAGGCTTCTGCTGTCAAAGTCAATTACAGACTCAGCATAGTTCCAGACTTTATGAAAACCTAATCAAGATGTGCTGCGTGTGTATATGTAGGTGTGTGTATGCGTGTGTGTGTGTGTGTGTGTGTGTGTGTTTGTGTGTGTGTGTCTGAACACTGGCCAGCTAGCTTTTTCACATGCATGCATGTGTGTGTGTGTTGTACATTGTTTCTGAGGAGTTTTCGCTGATAAAAATATCTACATGGCACATCTCATCAGAGATAAGAGTTGGTTCTGATTTAACTTCTTACGTCGGAGGAGGGTGATAATCTTAAAAAAAAAAAAAAAATGTAATTCCATGGGAGGCTATTTTATTGAAGACAGTTTTTTTTGTTGGAAATTGCACTTTTTGTACCATGTGCTCACCGTTGACACCTGTTCTCTTTTTTTCTCTTTTTGAATATATGTGTATGATAGATAAAAAGAGACCTAATCTTACTGACGTCAATATTATGATATGAGTACGTAGAATAAAAAATGCACAGTGACATTTAAAAACAGCATTTTTAGTCAGCCTCAGATTGAAGTAGGTCGGATAGGAAAGCACGAAGAAGACACTTATAAAAATGTACAAATTGTCAAAAAGTACAAAAAGTCTAAATAAACACTTTGCATTTAGTATGTTGTTATTCATCAATACACCATGTGTATTGTTAAGTTTTGTTGTGTATTATTTCTTTTTTAGGAGTACACGTGAGCTGATTGACTGATTGTCTCGCCAGTCTTGTCCAAGCTGCTGAGTGTTGAGGGCAGTAACCCCCTAACCCTTCCAACAGCAGTCTCCGAGTAAACCTCACACGTATGTGAGAGTGCACGGTGGAAAAAATATAGGGAGGACGAACGAGAGCATTGGGAAAATGTTAAAAAGGGATTCTAAGGGATTAGAATCTCAGAGTGGAACGCAATCCATGATCTAGAGCACTGGTTCTCAATCTTTTTTCAGTGATGTTCCCCCTGTGAAATGTTTTCTGCCAATTAACCCTTACTCAGTAAAACACTTTTTTGGGTTGAAACAACAAAAAACATAAAACTTGCCATCATTGTCTGATTTATTAAGCTTAAGAATCTTTCAAACTTTATCTATATGGGTACACAAAATAATCAACATAAAGTGTCCTTTTTTGGATCGTAGAAGAGATGTTATTAAAAAAAAAAAAAGACTTATTATTTATAAATATTTGTCCACAAAAAAATAATCTACATAAAGTGTCAAAGCTGCTCTCAAAATGAAATAAATATTTGTCCACAGAAAAAGTGTCCTCTTTTAGGATTACGGTAGATGTCTGTCCAGAAAAATAAGTTACTTATTAATAAATATTTGTCCACCAAAATAATCCACATAAATAAAAATAAACATAAAAAATCTGCATAAATAATCAGACTTGTTCTAAAAAAGAAATAATAATAAATCAACAGTTGTCCACAGAATCGACTTATTGTTTTCTTATGGGATCATAATAGAGAGCTTAACACAAAAATAAATCATTAACTTGACAGGTACGAGAAGTGGTACGTGTCAAACTGGGTCGAACCATTCATTCTATTATGGGGGAGAATCCCGCATTTTAAAATAATGAAATTGAATAACTCATTGAATTTTTATGAACATGTATTTTCCTGTAATTAATTCAATGTTGTTTTTTCAAGACTATTTGCATGTTTGCTTAAAATCTCGAGTACCCCCTGGAGTTGCTTCAAGTACCCCCCGCTACCCATTTATCCTGAGTTGTGATTGACAGCCTCTAATCATAATTATAATAAAACGCAATTTTAAACCCCTAAACACATTTTTTCCTAGCTTCATGTTTACACTATGCATTTAGTAATACCGACAGTGAAATATGTCATCAAACTTTCTAACACAACATGACAAGTTCGTGGACAAAGTAACAAAAATATGTTGTCAGAACTCAAATAGTTAAATGAGCTCATCGAAGTAACGCATGCAGGCAGAGGTTTGCTTGTGCGGAAAGTCATTTATAAACGCCCAGAGTAGCCATTCATGCTCAATGATTTAGGACTTTCAAAACACATTTCTTGCTCATCTGAATAATAATGGTCATAAAAAGCATTGCCTGAGGCGCTGCAAGCATACTTCAAGCGACAACAAATGCCTTCTGAAGTTTTCCAAAGGCCTGCAAACACGAAAACAATTAGGACACCCTACTTAATTTGCAAAGGGATATGTTTGTGTGTTCCTGCGTGCTCATTTTAATGAGTTTGAAGAAAACGCTGTCCTGCCGTTTACGTCGCTGTGATTGATTGATGAGAGCCAGACGCACAGTTCAAGGTTAGTTTTTTTTTTCCATATACAAAAACATGAAAAGCACATCTTGCTTTTCCCTGCTTCTTTAAGCCTGACAATCACACCAGGTAGCTTATGATAAGACTCCATACAAGGATGGATCAAACGAAGCCATCCACTTAAAGCAGATGACTTCATGATTGCCTTACATCAAAACTAGCATGCAATTAGGGATGAGTAGTGTTCATCAGGCTGGCTTGACTTTGTACAGAGGCTTTTCATGTCCAGCGCACTTAGAACGTCATTGATGGGAATGAAGAGACAAATACAATTACATTGTTTTACTATCATGGAAAAAAAGGGGATGGGGGAGTCTAGCTTAAACATGATAAAGTTGCAAGCTGCTTAAAAATATACCTTTGCAAGAAGGATAGGGTTAGGGTTAGGATACATTAGCTTTTGGAGGACTGTTTACAATATATCTGTATTTAGATAATCTATCTTGCGCAACTTTCAGGTGCGATCTGTTTTTTTTCCCACAGGTTAGATTCCTCAGTGATGAATTAATGCTGCAAAATAGCACAATATACTACTTTGTATGGTTATTATTCTTTATAGTTCTGAAGGAATTTTAACAAAAGGGAATTTGTTTAAAAACCTGAGAAATTATACAAATAGTATATATATATATATATATATATATATATATATATATATATATATATATATATATATATATATATATATATATATATATATATAGATATATATATATAGATATATATATATATATATATATATATATATATATATATATATATATATATATATATATATATATATATATATATATATATATATATATATATATATATATATATTCTGTTCGTTCATTACTTTACAAGTACATTTCAGTGTTTTTCCAAATACATTTGACAGCATTTGACAATGTTTGAATTTATTTGTATATACGTAATGTATTGCAATATCTTCAAATGCACTTTGCAGTTTGTTGGTACTGACAGACTCTCCTTTGGTCCGTCAATATACGACGTTTCGCTGACGCTCACCCGACTGATGATGGACTAAGTCATTTCAATTCATCGTCGACATCGGTTGGTGTTAACCAGGTAAATCTTCCAAAATTCCTGAGAAATGCTTAAAAAGAGCCATATACTTAGAAGTAGGGACCAATGATGGGCTGACTCTGTGCAGCTGGGGCGGCCGACCAACGACTTACAGACCAGATAAAAAGAAAAGAAAAATGCCCACTTTTGTAGAAAACATCCAATCATGTCAAAAAATATTTAGTCTTTGGCAGGTCCACTCATCCTTATATTTCAATGCAGTTTAGTGTACAATACTTATTTTTCTCCATACTTTGGTCATTTAGTACCTCAAAATTGCCATTGGAAAACTGGATAAAATTGTGTTATGATTGATCAGGTCAGGCCCTGAAGATTGTTACAATATCTTGACTAGCCAATTCTCTGTTTTGTTTCCCTGATCTTCTATAACAGACTCCACTGGCAAGCGCGAACCTTGTGATGATAAGAGGTCAAGCTGATGGATGGATGGAATGATGGACGGATGGATCAATGGATGGACGAATGGATGAACAGACAGATGAATGGACGGATGGATGGAAGTCCCATGTCTTCTTTGATAACACGTTTCCTCTCATCGCTTCGTAAGTAAATCAATATTCGATTTTTGATCATTTGAAACAACAAGTGCGTCGTAAAGTCATAAGTGACTGAGCACATGTTGTGATTATTTGTCGCTGCTAGTAAATAAAGGCTAATCAGCATCTCTCACTCTTTTGCTTGCTGTGACACTTAATAGGAAATTAAACAATCATTGCCCTGTCCATGTTTATACTTAGTGAGGAATGATAGATAATGAGGAGGACAAGTCAACATATATTATAGTTCTCCTTGTACAAGTTGAGGTTTTTTATACTAACGTTTCAATCCCCATATTAGGGGAGTCGACTTAAAAAAAATGTCCACATCTGTGTTTGGGTAACATTAATTTCAATGCAAAATAAGTAATATCATGTCATTCACAAGGCTTAAAATGATTATATATCTCATTAGATAAAGTATGCGTCCATTTTAGAGCATTTGCACAGAACTTTGCAACAGAAAATTGCACTTATGTCAAGCGTCGCCGAATTGCCTCTTTGTTATCAACGAGGCTGCGGGGGGGAACTTTTTGGGCGTAATTTGATGCATTATGAAAAGCAAAAGACGGCTTGACTCGTCCCCTTCAGCCCTTGGATGTGCACTTGAACAAGCCGGCACTGATGCCGGCAGGGTGGGTAGAGAGCGAAGGGCAACCTTCCATACTGATCTCACAACATTTGTCACTTAGGTAAAAACATGCCAAGTAGGACGTTCAGCAAATCATCTCCAAAGACATTCATTTAAAAAAAAAAATTGGATGGGTGCGTAGATGACTACCCGAGGTAGAGTAACGAGGATCTTTGAACCATTGATGAGAAAATAGGAGTGGACATCCAGGTGTTAAATGGGAGGAGCTATTTGGTGTGTCAGATAGTGACGATGACATTTTGGGCTTTTCAACAAATTAATATTCAGCTGTGTTAAAAAAAATAAAGCATTGAAACTTCAAATCATTTTATTGTTGCAATTATTTTCAGCATTTGCAGTTTCTGTCTGGTGCACACAATCAAGTATGGCTTGAGCTTGAATGATAAACGTTTCCTCCGTTCCACAACCTGTCATACACAGTGGCCTCAATGACTGGCTTTTATTTTGGCGTGTAAAACCGACAAGTGACATATTTCCAAGCGCCACTAGAGACCATGCGCACGTATCCAGACGTGCCTTACGTACACATAAAAAGCCTTGCTGACACATACGTGCTCAGAGGGCAATACCCAGTGCCGCTTAGGTGGAGCTGACACAAACAAACATGTTAGCTCACTGACGGACGGTAAAGAGCTCCCAGCAAAACAATGCAAAATGAAACAGGATTAATATTTAAATAGATCATTTGCAAGATTGGTATAATTAGCGGCTCATATTCATGTATTCACTTCAGGGGATATCATGTTGAAACATGTCTACTTATTCAAATAGGATGCAACATGTCACCGGGCGCTCATATGCAAATGCACATATGCCACTAATTACGCAGCGCCTGTCACAGAGCGACAGAGGCTCTCTGCAAAAATGTTCAAAGATGCCTATGAACTGTTCAACCAGGCTGCTCAGGTCTAATTAAAACACGCACGTCCCCAAGGCCTTATCAAAGCACAGAAGAAATATGTACATCTCAAATGGAGGAGAATTAGCTAAATAAAGGACCTGGTCCTGCTCACAAACTTTATTTCTGATGGATTTAAGTAGTCTGGGATTTAAAAACTACTTTAACCTGAGGCCAGGGACTATTTTTTTGACATCTCCTCCCCTGGCACAGCACTAAACGTGACACAGTCGGAACAGAAGTTTGTTTTGATGGTGACTATTTATTTCATTTTATTTTTAATGAGAAGTAAAGCTTTGATTCGGATTCACCCAGCGGGTTTGTCCCTCCGCATACTCTGATCTATACATGATTTAGTCATTTTAATGAGAAATTATTGGATTCTTCACCTGGGTAGCTCAAGTTTTATTCTCACTGAGAAGACCGTTTTAACATCATTGATGTTGTGGAAAGAAATGACACAATAAACTTGACATGATCAGAAATTCTTCCGCTGGGATTATTTTGCTCTAAATTTAAATATATCCCAGCTAAAAGTTGCCTGAAAGTTGATTTATTTATAGTCTACACTTCAACCTCTTCAGTCTACCCAATGTTCTTGATGATCTTAATCTATTGAAATCAAATTTATTTTCAAGTTATGTCAATGGAACATCCACGTTTTCTTCCAAAAACATGCAATTGTTGGAACAATTGTTCAACAATGAACAAGCATTCATTTCAGTCTCTCAATTGCCCTTAGATGTGAATGTGAGTGTGCATAATTTCTTCATTTTCTCTGCCATGCAACTAAATACCAGTCCAAAGCGATATACACTCATTGGAAGGTTGTTTGCCACAGAAACAACTCAGGTTTAGCCTGCTACATAAATGCAATGGAGACAGGATGGGCAAAGTTTTATTTGAGAATTATTTTTTTATTATTTGACCATCGAGAAAATAACACCATTCAGCTGGCTGAATGGTGTTCAGATGATCAAAATTAAAGGTTGCAGGGACTAGTCTCATATACAGCTGAAGGTAAATGGCAACAACAATATCTTTAAAGTCTGACTGAAGAATGACTGAAGCCAGTCTTTGTGGTTGTATCTCAATATTTTGATCCGCAAGAATAATACTATGAATTAAAAAAATAAATAAATACATGGTGAACCCTTACATTTTTTTTTTACAATTTTTTAGGTCAGATTAAAATAACATTGATTAGATCAAATAATTATAGGCCTAAATCAATTCATCTCATTTTGTAAATTTCTTGTCATCACTCCAAAAGAATATCTCTCTCTCTCTCTCTCTCTCTCTCTCTCTCTATATATATATATATATATATATATATATATATATATATATATATATATATATATATATATATATATATATATATATATTGTCCCCTCTTTACGCCTTCTTTTTTTCACTATATACGCTGTAGCTATATATTGATATATATGGATATATATATATTAATGAGAAATGTGCATGTTAAAAGTGCATGTTAATCAAACAAACAACATGTAATACAAATGTTTTGTTATGTTAATAAATGTGTTCTTTTTATCTTCTACAGCAGCACAGATTTTTTTAACAATAAAAAATGTATAGAATGTTTATTGTGTATATAATTTGTCATATATCATAAATTATTCCTAACATTTCATTTCAATACTTCAATGACAGTTCTTAATTTATGTTCATTCCTACAAAAATAAAATGTAAATAATATGCTTATGTGTTGTATTTGCTCTATTATATATTTCTATTCTACAATGACAGTTGACCGTTTGAAAGGTATATTTATTGCTAAAAATAAATTGTAACTTAATCCGTTCAGCGGCTACGCTCGTAACTCGAATTGCTCATATGACGGGCAATCCAAACCTGTGTTAATTAGTGAATGCGTGCAACGCGTGCAAAAACCTTAGGTAAAAACATCACGACTTTTTACACATATTAAAAAATAGTAACATAATCTACTGTAGAGTTAAATTAAATAACATAAATATACAAAGGAAAAATGACATTTACCTTTGGGGCGACGTGACTTGAGCTGGGTGGAGGCGGAGGGGTGCAGAGACAAACCCGCAGAATTTATTGATTTATTTTCTTAAACAAGAACTTTTCTCAAACTAGAACATATCACTGGCGATTTCCTTCTCTTTAATCCATCATAGAAGAAGCCTCTCCATTTTGTTGTCGACCAAGGTCCGTCCCCTGGTGAGGAAAGTCTTGCCCTTAGAAGATTGCCGAGCGGTTACGGCCATACTCACGAGCAAGGTTAACTATGCGTGCGCCTCCTTCGTATTTTTTTATCATCTCCTGCTTGGTTTCTGTTGTAAGGAGCCCCCCTGGTGCCAGGGTAGAAAAAGGAAACGGTTGAGGAAACTAATTACTAATTACTAATTACTAAAACGTGGGTACGGATTACCAAACCGTGGGCACTGATTAGTGCAATTATTTTTTTTTTTTACCCTGGCACCAGGGGCTCCGTACTATTGTCATCATCCTCGTACTTCCTCCATTACCGCCACTTGCAATTTTAGATTTCTAACAATTTTTTAGCAATTTTTGCATGTCTAACAGATAAAGTTTGCAAAGTCTTCAAAACACACCGACCAGCTGTGCCATCAAGCTAGATGAAGGCGTTCGGCCAATAGCATATCGGCATTTCTGTGATTGACGTGACGCCGGCCAGTAGCATATCCGCATCTCCGTGACTGAGACCGGGACTGTGAACTTAATCGACCAATAGTGTATCAGCATCTCCGTGACTGACACCGTGACTGAGACAGTGACTGTGACATTGTAAGAGCAATAGCATATCGGCGTGATCGTGACATGCAAAAACAAGCGGAAATAAGTAGCACAGACACATTGACCAGCATGTTGGGGCATATATATATATATATATATATATATATATATATATATATATATATATATATATATATATATATATATATACATACAGTATAATCAATGTTTCATATCTATTACATTTGTTCTTCATTTGAGTTTGACAATGATTTTGTTTCAACAGTAATTCAGACGACAATAGACGAATACAAAGTCAACTATGGTGGAAAACATGCTACCTGCGCTTTTCCTAGCAATTTGGTAAATTGAAAAACGCCATTGTTGGATAAATTGTCAAAAATCTGATAACAACCAACAGCAAAAGGCCCCCTCATTCCTATTAAATGTAGTGCAGGTGCATTGACAAGACACTCCATCGATATCTTTTTCCTTTTGATCAAGGTGTGTGTTTGTGTGTGTGTGTGTTTGTTATTTTATAGATGAGAATGTATACCTAATCCATTCAAAGAATAGATTATTATAATCATTTAGAGGTGGCACATGCCTATATGTTTTGGAATTAAATGAAGAAATGTACCACGCACATCGCTGGAACTGATTGTGTTCACTTGCAGGTCTCCAACAAATCCACCAAAATTTCGTTACTCTTCATGAAATTTCAAGATGCGCCATGGGCGTAGAATACCATTGCACCGGAATAGCTATTGAGGTTAGCGGGTCTGCACTCATTCCAAACACGTCAGTCTGGACCTGCACCATCATGAAATTTAAAATGTGCTGCTCTTTATGCATGGGGCAGTCCACGTTTTGTGAACAAAATGTCAGATGGGAGATCAGCCTCTCTACTTGCCGGCATGCCCAGAAATGCGCAATGCCACATTACCGAACACGGAAATCTAGACTTGCGCCTGGCCGAAATTAAATATGTGCCCCTATTTAGGCCCAACGTACATGCGCCAGTCCATCAAATTACAGCCATATGTTGTTTCGTATTTTCAGAAGACTTTTTATTATTTTCCTGCTTTAAAATATCTTAAAATCTTTTGATTGCAAATGTGACCATCTAGTTTTCCATGTTTGGAAATTTAGTAGACTTCATTGGGCATTCCTGGGAGTGGATTGCCCGATGCATAAATAATTTGACTTGGATATACGTTTTTTTGTTTGTTTGTTTGTTTTAATGTGTAATTTTAACTGTTTCAGTGCCAAGCATTCTCTGAGAAGGCAACAAGTGCCAGCTGATTTTTACCATTTTGACGCACCTTTCATGGCTGACAGAATAAATTGTTGTATGACAGTTTAGACTTTGGTGGATCCATGTGAAAGATTGGATTCCAATCTATACCTAGAAAAAGAAAGTGAGATTCTACCTTATTCTGTTCTTAAGTAATCACCCTTTGGAAATAGGTGACACCAGTATTTTGGACAAAAGGATAAAAGGATCTTTTTGACATGTTTTCTGCACGTCAGTGACTTTGACACAAGTGTTGGCTAGGAGCATCATTTCTATCCATTGATTAAAAATAAAACATAGATGATAGGAATTCTTGTCACTGCCACAAAACCCAAGAATTTTACAATGTGCTATATTTATAAAGTGCCTTGCATTTTTGGGGGCAAAGGAAATAGTCTAAAACACAGGTGCCTTTTGGCCAGGTTCGGCCCGCCACATCATTTTATGTGCTGATTTGACTTCAAGTTTTGGTTGGGATATCAAATTTGCAAGTTGTCTTCAACTTTTAAAAATGTTTTTGGGGAAAAAAAAACAAAACATGTTTATGTTCTCAATCTGTCTTTTGAATTTTTTTTTTTACCGGCCTCTGATTTCAAATTTAGTTAGAAGTTTGACGAACACACCTAAAATTTATATGTTTTCACACTCGTACCCAGTGTCCCCTCTAAGCTACGAGCGTGCGCATTTGCGTATTGCTCGCACGATCTCAGCGCACTAGAATGTCTATGCTGTCTTTTGCTACGCACGCGCGCAGTAAAAAAAAGGCCTTAAAAGAAGCCTTACTATAGACTTGTTTCTTTTGCGAAAATAAAGCCTTACTATAGACTTTTTTTTTTAGTCTAACTATAGACTCTCATTTTTTTCAAAGCCTTACTATAAATGTTTTTATTTTTGAAAAGCCTTGCTATAGACTTTCGTTTTTTTGCAAAAAAGCCTTGCTGTAGACCTTTTTTCGGGAAAAAAAAAGCCTTCGTATAGACTGTCGATTTTTGTGAAATAAAAGCCTTACTATAGACCTGTCATTTTTTGTGAAAAAACAACTACTTAGACTATTTTGGGTGAAAAAAAAGCCTTACTGAGCCAAAAGAGGGCACTTTACACGGATTCTTATCTTGAGGACCAATCGGAAGAAAGTTGGAAAGCTTCCTGAATAAATCAGGCACCGACGGCATGTCTTCGATTCTTTTGCCGCAAAAGCGAACGACGTGAAAAAGGTCGTTGCGTGAAATAAAGACGGGAGACGTGGAAGCGTTTGGGCGAGATTGCGCAACATGTCCGAGCGAGCGCATCGCGTACCGTTTCAAAGCGGCTAGAACGCGTAGCATTTTTTCCGAGACTATAATACGTAACGCTTGAAAGCGCGCTTTTTCAAAGTCTCCTTTGGCGTTTGTGACACGGACAAAGGCCGCCGTGCCCTTACGGGAGGGAAGCAAGCGGCCACCACTTGTTCATTGGAGACGGAGCAACCAAGCGAAAGGGAACGCGGCCACCATGCCTGCCGATTCGCTCAAGCAGTACAAGAAGACGCTGAGGATGATGGGCCGCATCCTTTGGATGCTCTGCCTCTGCATGGTGTTGCTCGCCGAATGTAAGCCTGTTTTTTTATTAACTTCATTTTGCGGCGTCATGACGCAAAATGAAGTTAATAAAAAAGGAGGACTCGCCTCTGGATCGCAACCTTTCGGGTGCGTTTTTATTTCGAGCGCGTTTCTTATTTCGGGTGAACTTTTCTGAAACGTTGACATGATATTTTCTGCGACGTCGGCATGCGAGCAAGCAGCGAGCGACATGGTCCGGATCGATTGTAAAAGTCCCGGTATGTTGGGCCGAAGCCTTGACGTTTGCATGATTTTTAAGACTTTAATGCGTTGTGAAAAACATGGCCGACGCCACAAAAGCCTAAACGGTCCCAAACGTTTGTTCAAAGCTCCCCCCTCCCCCGACCTGACTGTTAACGTCGTTTCATAATTCGTCTCGTCTTTCTTCTCGGCCGAGAAAGTAGAGAACGTTGTCTGAGTCCATGTTGTGTCATGAGTTATTTCAAAGCCCCCCCCCCCCCTCCCCCCACTTGACTGAAAAGCCATTTTTTATTTCAGACTTTGACTAGGATCCATTTCATCGTTTGTATGATTGCGCCCCTACATGCAATTTGTGTTTTGTCATCATAAAATTTCCCTAATCAACCGCACACCCCCGCATCTCCATTGCAAAGTCATCGTTTGGGAACTCGGATTTCATCGTCTTTTCATAAGAATGGTTTCGATGAAAGATCCAAATCATTTGAAAATAATTGTACGGTTGCACGTTGGCCAGTTTGAAAGCGCAAAGCGTCGGGCGGCAGTAGCGCTCTCAGTGCTTGTCGTTCGTCTTCTTCCGGGGTGATTGCGGCAATGACGGAGATAAAAGCCGAACTTGGAAAAGATGTTAAATTACCGATCACCAAGGCAGGAGCCGCCGCCAGCGATGAACTGACCTGGGTCAAAGTCGGCGCTACCGAAGAGAAAATCGTCGTCTGTACCTGGAGTGCCGGTAAGGGATGAAGGCCGACCGGCGTTTGCGATATGATGGCCGTGGGATTTCCTCACAGCCAGGTTGCACTTCGAATGGGGGAAGGAAGACAAAGTAGGCCACCCTGTAAAGTTTGCACGCCGTGGGTAGAGTGGAACGAGGCGACAAAGCGTCTTGTCTCTAACCCCGTGCGCGGCGCCGTCGGCTAACCCGGCGCTTCTCCTTCACATGCTGCAAAGTATCGCCGTGCTACAAATGATGTCATCTTGTTGTGCTAAAGGGCCACCAGGCTCATGGGACAATCCAATTTATACGACCCCTTACACAAAGGAGAGGTTCACGGTGGAACCCGCAAAGGGAAGCCTGACTCTTGAAAGTTGCTGACACGGACAAGGGCACCTACAAGGCCAAATTCAAAGCCGCTGCGGAAGCCGCCGGCGCCAGCGCCGACATCGACGGTGGTGGCTTCCAAGTCACCGTGGGTGAGTTCATTTCCTGCGGCGCGGCTGACCGATATGGGACGTCTTCAAGTCCGCCGCCGTCTTTGTTTGTCAGGGGCCAAGTCGGGGGACGGCTCTGCTTCCCCCCGGGCCTGGCCGCTCCTCCTTTGCCTGGCCCTGTCCCTGCTCTGGGCCGTCTAGCCGACAAGGTAAGCCGGCCGGTCGGCGAGCCTTCCTCCCGCTTAGCTGGCCGAAGGGCTTACGGCTTCCTTGCAAAAATTTCCGTTTCCATAGTAGTTTGCGTAGGTCTCATAGGTGCGGAGCTTGCTGATGAGCTAATAATTTGATTCAGGTGAGTTAATGACAGAAGCGTCAAAAACACGCAGGATTGCGGCCCTCCAGGACTGGAGTTTGAGACCTGGTTTAGCGGCCGTTGTTTTCGGGCCCTGCTTTGGAAGAAAAATGAGGCTGGACATATGTAGGAGCTACAATCAATTCCCGCGGCACGGTCATCTTTCCGTTTTCCTGTACCAGGCCCTCATTTGCACCACCTAATTGCTTGAATCAACGTGTGCTGGTGAATTTAGCTCCCGAGATTCGTCGGTGTCGATCGATCGAGTGCTTCGGACGGGAGTTGCGTTTGGCGAAATCGAGTGCGAGCGAGGGGAGGGAAAGTTCACATTCTTGATTTTTCTCTCCCTGTGCAGAAGGGGCGCCAGCCGTTCGCCACGGATACCGACGGAGCCTCCGACTCTTCCGTATATGTCCTTTCGTTCGGAGGAGCTCTTTTGCCAGCTCGGTCCTATCCGATTTCAGCAGTTCAAAGTCCGAATTGGGATTTTTGGATCTTTTCTGCTCATGAATAAAAATGTCTTTTGCTCATCCAGCGAATCATTGTTTAACCAAGCGTCTTCACTCAAAGCAAAAGCGTGCACATGACTGCAAGAGCATGTTCCGCAATGTACTTTTTTTCCCCGTTCGCATCCCGGCCCAAACGCATGTTTGGTCCAGTCAAATGTTTTGTCATTTTCTCGTGCTTGGCCAAAAATGTATGAGCCAGGCTGTCATTTTTTGGCGGGAAGAAGCCATACTAAAGACTGTTTTTTGCAAAAAAGGCCTTAAAAAAGCCTTGACTTGTTTCTTTTGCGAAAATAAAGCCTTACTATAGACTTTTTTTTTAGTCTAACTATATTTCATTTTTTTCAAAGCCTTACTATAAATGTTTTTATTTTTAAAAAGCCTTGCTATAGACTTTCGTTTTTTTGCAAAAAAGCCTTGCTGTAGACCTTTTTTCGGGAAAAAAAGCCTTCGTATATACTGTCGATTTTTGTGAAATAAAAGCCTTACTGTAGACTTGTCTTTTTTGTGAAAAAAACCATTGCTACTGTTGTTTTTTGCAACAAAAAAGCCTTACAAGACTTGTCTTTTTGCGCGAAAAAAAAACCTTACTATATAGACTGTCATTTTTTTGCTAAAAAAAAGCCTTGGTATAGACGGTTGTTTTTTTGTGAAAAATAAGATTTTGCGAAAAAAGAAGCCTTACACAACAGTCTAGTTTTCTTTTCTGCAAAAAAAAGCCTTACTACAGACTGTGGTTTTTTTTCACAAAAAAAGCCTTACTATAGGCTGTTGTTTTTTTGCGAAAAGTTTACAGTATGGCTTTTTTTCCCCAAAAAACGACAAGTCTATAGTAAGGCCGTTTCTTTTTTAAGGCCTTTATTTTTTGCAAAAAACAAAAGGCTATGGTAAGGCTTTTTTTTCGCAAAAAAACTGTAGTATGGCTTGTGTCGCAAAAAAACAACAGTCTGTATTAAGGATTTTTTTTTCGTAAAAATAAAGTCTTTAGCAAGGCTTTTTTTAAAAAAAAAAGTCTATATTAAGGCTTTTTAAAAACAAAAACTTTTGGCTTTCAAAAAAAAAAACGAGTCTATAGTAAGACAAAAAAGTCTATAGTAAGGCTTTATTTTCGCAAAAAAAACGACAGTCTTTAGTATGGCTATTTCCCACCAAAAAACGAAAGTAAGGCTTTTTTCACAAAAAATCGACAAGTGTATAGTAAGGCTTTTTTTTCCTAAAAAACGACAGTCTATACGAAGGCTTTTTCCCCCCAAAAACCACAGTCTATAGCAAGGCTTTTTTGCTAAAAACGACAGTCTATAGTAAGGCTTTTTAAAAATAAAAACACTTAAAAGGCTTTAAAAAAAAACGAGTCTATATTAAGACATTTAATAAGAAAAAAAAGTCTATAGTAAGACTTAAATGTCTGCTGGACTTAAAAATAAAAACATTTATAGTAAGGCTCTTTAAAAAAAAATGAGTCTATAGTAGGGCATTTCATAAAAAAGAAAAACAAGTCTACTGTAAGGCTTTTTTTTTCCCCAAAAAACGACAGTCTATAGTAAGGCTGTTTCTTTTTTCAGGCCTTTTTTTTTTTTTTGCAAAAACCAACAGGCTATGGTGAGTCTTTTTTTCCCAAAAAAACAACAGTCTATAGTATGGGTTTTTGTTGCAAAAAACGACAGTCTTTCGTACGGCTTTTGTGTCGCCAAAAAAAACGACAGTCTGTAGTAAGGCTTTTTTTTTCACAAAGTCTAAGCGGCACGCATCCGCATTTGCGCACTGCTCGCATGTTCTCAGCGCATAAGAAAAGCTATGCTGTGCATAAAACAAAATGCAATATAAACATATTAAGTGATATTTAATATTAGACCTCATCTTATCTGATTAATTAGACCAATAATGTTGACAGCGAGTGACAAGTGTCCAGCCAATGATACGATAAGTTTCACTTAACACTATTCATCCAATCAAACGCATGGACAGAAACGTTCCCTGCATATAGACCCAGTGCAGGTTAGCTAGCAAACAGTGCGGAATTAAGAGATGCACATGCTAACCTCTTTTCTTTGCGAAACGAACGAGCAACGACACATCCACTCATCCAACGAAAGTAAAAAAGAAATGCGCTTCTTTTAAGATGGAATGACTGTTGGAGTATATGCAAGTTGAAGAACAAGCGGGTTTTTCACAACGTGGCTGCTTTATTGCCATGGGGACACGTGCTATATACTGTACATCACACTGTCATGTCTAAAACACTTATTGCACAAGATATAAAAATAATATTAATGACAAATGTGTGGAAAACAAATATAGCTGTGATTTGTTAAGCAACATTGTGCAGGTTGAGACTTCTGGCTGCCTGGTTTACTTGTATTGAATGCCCAGGTTCAAATACAATAAATCTAATTTAAAAATTTTTAAAAATCCACAGGTCTATCTTTAATTCATTGAAATAATAAATGTAATTCCATAGTAGTTCCAAAGCTCTTTAAACAAAAATACTTTAAATAAAAGGCAAACGTTACGGTAAAGAAACCGTGTTCTCTAATCTGCGGTCAATCTCAACTGGCCCTGTGATGCTGGCCTAAGGCTCTTAAAGGGCCAGTATTATGCACCAGTGGTCCCCAATCCCCCGTCCGCGGACTGGTCCGTGGATCAACTGGTACCGGGCCGCGTGGGCTGCGCCTGAAATAATGTTTTGGAGATGATTTACTTTAATGGTACGCGCGCACCGAACGCAAACGAGGTGAAAAAGCGGAGCGTTTTGTATTGTAGTCAATGGAGTTCGCACGTTCGTGTGACTCTACGCGAATGCAAGTCGGGCGACGCGATGGACGCGAATGGAGCGACGCAAATGGCCGTGCACGGTCACGAGAAGCGAAATTTCGTTATTTTTTATTTACTTTTTCCGCGTTTTGAGTCGCCACAGCCAATCAACTTCGGGAACATTCAACGGCTCACACGGGGCAGGAATGAATCATGGCGGCCGCTTTGCGGTCTCTGGGAGCGATCCAACACGGCCAGCTGAGCTTTCAATACAAAACAGAGCCAAGCAAGAGCACTCACCTGTCTTGTAGAAAGGCGGAAGCGAGAACTTGGGCCAACTGGTATGTGCAGCGTTTGCTTCACTTAACAGCTGTTGAACCGTAGTTACTGTGCTAAGCTAACGATAGCACTGGATTGTCAGCACAATATTTAGCACGGTCTCGGCCACTTGATTGCGACATTGAAACTTATTTTTTGGCAGGCGAGTATTGGCGCAAAGAACAAAGGTGCTGTCAGTGAAAATATTGGTCTCTGTCACATCCCAGAAAAGTGAAAGTTCTCAGCAATGCTCTTCTTTCCGGATCTACCGTAAAGTGCACAGCAAGCTCGCTCCCCTTTGAAATTGAAAGTAACTCTCTTAAGTGAAATGCTGTGAATTGGCTCCTAAAACACGTCAATCACAAATGCGTCGTTCTCCCTTATTAGTCCTGGACAACGCTTCTCACCTCAGCTATCCCTTCGGACGACGGGATAAGTACCCAAAAACACATTCCTCAGAGCCCCACTCCTTCCCTGCCCAAGAATGAAAAAATGTGAATTATGTGATATCGGTCACTTTAGGAGCATCAGATATCTACACGGTGACTCACTGTGTGCATGTCAGAAGTTGCTCACCGTGGCCCAAAGCCTGCTCAGGGAGTTTATGTGAATGCTCAGGCGCGTTGAAAATTAGAGGGCATATTGGTCGTACCGGTCCTCTGACAGGAAGTATAACTCCAATGTGACCCAGGTTGGCTAAAATGACTACTTCTATAATTTGAGGGGACATTAGTCTTCGAGGGTCCCATTGTATGTGTGTGGTTTCTACGCCTTGCAGCAATCTTGACTTTCTTGTACGCCAGCAGCGTCGTGGCACTATGATAGAAAATGTGATTGATAATTCGGTTAGCATTTTTATAGCTGAACCAACAGCAGTTAAAGCATCGCCTTGTCTGTTTTGGTTGCCTTTTTGTCCTTTCCATTCATTCGCACAGCATCAGCAGAGATGACTTTTTGTGACATATTTCACATGTTCCATAAGTGCTGTAAACATTTCTAAATGAGCCTCTCAGCCCAAATGCAAAATAACCCAAAACAATTTGAATCATTTCTCTAAAAACTGACAAGAGTAATACAATAATAAAAGCCACAGTCAAATACAATTGCCGCAAAGGACATTTTGTGTCTCACTTGCTTGCTTTCAAAAATTTATCAATTTGAGTTAACATAAATTTGCATTTGCTCACGCAAACACAAAGGGCAGGACGGAAACGAGTTTCGTGTGCTGAGCTGTCCATGAAGCCTGTCTGCTCCAGGAGAATAAATGTATGCAGCTCAAATCAAAGTCATGTTGCACACTGTAATCTTTCTCCATTAAGGATGTCACTTTTTGCAATCGTTTTGCAATTGCAGCCTAATATCTTTTACCACTCCACTGCAGGGGTTGGTGAGCACATGCACACACTGTTTCATCAAACAGTGTGAAGGTATCTGCTGAAGGACTCGCTCATGTGTGTCGTTCAAATAGGAGTTGAGAAAGCCCTTGATTGGGATAGGAAGTCAAGTGTGGTAAATTTGCCATGTTATTTTTTTTTTTTGATCATTCTGACATGTTATAATATATATATATATATATATATATATATATATATATATATATATATATATATATATATATATATATATATATATATATATATATATATATATTATTAACATTTGAAATTTTTGCAGTGCATGAATGGGTACCATGGTGTTTAAGTAATTGCCTTAGCCTCCTGGATTACCATAATAATTACACCCCTGTCCTCTAATTGCTCGAAGTTGAACCTGTTGCATCCAACTGCAATTGGAAAGAGAACATATTGTCTCGTTGACAAAAATAGAGGAGAGAAAGATTCAGTAGTTACTTGAGGTTTCTTGTCGAGTGCATTATCACACTATGGAATATTGATGTGCCTGTCAATGAGGAAATTGCAGTCTCTGCCGCTTCTGCATTTCGGCCTGATTGCGCAACATGGAAAATGGACAATTTAGATTCTAAAGTGAACCCATTCCTCTTTGATTGTCAACCACTGACAATAGGTTGCTAATACTTTTGAAAGGAATTTTTAGATACCCTGCCAGGGGTCGGCAACCTGCAGCTATTTCATCCTTATGTTGTAGCCCTCTGTAGTTTTGGAAAATAAATAATGCTTGGTCCAGATCGACTTCGTGGACGACAAAACAAGTGACACATTTGAATTACAGTCAATGAAGTTTGCGTGATTGGGTGATCGGGTGACATCTATTCGACGTGTTTGGTGTGAAGGGACACGAAACGTGATGCGAGACAGCCAATCGGGTCAAAACAGGAAACATTCCAGGGGGAATCGTGGATGACCCTCGGGAAAAGACTTTGTTTTTGTCATGTGGTGTTGATTTATAGAGCTCTTTTTCTTTTAGTAATGTTAAAAAGGATACAAGTTTATCTCTCCTCATAAAATTGTTATAGATAATCATCGTATTTATAGTCAGTGCCTCGAGTGGGAGGGAGGTGTGTTTCGTTTCCTGGGGGGGTTGGCAAAATATGATTGAGAATCACTGGCCTCCATGAACACCGCTAAATGTTAAATGACAAACGCAGAACGTAAACAGGACATACAGTGCGGCCTTCTAGATTAAAAGCAGATATTTCAAAAGATGGTATGGTTCGAGATTTATTTTCCAAAGAAAAAGTGTACTTTGGTTCTAAAGAGGCTGAAAACACCGTCCGAGAAGATGTTTGGGCTTGTCAAATCAATTGCAGTATCACCCATCAGATTCATCATACCTATGGCTGCATAGCCTTTACTTAGTATGCTTTTTATAAGGAATGTTATGAAAAAAAAAACCTGCTCCTCCTGTTTATACAGTAGAAGCTTGCCTTAGAGTCCAGGGGTGTCAAACTCATTTTTATCGTGGGTCACATTGTAGCTAAAGTTTGTGTCAGAGGGCTGGTATGACTGTGAAGTCAAATCAAAGTATGTTCGTTACACACTTATCTTGTTTTGAACTCATAGGCTAGCAAAAACTGCTTAAAAGAGAGATTGGGTGTAAAAAATATAGTTTCCACACTATTTTTTTTTAAAGTTGAAGACCACTTGAAAGTTTGGTCTTCTCGTCAGAAACTTGAAGTCAAAACAGCATTTTGCTGGCCACATAAAATGATGTGGCGGGCCGCAGTCTTTCCTGACATCTAATCTATACTATATGGACCTCAAAGTCAAGCATATGAATGTAAATTATCTTATTATTTTGTACATTTAGTGCATATGTTAAAATGAAAAGGAAGTGTTTTTTTTTTTATTCTATTTTAATAGTGGATTGTGGTATATACCTAATGAGACTTCTTTGTTGAAAATCAACATCTGATACCACTGAAAAGACCTGAGTGGCATAAATATAATTTGGTTCGTAACAACCTTTATGAAGGTCAATAGAGATATACGATGAATGAATATGGTTGTTTTTTTTATGTTAGTTTCATGCTGTGTGTTGTATAAAATGTGTCATTGTCAAGCATCATTATTGCTGTATCAGATCTTAGTGTGAAATTCGCAGCCCAATCACACGAAGCCATTCGGCATACATTCAGCGTTACTGACCCAGGTCCTTAGGCTGTAATTTAAAATTGTAGTGACACTGCAGGGTACCTAACATTCTTTGGATTGAAGGTGTTTTGGTTGAAGCACCATGAAAATATTGGAGGAGTAAAAAGGTAAACGTTTCCTCGATGCAGATGGAGCGCTCCGAAATCAAGCCTCCCCTATTCTGCCCTCCCTCCTCTTTTCAATGTGCTCCCCTTCCTCAACCCCCCACCCCACTTCCCCCAATCTCAATTGTGTCCCTCGCCTCTGGCAAATGGGAATCATTTGTTTGTGTGAACTTCCCATAACCTGCAGTGCGTGAGACACTTATCATTCAGAGTGGCGGGGCCGCTTGGTCCTCCTTCGTTATAATACCTCATCTATTCTCTGCCCCCCCTTCTTTACCGCCTTTCAATATGTATTGTTTTCTTTTTTTTTTAATATGACTGATCCCTGCTTTCATTGAAAACGGAACCCATAAAGCGCTTAATAAAAGTCATAAGGTCTTTTATTTTCGGCGTGCCCGGGATCTCCATTGGAGGAGAAGGGTGTTGGATTAAAAAAAAAATGTTTGACACACTTTGAACTCAGAATGTGCTTTTGTTTGCTTGCTTTGTTTTTGACATCGTAGTGATTGAGTAGGTTACTTCCTAGTTCTGATTTCTAATTTCGGCATTCTTATCACAGGTTCACCACGAGCATGTGTTGCTTTCTCACCCATTAACAAACATGCATGTTATCTAAAATGAAATCTAAATTCTCTATAGAATTTTGTGTGAGTGAATAATTGAGCCAAATTCAGACATCTTTCCCACCCTTCAATCAAAAGACTGATTGTCTAGAATAAATATCCTGTGGTGTGCTCTGAGGTGGGGGATTTTTTTTTCCTTTTTTGACAATCAAATATTCTAATCCGTTTAATATTAAATTATGTATGGCTACAAATCCTTATGTCTGTAATCAATTGTGAATTATGCTGTGATGAATGTCTGTGTAACGCATCTTGCAAGTATTTTACCTTTGTCAAAATGACAAGCACAAGATTTTGCCACAATAGCGTTACGAAAAGCTGACAGTTTGCCCAGCATCTCTCAGATAAGGGTTATGAGAACCCTGGAGCTAAGGAAAGTACAGATTTTTATAGTATGTGAGATTTTAACTGGGTATCTGCAGACATCAACCAGTCTAATTGAATGCTGTGACAGGAACAGCACAATTTTCCTTTCAAAGTAAGAGCAAATTCATTGGAACATGAAGCGGCTTATTGCTATAATGTGTTATAGTCACTCCCTCATGAAATGGTGTATGTCTCTATTTAGTTCAGTTTTATTGGGATGTTTATTGTCATTAGTGATAATAAAACTCTTGAATCTTGAATCCACATTCAGAACTTGTTGGATCATCAAGCAAATAAAATTGGGACATATTATCATCAATGACAACATTCTTACAAAGAAAGTACAACGTACAAACACTCGTGGGCCAGACACTATACAGCGTGTGTGTTACCGACAATGACTGCTCTCAAAAGCCACACCGTCCTTTCTCACTACAATATGTAATATCAACTGGGAGCGGCGCACAAAAAACAAAGCTTTAGCCAAACAAAGCACAAATGAATAAACTGTTAAAAGGTAAACTAAAACACTTCCAAACATTATTTCAGGTGTGGTCCATGCGGCCCGGTTCCAGTTGATCGGACTGGTGCTTGGCGACCTATGTAATACACCACAAAAAAAAAAAAAACGCAACAAATGTAGTTTTAAAATTTTAGCAAATAAGAAAAGGAGGGCGCTATATTATTATTATTAGTATTATTATTCTTTTTATGTTTAGTTAGTTACTTGTTTATTTGTTGTTGTTTTTTCATGCAAAAATGCTTTGTGCCGATTTGGTGGTACTTGTCCGAAAAAAAAAAAAATCACAGCGGGGACATTATTGAATAAAAGGATGAGAACACCGTCAGCCTATCTAACTCCCCTGTGTCAAGATACTTCCAAGTTCCGGCGAATCATGGTCTCTCAGAATCTGAAATCGAAAACCAACATCAACTCCATCCTGAAAAAGGCCCAACAGATGACAGACTTCCTGATTGCCCGCCACAGAAGCTGCTGAAACAGTTCTTCTACACTGCAGTCAATGAATCACTCATGTGTTTCTGCGTCCGAGTCTGGCTTGGTGCTGCCACAATAAAATGACATAATCCATCTGCAGTGGAATAGTAGGTATCTTGAAAAACACACATTTTGCTCTTCTTACCCAAACAAGACAAGAGCAGGGAAAACTTATCTTGGGCTCTCTGCACCATTGTCACCACTTCATCGAACCATGCACACTAAAACCAGCAGACATTCAAACAGCTTTGCCCCTCTTGCTGTCATTTTTCTAAATAGCTGAGAGACTCAAATGTCATACTCTATACCTGATGTGTGTTTTTAAAGCATAATTTTAAAATAAATAATTTTAAAATAGGTTTATTCATATCTAAGGGGGAACAGACTTCAGTAGGTAACTTTTTCACAGTGGTACTCAAACACTGTCCATATAAACTACATGACAGAATCACTTTTGGCCTTTGTCTGCCAATACACTCTCCGGTGCTAAAAACTCATCTGTCACGTTCTGGCTGGAGTCCACCCCACGGACGAAAATTGGCAACTGGGCAATGTCAGAGGTGTCGTGCTGTCACCCACAGCGTAGGGATATACAGTCCGATGAAATTTTTTCCCTCGATCACAAGATGCTCGTTTGGATCGATGGACATGCTCAGTAACTGTGTTTGTTTCTGCTCAGGCTCCCTTTTGTCTGGGCAAACTGCGTCACAAACTTTATGCATAAAATTTTGATAACATTTCCCTGACCAGGCTGAAATAGCAAGCTCTTTTGCCGCAGTAAATTTGGCTTGCCGAGATTTAAACCTCGTTTAAGTCCGCCATCTACCGCCTTCTGTCTTTGCTTCACATCCATATTTTTGTCTTTGTCCATGTGTTTCGTTTCATGATCCCGTCTCAGAATATAGCCTTTCATTACCGCAGCACTCTTTCCACCCAGAAGACACATGGGTTTTCCAGCTATCTCTGCGAGCATGTAACCCGACTCCCACCTTGTTTGAAATCCCTGGTTCCCAGTGTCCACCTTCCATTTTGACGGGTATCTGGGGGTTTACGTTCGCTGTTATTCTAGCTACGTAGTAACTTCGGATGAATAATGAAAAAAGACCGCCTCCGGCTCGGGTGTGCCACCGTCGCATTGTGGGAACTGTAGTATTGGTGTTTGTTAAAATCCAAGCAGGCCACAGTAAGCCTGAGGGTTGTTTCTAACAATAATATCACCCCGGGGGCCATAGAAAACCTTCTTGCAGGCTGGATCTTTGACATGTACGCTCTATACATACACATGTGTCTTGTCTTTGATTTGTCTAAGTTTCAGAAACTCCTTTTATGTTTTAACATACTTGTTTTAACATACTTGGACGATAAGGATGATTCTGATTATGTCTCGCTGCCCTATAGTAACACACTAACACTCACAGTCAAACTTGGTACTATTCAGTTCATCTATCCTTTGGAGTCTCTCACATTATAGAAATCAATTTATTAGAGGTGAAAATATATAATTGGCTCATCTTGTATCTTAGACTGCATTAAGGAATGATTCCTACCTATAACATTTTTGTTCATACTGAAAAGCAGTGATTTACAAAGTGACTACCACTAGTGGTACATGGACACCTGGTAGTACATGAAAGAATCAATAATGCGTTAAACATTCAAATGGTGGCTTTAATCATTTTCAGATTCGGTATTGTATTGTTAGGATTTGCTAAGTACAGTTCAGTTGTATTTAACTTTTTGGTTGACCAAATACAGAAAAAAGATCCCAGTAAAGTACTGACAATTTGTTAAAGGGGCATTAAGAATGTGTTTGTTTTCTATATATTCTCCAACCCAAAAGTGCTCCCCCCCTTTTTTTGACATGTACATAAAAAAGTTCCTGATGTACATGAACTAAAGTAATTCCCCAAATATAAGACATACTTTTTTTTCCACAAAAATGAAGGCTAAAAGTATGGGTGCGTCCTATAAACAGTAACTTAAAGGGAGTATGTGTAATTTTTCGCTTGTGCCTGTGGGAGGCATTACTGTAAATACAGCTAAACATACTCCTCCTCCTGCTGTCCGTCGCTATAACAGAAATGGCGACCTCCGGAGGAGTGCCATCTCCCGTGTAATATACAGTAATTTAATGATAACTTGACCTACGATTATATTAAAACATACTGTCGGTTGTTAAGAACATATTTATTTCCACGTGAATTGAAATTTATAATAATTTAATTCATTCATTTTTAATGAAAAACGGTCTAAATCTTACATAGTGTCACTTTAAAAGTTATGTTTTTTTGCTGTTGCTTGTTTTGTTTTTTAGACACCATTCGAGGAGGATTGAATAGTGAGCCACATAAGATGAGCTTTGATGAACAGATACCGTTACCGTAACAAGATGAACTGGAGGGGTGCCGTATGTAGCAAGTGCCTGTTGCAGCCAACAGCAGCTCGTGTTAGCTGAGGTTGTTAATGGCATTATTTTCAATATAAGAAGCGAGCAGGCTGAATCACCATCCGAGTACATCCTTGTTCACACACAGGATATTACTAAAACCAAGAGAATCATGTAAAAGTTATGATGTCTCCAACTAATTCATTTAAAAGTGCACCGGTTGGCAAACACTGAAAGGTATTCCATTTGACTTGCTTATTAATTGCGGTCTTCTACACACAATCATAATATTAGTGAAACATGGATGCTGCTCAATTTTGGGTATTTATGGTAAAATGAACTTGAACCACGTCACAAGGAAACGGAAAAACAACTGCTTGAAGCGCATTCAAAATGAAACGGGTGAGGTGTTCACTGAGGGCACACAATGTGGGAAATCTGAAACACACTTAATTCAATGTGCAATAAATATATAACTTTCTGATATAACTTACAGATATGAACGCAAGAAAGTATGATGTGATTTATTCTGTTTTGCTATAAATTTTCCATTGTTGCAAAAGTGCGTCTTATACAAAATAACATAGAAAATACCAGAATTTGACCTCAAAATCAAGGGTGCGTCTTACACACAGGTGTATCTTCTATTTTGGCAATTACAGTATTTCATATTCCAATCACAGACTCTAATTTCCCTCTGATAGTTCCAGGGATGTGACGTGATGTGGCCCCCTGCCCTTCAGGCTTAGTTACTGAGTCCTCCATTGCCCACACACTAAAACTTGAGAGACACTGTGTGCACATTAGCAACCAGGATAGATTTTGCAGATAATAAGAGACCTGCTTCCAGCACTGGAGAAACACCAGCACAGACTCGACTGAAACATAAAAAAACTAAAGTTGTTGCAAGTGCTGCTAAAAGAGCCAAACTGGAAGCAGGCTGACGCAGGGCTAAAACAAGAGTAAACATCGGAGAGGCATTCCAAGAGTGAAGAAGGCTCAGAACTGTTCTATTTTTGAAAACATACCCACCACTGCCTTCGCAAAAACGTAAAAAATAAATAAATAAAATGTTAGTGACAAATAATTAGATGAACATGTGAAAAATATCAATCAAGACAATGTACATGTATGCAATATCCAAAACAGTGGGCACTTTTCAGCATGAATGAAGTCTTCACAGATGTGTGTCTAGCCATTACACAACCCCATGCATCACAGGCTTTTTAACATTGTGCCTAAACTCATTTTCTCTTTGACTCTGAAGACACAACATTCACAATTTCCCAAAATAATTTGAAATGTGGACTCATCAGACCACAAAATACTTTTTCACTTTGTGTCAATCATCTTAAGGTGTTATTAATAAATGGCTTTTTCTGTGCTTAGTAATGTTACCTTTGCGGCTTTAGCACTATATATATATACAGTATATATATATATATATATATATATATATATATATATATATATATATATATATATATATATATATATATATATATATATATATATATATATATATATATATATATATATATATATATATATATAGCCAAATGCAGCGCAGACAGGGAAGAGCCATTCACCCACCCAATCACACCTATGAAATTTTTTATTTCTGTATTTTGTATCCTTTTTTTTTTTGCCGTGCCGTATTTTGGGTTGTTTTTTGGCCTTGCCACTCAGTAGAGTGATTTCACCTGATTGTTTGAAACCTTGAATATTTTGACATTTGATACTATTGACCGTAGATGACGATTTGAGCAATTTGATTTAAAGCCGATGATGGCACCAACCTGTTCCCAGTTAGCCTATTCACCCGTGATATACAGTATTCCAAACAACTCTCCCAGCGTTTTGAGAACATTTTGGAAAAGCTTTTTTGCAATCACCAACTAATATGTGCATCAACAAAAAAATAACATCAAACATTTGACTTGTTTGCATTGTATTCAAATGGGTTCTGGTGAGAATAAATTTGCAAATAGTTCCATACTGTTTGTGTGATTTTGAATTTCAGGTCATCCTAATTTTTTTGAAGTGTTTGTAAGACTACGATGCTGTGCCTTGGCGGGTTCCATTGCAGGTTTTAATGTAAAGTAAAGGGAACCTTTTTTGCGGTTCTTCTTTTCTAAGCGATCATCGAAAACAGAACCAATCAAACGCTTGCTAATGGTCAAAGGCCATCCACTTTTCTTTTACCTCAATGAAGTCCTATCTAGGTGACTCTTACTATGGGTTCCTATAAATGAGTGCCTATCTTTCTCAATTTGTTCACTTCTTCCCTTAATCCCAGTCCACCACCATGCCTCTCCTTCCAGCCCCCCACCACTGTCCCTCTCCAATCTCCTTCCCTGTGTAATCTCAGGGTGCACAGGACTGTTTTCATTATGGCACCACTCATCTTATCGTCCACCCTGTCATCTCCTCTGTCTCCTGTCTTTTTTTTTATGCCTTTATTCTAACAAGTCTGCGTCTCGGAAGCCAGCAGCAGTCCACCCCTTTTTCATTTCCCTAATGTTCCCCACCAGACACACCCTTGCCTCCCCCTAACCCCTAATTTCATTCCCTAACCTGGTCGCCATCATCATCATGATGTACAGCACACTCTCCAGAAAGCCCCTCCCTTTCCCTTGCTTTGTGTGTGTGTGTGTGTGTGTGTGCGTGTGTGTGTGTGTGTGTGTGTGTGTGTGTGTGTGTGTGTGTGTGTGTGTATGTGGTGGCTTATGTGTTTTGGTGGCCTTTTTGGTCTGCTCTAAATCTTTAGGAAAAACAGAAATAAAAGAGAAGGAAGTAAAGATGGACAGAAAGAGAGGAAGCAGTCGCCATTGGCCGAGGTGAGCCCTGAATCTTCTTGCTTGCTTTAATCCCTCATTTATGTGAACTCAGCTTTGGAAATGAAGCTGTCACTGTATTTTACTTCCTTTCAGCCAGCCACTGGTATAATCACAAACCACACACACACGCACACACGCACACACACACACTTTCACGTCAGGCACAAAAAAATCACTCAGTAGAGGTGGAAATTCATTCCAAAGGTAGAAGCAGGAGGCTCACCTTGTCTCCTGCAGAGGGAATCTTCGGATATGTTGAAGACAGAGAGGAATTATGGGTAAATGCACTGGTGAGGAATGATAGGCTACAATCTCTGACTTTAATCTGGGTTCAGTGACACATGCCATTCATTTCAGAACAATATTAGGCAGGGATACACAGCGTAGTTCTTTTTTTTTTAACTCCTTTTGAATTTGGAAAACTGCATGCAGTACCATGAAATAATGAGAATGCATTAACTTCCATTTGTTGTTAGAATGAGTGCACATGACTTTATATACAGTATATGTATAGTAGATATAGTATTATTCAGTTGAGTAGTGAGTATGTGATTGGGAAAAATGTTTTAAAACCCTTTATTTAGGTATATATGCATATACTGATTAGTTTATCACTTGGCTTTTGTATGTAGAATATACCACCACAATGCATCATTTAGTATAATAATAATAATAATAATTGCTATTTTTAATCCATAATTTGACACATAAAGCTAAGTGAAGACCATAGACAATGCATTGTAACAGCTTTGAAAAGGGTCAGTTTGTGTTACAGAGCAAAGACTTACACTGTCATCTAGTGGTAATATGGTAGTACTCAATGGCTGCTGACAAGAAATTTGGCCTGACGCGTAAGACAATAGATCTATTTTTCCTAATTAAATATATTTGATTGATTGGATTTATTTAATTTACATTTTTCTGAATTTGATCACATTGTAAGTGCCATTGTTGACATTAACAATTTGTCTTAAAAATATACGAATCAATAGTACAAAGAAAGCTTTTCTCTGGCTTCTGTACTTACAGCATGAAAACATTCATCCATTTATACTCTAGTGTATCTTTTAATGATATCCATAAACTTCACATAATGAAGATATAGTTCCATACATGTGCTACAAAGTATTTTGCTACAGTCACGGTGCAGTTACAGCCATACAACCAAACTCTACATACTGTCAAACTAGTGGAAGCCATCGTCTTTTCAAATTCAGACTTTGTAGCAAATATTTTTGCACTTGATTATTTTGCGGTCTACCTATTAAAGGGATCATTCCCAAGGAAAAACATGTTTTTACGATGTTTTAATATCTTTAATGGAGATAACGTTTGGCCATTATGTTGAATTGAGAAAAGAATCATCCTACCAGTCCATTTTTACAATATTATTGGTTCATTACAAAACATATTTAAAAATAGTGACAAAGAAAAAAATAAAGGATTGTAAGAAATAAATATTTCTGTCCATCTTGAGCTCCTCCATTCCTATATCTTGACATCCCCCCTTCGTCATCCTCCTCAGGTGGAGCCGCCATCACGGTGGCGTGTGATAGCGTGCTGTAGGAGGTGTGAGGAAGAGGCTCTCAGATGAGATATGTGACTGGCATGCTAACACACAGTTTTATCTTAGGAAGAAGAGAGCGACGAGGCCCCCTTGTCTCTACACTGCGCCTTTGATTAAAGTTCCCTGGGTATACACTCTTCCAAAAAAAAACACACATTGTGCACTCATGCACCAGCACACATAAATAAATTGCAGGCAGGAGCATACACACATACAGTATATATACATGCACATATTGTCCCGTTGTGGTTTGGTGTTATTTTGACCTGAGCCAGGCAGCGTGTCCATTATGGAGTTGATATGGAGGATTTGTCCAATGTTGATTTTAGATAGCCATAAATAACCTGAGTGTTTTTTTTGTTTGTTTGTTTTTTGTTTTTTTAGGACTGGCACAACAATATATAGAGAAGAAGAGCTCTCAGTTTTATCCCCTGGTCTCATCCACAGTGCATGAAAGGACACACACACACACACACACACACACACACACACACACACACACACACATACACCATGCACAATAGGATTTGTGTATGTCTGGACAAACACATATTTAAAAGGACAGCTTGTCCAGTCTAGCTCAGTTTCAGTTGGAATGAATGTTTTACGTTACAGCTTGGCTTTAGGATTTGTCTCAATGTGTGTCTTCTCAAAAAAAAAAAAAAAAAAATGATGGAGGAGAACTAGTTGGATTTTTTGATGAACAGCATCATCCAGGGGTGAGCTTTTCAATAGCCTGGGAACAAACTGTATATCCCTGACCGATGGAAGCATGCAAGGGAATGATGACTTTCTCGGAGATGTAATGGACAAACATGGTGTTATTGCACATGGAAAAAAAATCTATCCTAAATATGTTTGTATCAAAAGGCTATATTTCTGTAGATATTGTGACTGGAAGAATAAAAATACGATAGTAAGATATTTTCCATTTTGTGAGGGGCATATTTTTGACAGCTATTCATACTATATATACTGACAGATAATTCTTTCTGTCACACCCTTTGTTTATTTTTATTTAAGAAAAAAAACAATGATCTAGATAATAGTAATCTTAATGGGTACATATGATGCATTGATGAAATGTATTTTATTCATTCAACCATAGTTGTACAAAATCCAGAACAAGAATTGTCTAAAAAAAAAAACACCCTAACTATACAAACACAATAATATTCACTGAGATATTAATTTAAAATATTTTGATTGCTTGCAGCGTGCAACAATAGAAAGCTGCACCATCCTGAGAACCCAAATTTTAGAAACACATCTTGTCAGTGTGTTACATTAATAAACTGTACAGTATTTTCTCATTTACCAATGCTAATAGCATTACTTTTCAGGTTTGTTTTCCCTTGGGGTAGAGGCTTTTCAATTTACATAAGAAATTAATATGTACATTGGTTCCAAGGGAAACACTAATTTGTGCTTTCAATAATTCCTACACATTTTGTAAAATGCCGTTATTATGTACAGACACTTTTAAAACATTAGAATCTCTCAACATGTACTATTGTACACTGTTCTATGTGCACTTCATATTATTACTATGTTATTCTATAACTGGGTAATTACTATGTTATTCTATAAGTAGTCAAGTTGAGCAGATATTTTAGCTATACTTGTATATGTGTTAAACTAAAATTACAGAGATATTCTTACCTTGATTCTTTGATGCAATTCGTATAAAAAACAAATATTGAAGTTAATGTTGAAGGACATTTTGCATTTTGACCATTCTAAGATTTTAGAATGAGCAGGGCTCCATTTTTTTTTTTTTTTTTTTTGCTCACTGTGATTGAGTTGAAAGACATGATATAATAAAAGACACAGATCCCATGTCATGGCTCCGCCTGTGTGGAAAGTGAAGGACTGGCAGGAGGACAAATGGGCTGGGCAAAGTGTTTGTACATCTCAGGGGCTTGACCTTGAGGAGGTGACGGGATGGGGGTGTCCGGAGAGGCTGCAAGAAGACAGAAAATCTTGCATTAAAACAGAATTTTTATATGGATGCTCCTAGTCTTCTTTATTTTTTCCTATGTATACATTTTCCATACCTATCTGTGGAGTGTGTGTAATGGGCATTGTGCTGATGAGCAACGTGTGTCCAGTCACAGGGTCCTGGGTTAGCTGGGTGTGTGCTGGATGGTGCAGGTGTGTGTTCTCCGATAATAAGCCTGGACAGAAAATAGAGGCCTTCACTGGTCTGCCAACAGCATGGAAGTACTGTACTTTATTGCACCACATATAGAAGTAATGTAAAAAACATTTTGATGAACCTGCCAAATTTCATTTGAATTTCAAGCAATTCTGCTACATTAATCATGCATGCTAAGAATCTTCCTGAAAGCCATCTATTAAAAAATAGTATGTATATGTATATATTACTGCTGATCATTGTGTCTTAAAAGTGCATTGCAATATATTGCGATACAGCAAAGGCACAGTGCGATGTGTATTGTGATATATTGGGAAATGTCTGCATATATATTACCAATGACTGGAAAAAACAGAAGGAAATTATTAGAAAAGACAAATTCTTTTTTTTCTTTTTCAGAAGCCACCCATCATTGATTTCTATGAGCATTCATTAAACATTCTTTCACAAAAAAAGCAGCATGTCCACATTTTTTTTAATTTTAAACATGCCCTTGACTGTGTTAATATACATGTCCCCGACATACTTTCACATGGCACTGATGTGGCAGGAATATTATATTATTATTATTATAATATAAATTATATTAATATTATAATATTATTGCGCAACACTGTGTGCTTTCCTTTTTCTACCACTTTTGCTCTTCAACCATAAACAAAACAGATATGTGATGTCACTTGTGTTGTTGAAAAAAAAAAAACAGACAAAAACAAAAGAGAAATCTTTCATTATTATTTATCAAATCCAAAAAAAACCTTGAGATTCGGTCGCTTCTGTACAGTTGTTTTTTCTTCATATTACAAAAAAATATTACAAAAAAAATATTACTCAGCATATAAAAGAAACAAAACAAATAAACACATTTTGAAATCTAAAAATTCCTATTAGAAATAAACGCAACATGAGATTCTACTGCTCGTTAATATGCCTGCTCGGATATTATAGCGCTTCTCAGGAACACATACAGGAGCTTACTACAGATGACTTAAACACAAGGGAGCCCAAAATATGACTCAAATGGCAGAAGCGAAGGAAATGCTATATTCACATCATAAAGTTTTCTTTTTTTGATGTTTGCACTCCTCCTCTGCGGTCACTTTTGCCTTGGAACATCGCCTCACTCGAAAGGTAATGTACTGTACTGTACCATTAATGTGGTGTTTCTGAAGCGCTTGGAATTATTCACCTTTAAAGCATGATTCATAATATGACAAAAATATGAGTCCCCTAAAATGGTTGTTGAAAATGAGGAAAAATAACTCAACTTGTACTTGGAGAAATATGGTCTTTTATTTTCTTTAAGACTGTATTATATATAATTGTAACCATTTACTTTCTGCTTTATGTGAGAATAGTCCCAAGTGCTGGCTGCAACCTTTAGTTTTGACTATTATGGGATATGGTGCTGTTTTCTTTTGTCATTTGCCAAGTAATTACAGAATAACATTAAGATAAAACATCATCATTCCTGTGTGTCACAAACTTGCTTGAACGTGGGGTGTTCTAGCGTTTAGTTTGGCAAAGACCCTTGCTGTAGCTTGCTATATCTTTGCTGCTATCATTAGCTGTGGCCACAGTCGCAGCTGGGTGCTTTGCATTAATGCGGTAGGCTAAAAGTGTGCAGCTAATATGGTAAGCAAGCTCCCTCTTAAAAAGAATGTATACCACTCTAACAAAACCCTACCTTACCTTTTTTAAAAGTTAAATTTACCATTCAACGGACCAACAAGTCTCACATGCTCTTCCTTTTGTATTTCTACTTTATGCTCCTGAATTAGCTCTCCCACCCACAACAGGAAACAAACAATGGTAGCCAATCTGGTTCCACTTCAGGGTGTGATTCTTTTCCAACCCACAACTCAAGCAGCAGAAGCATGATGCAAAAGAAATGGATATGAGCATACAAAAACATAAATATAGAGATAAAAAAATTATACTAATGTACTTAAGCTTCAACAATGACTGTAATTGGTTGATTACATTTAACCCATTATTTTGATACCCTTAGTGATACTTTTGCTTCTGTGCAAGGTCACTATTGACTGTATGTCAAAATGCACTCTCACCTCCCAGCAGCATCTCCTGCAGCAGGTTGTCGATCTTGGCAAGACCACAAAGCTTTACAAACTGAAGTTGCTCAATCATTTGCCAGGTGATGCTCTGCAGGGTGGGCAGAAGGAGTAATAGCTCCCCAAAACGACCCCGTGAGTCATACTGCCGGTCATTAATGTAGTCTTCTAGACTCATCTGAACCTGCAACCCACAATGCAAACTCTTTGAGCATTAAAAAACACATCCCTTGGATATTTTTCCTTAATATTAATCAACAGCATGATTAAAATTTACCTGCAGACGTATGGCTTTGATCTTGACAGGATCCCGCAAAGACTTTGCATCTGTAGATTGTGGGAACAAAATGTGATGAATAAAGAGCATGTTTAAATGGAAATCTTCCATTTTGAAAACTTCATGTACATACATACATACATACATACATACATACATACATACATACATACAGACAGACAGACAGACAGACAGACAGACAGACATACATACATACATACATACTTCTTCTAATTGTATGAATCTATTTTTTTTTAGTTGTGGTTGGTTTCCATGCATGTTTTGCTTTGTAAAAATGTGTTGTGTATTTATACTCATTAAAACAACAAGAACTGCCTGTATGTTGTTAAATCTGGGTTATAAAGTATACTAAAATATTTATAATATATTAATTTGATAATTTGGCAAATGTTGTCACTTGGTGTTGACTAAAAATGGCATCACATTCGCTCAATGCTTGGCTAACGGCAGTCAGTCAAAAAGTCACTCAATTAACAGCACAACATCATTTGACATAAACATAAACACGAAGAACGTTGCCCTTCACTGCCCCCCCACCCACGCGTCCACAGGCTAAAGGAGACGAGTCAAGGCGTCTTTTCCTTTCCATAATGCGTCAAAGCCCATTGAAAAAATTATCCATGTAGCCTCGTTGTTGTCAACAGAAGCAATTAGGAGACGCTTGACGAAAGTGCATTTTTGCGATGTTCTGTGCAACTGCTCAAATTAGAGGTATATATGATCATTTTAAACGTTGTAAATGACATTTTACTACGTATTTTGCATTCAAATTAATGTTCTTCAAATACAGTTATGTGGAAATTGGTCTGTTTTATAGTAATGGAGCTATAAGTTGACCCCACCCCACACCCTCGGACAAATACAGTACAGAATATGGTGACTTGTACTCTGAGAAATGCGGTATTATTTTTCATGTAGAATTAATGTCTATAAATGTACATTGCAGTCGCTCAGGGGTCAAGTAACAATCAATCACGGTACGCCAATGCAGGTGTAAACCAGAGCAAATCCAAAATAATCTCACACTAACCGCCTAGTTGGATACAAAACCTCTGCTAGTAAAATGAGAAATACTGTACTAGAATAAGCCTCTAAATTACCCGGGTCAAAGAAGACGATGGCCTTGAGTGCAGCATATTCATTGTCATCGATTTGAATGTCCTGAAATGGCTGGACCAGCTCATCCAGGACTCTGTTTGCAACCCGGCAGAGCTCCGATTCTGAACTGTTCCTGGGTATCACACAGCCATTTCCTGCACATTCACAAACACACAATCATGTTAGGAGCTCGGAGGGAGACAAGGTGTGTGGGCATGTATGGGGTCAATTGTCGGCATGGTGACTCAGAGACCCTTGTTAGGCCTCTTTAAAGATTCCAGGTAAGGCTATGGTGAAGGTAAAAGGTGGGAGAAAGGTTTTGTGCACTTAAATGTAGGTTGGTGACAAATCTGCTCACTTGTATCAGAATGCCACACGCCCCAGCAAAGAGTTATTACTATTTAAACTTTTGAATTCACAAAGAGAGAGCCTTTCAAGTCAATCATTCCTCAGCTGACCCAACATTTAATCAGTCATCACATTTCAGTGCCGAATCACATGTATGCACCACATATAAAGCCAGATGACATTCTCACATACCTAAAAGCAGGAGATCCTTGAATGATATTGACCTTTTGGCCACTCCCAGCAAAAGGTGCTCACCTGCATGAGCCCTGAGCAAGCTTACCTGGAGACAAACAATAAAACACTTCAAACACAAACAACGAAACAATGCATGCCTTTGGATTCCAAATGAATAACACTTGGAAAATATACAGGAAGGTGAAATAGAGTTTACTGTCTCTACCTGTGTATGTCAATAACTCTCTGGTTAATTATTACTTTCAATCAGGGGTGTGGCGGCCATCGGGAATCTCAGGAAAAATTATTACTCATTTTCCCGAACGGCCGGTCTATTTACAGGCAAGTTCTCCAACTCTCCCGCCACCAGGATTACGGTTTTGTGCGTGACGGTCATCATACGATATTTCTCGGAACAGGGGTGTACTTGGTCAAGAAAATCGCTATCGGTATTATGTTGCAGTAGTTGGCTGATGGAGTTCTTACAAACAAGATGGTTGGTTGAGGTCCAGTTGGCTGTTCTACCAAGACTGAAATCTGTTAGAAAAACCTAACTAGAATTTAAGTGTTTACCCATGGAATATTCACACAACACAAACTTATTAGTCGATGTCACACTTTGCCATAACATTGAAATATACTAAAATTATGAGAACATACTCACCTTTAATTCCTCACATTTTAACAGAGCTCACTTACAGTTGTTGACTTCCACCATGCAAAAAATGTTTAACCGATTTAACACAATATTTTATGTTAGGTTTCATCAAGGATTACATGATGGCTGTTATCCCCACCCAGTTCCCTAACAAAGAATATTCCATGTTCATTAAAATAATTTATTTGAAAAAAAGTCTGATATACAATTCTGCCATTCTAGAGGACCTGAGTGGAACTATATCATAATGCCAACACAAGTCTGTGACAGCATAGTACCCAAGACTGTAAATAGCAGGCGTGTGAGAAAATAGTAATTTACAATTAATGGATCATGCACATCTAGAATAAACATGATTCCCAGCTAAATTCCTATGAAAATGCTGTATAAGCTCAACACAACAACAGAAAAGGTTTACATGACTGTACATGAACTTAGACAGACCCTAGAATGTCTTCCTACCTGGTCATCTAGTGGTAGTTCTCCAAAGGATGGAATGTATTTGGCCCATTCCACCAAAACCAATAGTTGTTGTCTCATAGAATCACACACATCCCCAACAGTGGCGGATTTCTGTTCTCTTAGGTCTGCTACTCCAACAGGAGTGCTTATCTGGAGAAAAACGGGGAATAGATAAATGGGTCACCGGTCATCACTATGATCCATATACTGAAAAGAGATGGATGGATGGATGGATGGATGGATGGATGGATAGATAGATAGATAGATAGATAGATAGATAGATAGATAGATAGATAGATAGATAGATAGATAGATAGATAGATAGATAGATAGATAGATAGATAGATAGATAGTCTTGAGGTTTATCATGAGTTTGAAGTGATATGAATACCTGTTGGGATAGTGATTCCGCTTGGGCCAAAACTGTGATGGGTGGAAGGTCTTGAGGGTCTGGAATACTTCTCCTAGAGCTGATACGATCTCGCTCATTTTGCACAGCTAAAACACAATGTGCAGTTTGAGAAATGAATACAAACTCTGTGTTTGGCAAACCACTCTCTCTATGTCGACAGGACATAGAGGAAAACAGGCAGTTGGGCAGTTAATATTTAGGGGAATAGTCATAGAGGCTGGCATCAGCAAGACGAGTAAAACGTTAACCAGTCGCAATCCAGAACAGCTTTGAATAACACATGATTAGGGGTCATAAAACACTGCGCCAAGGTTATTCTACTCATAAACACACACATATGTAATCAGCTGTGACAATTTCAACCATTTTGAAGTAGCTTTTGGGACAATTATATTTCTTAGCCTTTATGAAATATGTTTATTTCTACCAAAATGAGCACATTGTCTTTGTTTATGACTTCATGTCTGAACAGTTTCATTACGATAAGTTGTCCTGAGCCATAAAAATGTCAACGCCAAATACTGTAGGTTACCCTCTTTTTTCATGCCAGCTCGGAAGCATTTGTTGAGTCTGCAGAAACGACACTGGTTCCTCTTATCTTTGTCAACCACGCACTGCCTGCTAAACCTGTGTGTGACAAATAAAAGTTCATGTTTTAGCTTTCCAAGCAAAAGACGAGGATTCTCAAAGTGGGCTGCGTCGAGGCCCAATAATTTGAGTATTTTGGAACTGATTTAGTTGATCTTTTTACAGTTACAGATTTGTGTCTTGTTTGGGAGCAGTCGCTGTCAGTGCACACGCGTTGTTCCTTCTCTTTGTGAGCTCTAGCCCATGAGTGTCTGTGAGTTGTGTTTTCTTCATTGGAATGTTGTCATTTGAGCTAATATGCCCAAAATTAGTCGTTTGTTGTCCAACTTTTGGCTGTAGATAATAAGCCAGTTAATGTTAGGTTTTATCTTCAGCATGCTGTATAGCACGGGTGGCCAAGTTTGGTCCTCAAGAGCCACAATCCAGCCTGTTTTTAATGTATCCCTTCAACCAACACAACTGACTCAAATCAGCGTCATTATCAGGATTCTGCAAAGCATGCTGATGAGCTAATCATTTGAATCAGGTGTGTTAGTTAAAGGGACACAATGAAAACAGGGTGTGGCTCTTGAGGACCAAGCTTGGCCAGCCCTGCTGTATAGTGTTACCTTGTATGTGTTTAGCTCGCTAGCATTTTCGTTTAAGCTAGGTATTTCCTTTTGATAAATGTTGGAATATGCAAATGTTTTGCACTGATCATACTCCTTTCCATCTAATTAACGTTTTGTATTGAAAGGAATACCAATTGTAATTCAGTTATATGTTTGATTTAATCTATGCAATTTGTGTACATTTAGCAAAATATATCATTTTTGTATATGGGACTTAGCTGAGTTATGTTTGGTGTATTTTCTTTTCTTGACAGTTTTACAATATAAATGAGTGAAATCTGTACAACTGACAGAACTAAATTAAAGAAGAGTTACACTCATTTGCTGTTCGCTGTCTGTCTATCTTGATAGAAGCTATTGTAACTAGGAAGGACAGAATAATTGAGTTATTGATTAAAAAAAAAAAAATATATATATATATATATATACATATATATATATATATATATATATATATATATATATATATTTGTGTTCATTTCATTTTATTTTACGTTAAATTGTGAAAGTATTCATGACTCATCAATAAATTAATTCCACTAGTTTAAGTTTGGCTTAAATAATTTTTATTTTTGTTTCGTTTCCGCAAACATTTGCAATGGGGTCCTTGAAAATCTGCTTTCTAAAATGAGTCACTGACTCCAAAATATTTGAGAACCCCTGACATAGGGTACCTGCAACTTAACAATGTATTCTTCTTTTTTTTAACACGTCATCTTATTATGTTGGCGTACCTTACATGTATACATGCAGGTAATTTTTTAAATTTCCCCAGTTTCTGAATATTCACCTACATAAAGAGGCTATATTGCTCAGATCATAATGTTTGTACCTGCAAGTGTAGATGTGGCTCTTGCGTATGGAGCGCCTGAAGAAACCTTTGCAGCCGTCACAGCTGGATGCGCCATAGTGTTTTCCTGTGGCTTTGTCTCCGCAAATGGCACAGTTACTGTTGGTCCCATCCGGACAAGGTAGGCCTGAATCTGTTGGCATGCTTTCTGAGATAGCAGAAACACACAGAAATAGTCAGAAATGCAGTCTAGAAGGACAGACAGGAATTAAATATGTAACATATGACACTGTAGATCCCAATTGAACGTAAGATTGTATTTCTTTTTATTCAAATTTCTTTAATGATTGTATACTAATCATGAACTTGATGTTAAATTGCTTCTTAAGGAAAGTTGCATTATTAGTTCCAATGTTTTCAAAGTACATATATATAAGCGTAGCTTTGCACTAAAGTGCTGAATGTTTGCCAGCAAGTATTTTGTGTATTGCGTACAGTTAATATTACTGAAATAAAGTCAACCAGGAAATAGTAAACATTGGATTCAATCAGTGGCACTAATAAACATTCTTGTTGATATCCTTATTTCCACAGTCATCTCCGCATTGTTATTACCCTTATCATTTTGATTATTATGATAAGCACCGCCGCTTTTGTCACCGTAAACAAAACCATAATCATTATCTTTGTTTGTCTATTTGCCACCTTGAAAAAGTCAGCCAAATAGAAATGAACATCATGTGAGGATTGAAAGATATAATTTTTGATACTATTTTATCATCACGCATGCTAGGAGGACATCAGGAAAATAGTCACTAGTCAATAAAATATTTTTATGAGGCGTACCTGCAATTTATACCTAACTGTTCTCAGCTTTATTAAAATTCCTATTGTATGCTTTCATTAGTCTTACCCCTCCTTTGATTTTCTCATCTTGCTTGCGATCAAAAAAATAAACATAATTCACAACAGCGGTCAATGGAAAACATGGCACATGCACAACATTAAATGTAATCATCAACATTTACTAAGTCATTCATTTTCCTTATGTACTGAAGAATTAGGTATTAAAAGCATTCTGGGATTCTTACTGGTGGGTATTGTTTCTTAAAAGTGAATTGCGATATCTTGCGATATAGCAAAGGTGTATTGCGATACGTATTGCGATGTATTGGCCAATGTATGTAATAAAAAATCAATAAAAAATAAATCTATGGCATAAATGTTAACAATGACTGGGAAAAAAACCCAGAAGGAAAGTATTGGAATAGACAAATTCTATTTATTCCTTTTGCGAAGCCACGCATCATTGACATCTATGAGCACACATGAAAAACATTATTTTTCGACAAAAGCAGCATGTCCACATGTTTTATTTCTAGCATGCCCTTGATAGTATTAATATGTCCCCATCCCAGTCTTTCAGATTGCACTGATGTGGCAGGAATACAGAGGTGCGTTTTGCCACATGTGCCTCTTTTGCGCAACATTCCATACACTTCTTTTTCTGCCATTTTTGGTCTTTAATCGTAAACAAAAACAGATCTGTGAGGTCACTCACGTTGGTGAAAAAAAAAAACCTGACAAAAAAAACAAGGAGAAATCTTTTATAATTTATCAAACACAGTGACACCTCAAGATACAGTCACTTCTGTATAGTTTTTTTCTTCATATTACAAAATTTACTTGGCATATAAAAGAAAAAAAAACTTGAAATCTCAAAATTCCCATTTGAATTAAACACGACATGAGATTCTACTGCTCATTTGCCGCCACATTTGTTTTGGAAAATGGCCTCACTTGAAAGGTCATGTATTGTAACATTTAACATGGTGTTTTTGAAGTGTTTGGAACAGTTTATTATCAACCACCACTCTTGAAAGTTTATACTCCAAAGTATTTTCAGACTTGTGCATATTAATGAAGGTTGCAACCATTGCTGATGTCAGACACCTTTTCCTGGGGCATGTGCCCCAGTATAAACCAGCTATGCCCCAGTATAGACTATGCTCATGCCCCAGTGTGGATTGGACAGTGTAGAATGGAGTGTAAAGAAAAAAAAACTGCTGTGCAGTTGTTAATACACAGCCAGCAACAATGTTTCCCTCCACGTATTAATTTGTGACTTGCTGTCGACGAATGCCCTCCTTCCCTTATCCCTCCAGTTGCGTGTCGAAGTTGGCTCAATCTTTGAGATGTGCGGCTGACAGTGGTTTTTGTTGACAACAAAGTTTTCAAGAGTCATTGCAATTGACTTGAGGTGCCTGTATGAAGCAAACCTACTAGTCAAAGCGTGCAAAAAGATGTTTTAAAAAAATGAGGAAATGAGGAAAGATGATGTTACATAAGAAAAGTATTGCTTGCAGTTTGCCCTAGCATCAGCAACCTTCACAAAGTTTACTGAATGAGCTGAATTAGCTTGCATTAACTCTATCAGTGCCAAGGATTATCTGGAAATGCAACCCCTAGAGTGCAAGCCAATTTCAAACATTTTGACGCATCTTTCAAGAATATTGGGTTGGATGACTATGTAGACATTGGTGGTATCATGCGAAAGATTGGATTCCAGTCTTTACCTAGAAGAAGTAAGTAAGATTCTACCTTATTCCATTCATTAGTCATCACTATGGTCATTTTTCAACAATGTACAACCATGTAGCGTAGGTGTATATATAAAAAAGGAAAAAACAAAAACAAACACCAACCATGAAACAAAATGTAATCTCAGCCATATTCTCACGAGGATCATGGCCCTGCTGGTGCCTATCCCAGCAGTCTTCTGATGGTAGACAGGATACACTCTGAACTGGTGCCAGCCAATTGCAGGGAACAGAAAGGTGAACAATCATTTGCCCACACAAACATACCTAAGGACAATTTAGACTGTCTGATTAACCTGTGCACAGATAATACTCAGACAGGCATGGGGAGAACATGCAAAGTCCACAAAGAATGGCTGGAGCTGGAAGCAGACCCATACTTAACCATGAGCCGCCAACAAAATGTAAAGCAAGGTTTTTTATTGCATGACCATGCATTTGACCACATGATTTGATTACTTTTTGTAATACATAAGTAACACATCAACACTGCAGGATTTACTAGTCACTCCAAATCTGCACTGCTTGCATTATGGGGTAGGGAGACTGGTTTTGCAATGACAACCACAATCATCTTTTCATTTCAAGGTTTCATACTGCATACATCATACAGTGGGCCCCCGGGTTACAGCGTCCCTGGTTTACGTTTTTTTTTCATGTTACGATGTGGAATACTGAGTTTTTTCGTCCCTTCTTTACGGTATTTTCCCCACTTTTCAACAAAAACTACTGTCATGGCCCTCCGGAGTTGGCTGTATTTGTGTTGTTTTGTCTCCATCTGCAGGCGTTTTTAGGTAATTGCACTTATTTTCTGTTGCGGTCAAACAACGCGTCGCTACAATGCTGGTCTGCTATTGATCGGTGTCTCCTCACGAAGATGCTGGTCTGCTACTGGTCGGCCTCACTCGTTTCAAAATGGCAGGACGTTAAAGCTTTGTTCCATCGTGACTGGTTACAAAACCGTATTTATAGTGCATTTTACTGCTTAATTCAAAGTTGAATAGGTTAGCCATGGGTCCCAAGATTGCTAGTGATGTTAAAGAGAGAAGTAAGAAGATGATTTATATGGAAACGAAGCTGGATACTCAAGAAATACAGGTTACGCTTACTAGGAAATATGGGCATAACAAGCGCCACTCAAAGGTAAAGAAATTGTTTCTATATTTTTTAATCATGATGTTTTCTGATTGTATACATGTATATTATATATACGTAGCACTTATTATACTATTTTGGTACCAATTTTTAATATGTATGACCAATTTTTATGTTTATACCTGGGGTTCTAAACGCATTAGCTATTTAACATAGGTTTGGATTGACGGCATACGGTGAATTTGCCTTACGAGCCCAACCGCGGAACAGATTAATCTCAAAACACGGGGGCCCACTGTATATGATGTATTGAAATCTCAAATAAAAAAGCATAAAAGTGAATGTTTGTGGTGGTATCTCTACCATGGTGCAGACTGATTTGTGATGTATTTGCATGGTATATCACTAGTGAAATGTTGTGTGAATGACAACATTGATGAGCGATCAAAACATTACGTTATTTACATTACATGATTTGAGTATATACACGTCACTCATCTCTCTGCGGTGTGAGGGGCATGGTCTCATGTTAATAGGGGCTCTATCTGTGATCTATCTTGCTTAAATGCATGAGTGACAGCATTTAAAGTAGACATTGTCTCATTAAAGAAGGAGACAAATTGAATTAGCTAAGGTAAGAGAAAGCATGCATGTCGCATAAATGTACATTCGTGTTGGTATTCCACATGGCTGTATGTGCCTCTGGCTTCTGTTCGATGTCATGCTGAAGGATCACATGAAGGTGTTTTAGACTATTATTGAACAATATATCGATATGTTTTATTGGTTGATATTTATATGACTCATTCATGAAATTACATTCGAGACGAGAGACTCCAAATCATTCAGAGGCACCTTCAGAGGGATGCACTGGTAAGCTTGTTGGATCAAAAAAATCCTTAGCAACGAAACTTGTTGGTTGATATTTCTTTATTTTCATCAACCTTGATTACAATTTGAACCTTTTGTTTGCTGGGAAATAAAGTTGAAACCTTGAAGGGGGTGTTTTTAATGAAATAAAAAAAGACATCTCTTTGCATCTTAGGATTTTTGTCAACAACTCAAAACTTATACACCTGATTTTGTCTAAACACATCTCACACAGATAGATAGATAGATAGATAGATAGATAGATAGATAGATAGATAGATAGATAGATAGATAGATAGATAGATAGATAGATAGATAGATAGATAGATAGTGACATGGTGGAAGAGCACGTCCACCTCACAGTTAACAAGACCCGGGTTCAAATCCAGCTGTTTCCGGCCTTTCTGTGTTGAATTTGCATGTTCTTTCCATGCCCGCATGGGTTCTCTCTGGGCACTCCGGCTTCCACACTCAGGAACATGAATGTTGGACCCTCTTAATATTTCTTAGGTGTGATTGGGTGCGTGAATGGTTCTTCCCCGTGTGCCCTGCAATTGACTGGCAACCAGTTCAGGGTGTCTCCGCCAGCACGCAGCCACAGAAAAGTTATATGCAGTCTATATGTTTAAAGTTATATGCTACAGATTGGTTCATGGTCTGACTACTATTTGGTAGACAGGCAAAGATTTGTTTCATTCTTGCTGTAGTAATAGTGTGACAAATGGTGATAAATTAGAGCATATAGTTAGTACAGTGGGTTTTTTTTTCCAGTATAACTCTGGGGTACCGAGTGGTCCGTGGCCCACTAACAACCTATGGGGTTTATATACAAGTAGAGCTTTGAGCCTAGCAATGCCCCTGCATAAAGCTGCAGAAAGTGACTCGTCCCCCAGTTTCAGAAAATGAAGCTCAATTTCAATGTATGTTTCTGTGGCTGCACAGACTTACCTCCTCCTCCATAAAGTACATCAGCATTGTCAAAGCCCAGTGTGCTGTATGAAGGATCCAGACAGTCACAGTAGTTGGCAACTTCCATATCTAATAGAGATTTACCCTGAGAAACAGTTAAATACTTCATTCCTATTATCCTCACTCTTCTTCCAGTCCTTCCCCTTTTTCCTTGTTCTTGCTTTTGTCCACTCTATCTAACGTCTTAAAGAGATGACAGAGGAGATCCCTGAAATAAAAGATCTATGATCCCAGGTGATTGGTCCGGGAACGAGGTGAGGAGGAGGAGCTGTGACAAAGACTTCTTACCTTATTGTACAATACTTATCTCTCTCCACTGCACTTATCACAGGGATGGCAAGATTACAGTGTAAGAAAGTAAACCTTGATCAAGTGTTTTAATTTAAGAGTAGGAAATATGTTTCCTTTGAGTTTGGTGGATATGCCTCAACTTATTCCTTTGTACAGGAAAATGTGTGCGAAGGCATGATGATGTGCACAGATTTATGTGGGATGTAGGATGTGCGTGTGTAGATGTGTGTGTGTGTGTGTGTGTGTGTGTCCTCCCCAAGCCTAATCTAATCAATAGTGGAGTAATGGCAGCACCACCTCAGCAGATATTATCTGTAAAGGCACTCATTGAAAGAGCCAAACACCGATAAGTCCATTAAAGCCTTCCACAAACATACTCTTGGTTCATAAAACTTTACTTTGAAATTCACAGATTAACCTCACTGACCACACTCCATTTAAAACTTTACACTATTTCATCTTTAGTTACTGTATATGATGGAAAGAAAGACTCCAGTCACAAAATACACCAAAAAGTTCTATATGTCAGACCATCAAATGTGTATAAATGTGTGTGGTGTATACATTACACCACCACTACAGTAATTCTATCAGTTTGTTTAATCAAGCATCATTATTTACATTTAAAATAGACAACTTGAGTGACTTGTAATACTTTGCCAAGGTCAACGGGATTCACAAGCAAGAGGACGAATGTTTCAACAAAGTTACTCAAAATTAGAAGTTACTCTGTCTTGTTATGACGTTTGAATGTCAAAAATGTGGATGTTCCTGTGATGCCTCATCTATTGAGCTCGGAGCACTAGCTTCATCACGATAAACTAGTTTAAAAGTGCTGCCAGTTTATATCAGGGGTTGTGCCAAACCTCATTGTGTGTCTAAAAGGTCATCCTTTTGGGGTATTGTCTTGAAGACAGTTGTAAAAGATAAGAGGACGTATCTCAAAGGAAGTGAGAGAGGATGATACACCTACAGTTAAAAGATCCAAAGCTGTGTCAAAAATGTTGCCTTTACTAAGATGTTAATGGCATCAAGCAGAATCCTCATACCTCCAAATCTTCACTTTTCAAGAGACTCCAAAAATAGCTTGGTTGTCCAATAATTTGTAAAAATGACATGCACACATAGACTGGCTGATAATATATTCTCTCTCTCTCTCTCTCTCTCTCTCTCTCTCTCTCTCTCTCTCTCTCTCTCTCTCATATAGAGAGACAGAGAGAGAGAGAGAGAGAGAGAGAGAGAGAGCAATGATAGATTACAATTTAACCAGATAGGCTCAGCCTTCCTGATTCATCACATTTGTGGAGAGTGAACATGTGCTCTTAACCATTTCGTGTTCACACCTGGCAGAAACCATTCACCGGAATTAAGATGTGGTTATCGTACATACAGGTAGAGTTTCAGCTGTCAGTTAAACATAGCGAAATTAATCAAAATATATCCGTTTCTGTTACCATTTTTACCAACTAATGGTAAAAATGATGAGGTTTTTTTTGTCACCCCTGCAACAATCCTCAAGTACAGTAATATGATCTTTTGGCACAGTCACTGGTTCTACAGTCAGCAATAGTATAAAAGTCCACATAATTGCCATAGAAACCCCCAAACAACTAGTTCCATTATGACATGACACACATTTTGAGAAATCCTCGTTCTACTTGGAAATTACAAACACAGTTATCAAACCTGTGGGTAACTGCTGTGTGGGTGCTTGCATGTGTATCATTAGAGAGTTAAAAACTCAAATTTTAGTCGTTCATATTGTAACATATGTTAGTAACTAAAAGGTTACCCAACTAAATACAGTATTAGTATTACATTTAATATCTTGTCCATCACACAGTATAATCTGATATTACACCAGTGTTTATTTAATACATTTACCACACAGTTTCCCTAGTAGTGCAATGTTATGACATCATCAGTTTCACAATCTTAGCAAAAGTTTAACTACTTGAAACCAAACTTAACATAACAATATAGGTTGGATCCAACATTTTCATGTGTATTAAAATGGATGCATTATGTACCCATTAAAAAGTTCATATTTGGTCGATATTTAATTCATTCATTATTTTTAATGTACAATTTATACCTTCAAAAAAGCATTTTGCCTCTTGCTGCGAGCTGGAAAAAGACATCACATAAATGACCAATCACATCTCAAAATTTATTTTTTAATTCATCCATCCATTCTAGAGTCACCTGTCTTTACAAGGGTCGTTGGCTTGCTGGTGCCTATCCCAGCTGACTTCATGAAGGCAGGGGGCCTTGAACTAGTTGCTAGCAAATTGCAGGGCACACAGACACAAACAAACATTCCTACACCCAATCACATTTAAAGGACAATTTAGTGTATTCAATTCACCCTACGTAATAAAGGGATTAAAATACTGTACAAAAAGATTTTCTATCCTTTCGTTAAACGTTCACAATGCAGTACAGATTCAATGATTTAAACTGGTTTTAAGCTTAAGCCAACCTTTCATTGGGTGTGTAATGAGCGCAAATAGCTCCATCTAGAATGGCAAATCCATAATTCCAGTTATGGAGGTGAAAGTAATATAAAAATGATGCAACAGTAGTGTAATACAGTACATTTCAACTACAGTAATATTTTAATGTAACTAATTACTTTTAAAAGACGGTAATAAATAATAGATAATGCATTACAATTTTGAAATAATTTACCCAAGACTGAGTTTGGGTTATGATTAAAAAAAATTATATTTTTCTTCATTTCATTTTACATAAAATTGTGAATGTATTCACGTCTTCAATAAAGGTACCAATTTAATCAGTTTAATATATTCACAAAAATTTAATGATTTTGAAATTTGTCAACTAGAAGCATATAAGTCACGTCATCATCAAAGACCTTGATTATTTAGTCACAGTCAACGTTTGGCAACAACCTGTTTGGGGAAAATTTGCCCGGTTTGTTAAGAAAAAGCATGCAATTTGCAATATTTATTATGTAAACTTCAGTATGGCTGAAAACTAACAAATAGACTTGTTGTCAAATTGAATCTGTTAGTGAATAAAAAGAACACTGATGTTTAGTTTAAATTATTTTGTTGTTTCTGCAAACATTTGCAAAAGGGGTCCTTGGAAAATTTGCTTTCTAAGAAGGGGTCCCTGGCTGCAAAAAAAAATTGGAACCCTTGCATAGCATTCAAACCAGTAATGAAAAATGTGATATATATTGCAATTACCACAAATGTAAATACACTTGCAATCAAAAATTCCAAAAAAGAGCTGTGTAAAAATAGTTTCTTTGCATCAAATATTGCTATTGCTTTCCCTAGGGTGATACTTTAGCAATATATTTTTTTATGTTTCTAGTTGGCAGTAATGTTGGATCACAACAAATCATGTTCAGCCCTGTTTCCAATATTTTAGTTAGCAAATTAATTTAGGAGTGACATCACTAGAAATGATTTCATTTGATTGTATAGACATGCTTAAGTAGCTACTAGATACACTAAAGGTAGAAGCTTCTAAACCTATAGTATAGGGTAATTTCTATTACAGTTTGTAAGAAAGAATAGCTTCCCTAAGTCACTCCCTCCCCCTAAACATAAATGTTGTTACTAAAAAAATGTAATACATATCTGAAGAAAAAAAATATAGAACATTGGCTATCGGTTCTATAGCATCCCCGCGGCAGAAGTTCAAGTTGCCTAGAGAACATGAAAGTGTGCTATCACATGATCTTTACCGCACATGTGCATCAGCCATTGAAAAACATTGTGATATGACAGTAGACTCACTCAAAAGCTTTACAGTTTGAAAACATTACATGTGAACCCATTTTGAGTGAAAATAACTGTTATAGAACCAATAATACAAAAGTGCACTGCCTAAGGAAAGATTCATCACTGAAGATGCACCACTTCTGTTGAACATTTTCATTTCAGTGACTTACAGTAAATGCGGCTTACCTGGATTTCTGTTCCTATCTGGAATGTGCATTTATCCAGGTGTGTACTCTGACAATCAAGGAGTCCAACGAGGAGAGGCTGACGATGTTTGAAAGCAAATGCATTCAAAAACTTTAAAAAGTGAAGTTTGGAGAGTTGAGCAGCCTATAATTCATGGAGCGACACATTGAATGGCGCCACCATAGCCCTGCCATTAGATCGATTTACTAAACAAACTGAAAGATGGGTGGGGATGTTAAACAGTAACCCAAGCGCCATAAAATCCAAAGGGAGAGAGATCACCAGTTGTGAGTGTTTGTGTGCATGTGTAGAAGTCAAGCGAGGCCTTCAAGGTAAGAGCCAAGATGAGGTGAGGTAATGTTTCACAAGGTAATGGTGACAAAGTAACACTTTATTTCTCAGTAAGACAGATGAGCTTCTTAGCTATGCATACAAAAGTCAAGTGTGAGACAATATGATTATAAGTATATTTAGAGCAAAGACATAACCAACCGTACGTTGGTGCCTTAAGATCCAAGCAGTGGTGGTCCGAGCATTTCACACTCACGCCTTCAGTGACATCCGACTCAAATAAATACCCCAGAAGCACACGTATGCATTACTGGATGTTGCGTCACCTTAATCATGTACAACACAGGCTATTTTCCGGAGCATTTAAACATAAAAAAAAACACATCAGCATTTAAAACTTAGCACTTAACGGGATAAAGTCAAAACTTAAAAATAAAAGTTAATTTAAAATAATTTGTCCACATTTTTTCTTCTTCAGAAAGATTGTACACTAAATTACAAATCAGAGTTTAATGTAAGAAGAGTTTAATGTAAGAAGAACATAATTTTACCATTAACTGAATATGAACCAAATAAAATGACAACATTCAAAATGAAAAAAATGCATAAATAAAATGTTTGCACTCACCAAAACGGCTGTCTCCCAAAACACTTAATTCAACACAAAATTGATTCTTCTTTCTTTCCTCAAGAAGACTTCAATCTTGGTTGTACAGTTTGTCTGTTTCCAACAATAAATCCTTTTCAATAGTATGTTTTAATTCGCTTAAAAAAAAAAAAGAGAGAATGAATGCTCTGCATAGGACAGAGGGATTGTCACAGCCAAACAGTCGAGTTTGCTTGACCGCATAGCACTGCCTCCCATGCTGAGTATCCAATGACTGAGCCTCTACATGTCAACTTCAACGTGAGGCTTTCTAGCTGGCCTTACTTTTGCCAACTCATGATCTGACTGTTGACAACTCGTGATCTGATTGGCAACTGCAACTGTCAATTAACTCTATGTGCCCGTTCACTTAAAGTGCACAGACACCGGCAACTGTTGATTATGAAGGCCTCGGGTAGATTTCATACAGCCTGGCGACACAAGTTAGCTGAATTCTGATTGGATAAAACTCTAACCTAAAACGACAACACTGGAAGGATTGTAACAAAATGGATATGACACGAAGAGAACAAAATATGGAGAATTTACCGTATTTTTGCAGACTATAAGCCGCAACTTTTTTTGTCATGTTTTGAGCCCAGCGGCTTATAGTCCAGTGTGGCTTATCTGTGTTTTTTGCTGCTTTTGTTGTTTTTTTGCTAGCCACCAGCAATCAAATGTGTATATCTGTTCAAAGTGTCAATTTATGGAACACCTATCAAATAGAACTGAAGAGATGTGAACCAATGGCTGTCCTCGAAAAGAGTTAAAACAATATATTATTTTAAAAATAAAAGTATAAATTTAATAAGAGAATGTATAATATTTTGGGTAAATTTGTGATGTGTAAATGTGATATACAGTACACAGTATATGTGATTTTAGTTATGAATATTGAAGTATTGATTTTGAAGTATTTCAATTTTGAACTGCTTTTTAACTAACCATCTAGCCATCCACCCATCCATTTTCTACAAATATGTTGAGACTAAACATACAGACATGTTCAGTCTGTTAAAGAGAGGATGTTGCTCTTGGCGGAAGATTACAAAAAATTAAATAACTAAAAAAAATAATTAACTTCATATATCTTCTTTTTGCGTAAAGATCTGATGGAATTACCTGCAGTTTATAGTCCAGTGCGGCTTTTCTGTGACAAAAACAATTTTTTTGCTCATATTTTTCTATATACCGGTGCAGCTTATAGTCCAGAAAATACAGTGTGTGTATATATATATATATATATATATATATATATATATATATATATATATATATATATATATATATATATATATATATTTACACACACAATCATTTCTGGTTCCATATATTATTTATTATTATAATCCATCAATATCGATTGCTATGAATAAGAATAGCTTCCATTGTATGAAGCATTGCTAGAGGACATCAGACAGTACTTGCGTGAGGCAAGAGACGAGAACCGCAATAACGGATGTTTCTCCACTTTGTACATTACTCTGCTTCGACAAACTGTTTTTATCAGAAGCATGTGAATTCTGAGAGTCGATTCAAAATTGTCATACAAGTGTAAAAAGAAGTTAGGCACTGTATAATGAAACAATGAAAGGAAGTGAGGTGAAAGATAAAATTTATATTAAATTAATCGTATTGTTGATATTGTACCATAACCCTTTTTAATGGCGCAACAAGTTCCAGTGCTGTTACCATCACTTTTTTTCTTTCTTTGTCACCACCATTACATATGTTGACGTACGACTTTTCACAATACAGAAACTAACGGGAGGCTAAATAGTCTTTCCTGAGAAGCACAATGAGCATGTCCTCCTTCCCAGGAGGGTGAGCATGTCCACACAGTTAAAGGTGGTCAAGCTCAGAAACACCTCATTGAGATTCTCAAGTTCAAGGTGTTCCAAGTAATAGAATCGAAATATGTGGTATGGGATGAAGCACATCACCATGATGACCACGAAGGACAGACTCTTCAGCTGAGCCCCAAAGTCTGGATGTGACGTCCATTGTTGATGATGCTTCCTGTATAAAAGCCACATGACATTGGCTTGCAGCCCACTTAGCACAGTAGTGGCTGTTATGAACAATGCACTGATGATGTAGTTGATCACCTTGGCAATGGATTCTATGCTGTTGCCAAATCGGAAACAGTAAAAATGACTATCCGGGATGTTGCTGTCACCATTGGCTTGGCCGTAAGAAAAATAGATAATGCAGGTGACAATGATTAGCACTATCATCCACACCAAGACACTGGCGCATTGCGCATAAATATTCGGCCAAGACGCTAACCGCTCACCCTTGCGGTAAAACACCAAAAGGCGCGTGATGAGGATGACAACATAGATGCCAAATGACATGTACATGTGGATGTGGACCATGCTGCTGACCACTCTGCACCAGCCCAAGCTGAGGATCCATTGCTGAGCTGCGTGATAATAGATCCTGAAGGGCACGGTGAGAAGGAAAAGGAAGCGTGCAAAGATGAGATTGCAAACTGCGATGGAGGTGGGGGATGATGTCCTTGACTTCATTATAAGTATGGTGACACTCAGGCTGGTAGTGCCGATAAGCAGAACCATCGTGTAGATGATGATCAGGAGCACATGGTATTCTTCATCCGGCACCTCCGTGCTTTCATTTTTGGTCAGCGCGGGGGTTAGGATCGCAGAAGAAATGGTGTTCGTTGGTTTTGAGGCCATCTGAAAGGAGATGGAAAGAGAGTAAATATCTGTGGATTATGGCAAATTTTAAATTCTGTCTGTCTGTTGAAATTGAGTACATTTCCACTGCACCACGGACAACTTGAGATTTTTATTGTGAACCTCATCATTAACAATACACCGAACAAAGGATGTCAGTGTCTCTCTCTTACATAACAAACATCACCATAACTCTGTTAGTAAGGCATGTCCCACATGTAAGAAGTAAACAGTATATCTTACAAAATGTAAACAAATACACTTGATTAATTCAATCATAACTGAATTTCAAATGCAATTCATTTCAAAACAAAACTTCTATTAGACGTAAATGAGTACTTATCAATGCAAAATTTTTGCATACTGTATGCGAACAAATGAAGCAGTGGAGAAATATGTTCAGTTGAGAGAATAAACTAGGTTGATTTAATTCAGTGCTTGTCATTCACGGCGATAAAAGAGCTTACTTTACCAGAGATTTATTTGTAGTTGCTAGTTCTTAGTCCTGGTTTCAGGTTTCTTGCTGATAAGAACATTCTGGAATGTGTTTCCGCTGCAAGCTGGTCAACAAATATGTATTCCTTCTCTGATTGGCCAGGAGTTTTTTTAATTCCCTAATTAAAGTCATTTTTTGGTCAAATCAAATTTCAGCAATATTTTGTTTCATTTGTAGCGTATGTGACGGATGAATGAAGACAAATGTTAATGAAACCGTCTTCTATAGTTGTAGGGAAGGCAGCTATGAATGAGAACTGACATCCACAATTTCAGTGTCATTTAAAGCATTATAATGCCATCCAGTGGACATGATAGCTAATTGCATTCCCCTGCATTCCCTCAGATGCGGGCTGATAACGATGATGATGTATTATAGCCTAGGGTTAAACGTCTTAGCTATATATGTTTTCATGTTACACTTATACTACTTTGTGGTGTTTCAATTGCAGTGTAAGTGTAGAACCACAGACATGGTGTTAACGTTAAGTGTAAGCATTGTAACAGAAAAAAGAATTAGTATGAGTGCAGACAGATGTATGACAGACCAAAAAAAAAGTCAAATGTCGCCCTCTAGTGGTGGCGGAAGGTTGGACCAAAATACACTGATCCGATGATTACAATTTCGTCCGGCTTGAAAAATTGACGGACCGACAATGACGGAAAGAGGGCAGGGCTCTGACGAATGTCGAAGCAGCAAACAAATGTAAGTTGTCCACCTCATTCATGTTCATTAATCGTCTGACTGCAGTTGAGTTTTCACAGTCTGTTACAAGTCATGCCTCCATGAACGTTGGTCATTCATCTCTACATGTGGATACCATCCAGCTGTATGCAATATGTCAAGGTTTTTTTCTTTGAACTTACTGCAAGTAAATTGAATATTAAGCATACTTATTACTTTCACACACAATGTATGTAGATGGGTAGTTAATGTTGATCATATAACCCACAGTCAGGATTTCATAAAATAAAATGTATGCATGCACCAAAACATTGATAAAACAAGAAGGAAGAAATCAAAGTTAGTTTTTACAAAATCCTCATAATAAAAGCAGGAAGAAATTGGGAATGTTTTTTTAAAACTCTTTATTGCCAATTCTAAGGGAACTATAGATCAAAATTATTAAGGAAACAAAAGCAAAACGTAATTGAAGCAACTTATGTTCATAAAATGAATTATAACTATAATGAAAATGTCCATAATTTTAATTTTTATCAATGACTATCATACATGAACTTTTGGGGTTATCATGGTATTTCTATACATCTTTAGCAAAAAAAGAAGGAAGTTTTACACAATCCTCAGTAACCTTTTCTTTACATCTTGACCTCACACAATATTCCATTTGTTGGGGGGAAAAAAAAACAACTAAAACTTAAAATAAACCACTTTCAAAAAAAAAAAAAACTTGCTCAGAGGTCAGATGATGACTAATCACAGTTCACCTGTTTTCTTAGTTTAATCATGTGACTTTCGCAAGATGCGCTGCAATTAGTCATGACCTGATCCCTGAACAACTGTGGCGTTACTTGACAGCAAGTAGCCAAAAGAGGTGGTTTTGCTGCTTACTTTGTCTTCCACAAATGCAATTTTAACCACAATACTGTGTTTTGAAAACTTTTTAGTTGATTTCCCCTTGAATGCTAACAAACAATACAACATATACCGAAATAATGAATAGCATTAGTGTTCAATATTTAATCAGTTTTTGAAATAATTAAGTGTAAAAGATTTAATAGCATTAGCAACAGCATTTATTCATGTTGATACACATTTACACTAATAATCAATTACTGAAGTTATCCAACATGGTTTTACAGCTGTGTAGTTTTTGAGTAATCCTGCAAACTATTAAGACTGTAATTACTTACTCTATAAACTAGTCATTACATACCATGATTTTAATCTATCATTCTTTTAAAGTTTTTATAATCTAATAGTTCATAATTCACCACAATCTGAAAAGGAATGAGAAATGAGCTAATACAAACAAAGCATGTATTTAGTTTCACAAAATCAACATCATCACTGTTGGATTTGGATCATTTGAATTTTTTGTTCAGAATTACGAGCATTATACTGAGTATGCGACTAAAATAAAAAATACGGAATACCTTGTGGTCCATCTGGGGTTGACACACATGAGATGGCTGTGTTTGTTTCCTCCACTGCATACAGGTTTGTATACAAGCTGCGAATCTTTGCTGAAAAGATTATGAAATTAATTCATCTCTTTGCCGTACGTATGAGCCCAAAGAAGAGTGTTGTTGATTCGTTGGTACTGAGTGTTGCGTGTGCGTGTATAGGTAATTACACATAGTGCAATCTAACCACAAAGAGTGACAGCTTCCTCTTAACACCCAGCAAAAGTCACTATGTCCTCTTCTGTACAAGGCATAGTTAAAATATCATTCAGTGGGTTTAACTGCATTATATAAATCTGCATGCTTTATTTTGCCTTATCAGGAATTGATAAACAAACAAAAAACAGGTGTAATATGAGGTAGACAACTTGTATTTTACCTTAAAAAAGTAAAACCATCCAACATATGTATATATTCCTTTAAAAGTCAGACTTAGTCAACAGCAGTCCTATTTGGAAGTAAGTCAAAAAAAAGAAGTGAGAGATGTGGTTAGATGCCTGACAGTCCAAAAATGAGTAAGCACTCCGTCCATTGTAATGTTGTACATCTTACGTGAATTATTGATTTCAGTGTTCAATAAATGTTGCCTACTGTATCCAAAATGCCTTAAGGCCTCTAATTCAATCAAAACCAATGTTAATTTAAATGTGTCTTCCGATGGCTCCAGTTTCCCCATGACTTAAAGGTCAAGTGATAAAAGAAAATGAGTGGATGGATTGTTAATTTACAGCCTCAATTAATTGATCATTAAAATGTTTCCAAAATTGAAATATAGTTGTACTGTGCTGTACTTTGATTTGCTCATCCAGCTCCGTACGGTGGTAAAAATATTACAATCATTACGTAGTTGACACCACCAAAATAATAACTGACAACGTCAATGAATGCATAACATGTTTGTTAAGGCAGAGTATTTGCCACAGCTCTTGTATTTTATCTTAATTGTTCATGAGCAAATAGTCTTTTCTTACCTTCACTCAGATGAAAACGCAAAAAATGTTTTCCTCATTCATTTTAGGGTTTGGCCTAAATTCACTTGAGGTCGTTCAAAGTAACCCAGTTATTTCATTTCCTTTAATACTGTCGCAATTGTGCTTGCGCAGGCTATGAACACAATAACCTGAAAGTTTGAGAATAATCGACACTGAAGAAAAATAAAAAAACATAAAAAGCATTTGGTTGCATTGCTAAAACATGATGTTTATCAGTTAAATGTGCTTTTGTGTTCAGTATCACCGAGCAGGAGAGACAGTTTGGATTTTAACCGATTTACTACTGCCACCTGCTGCTTGATTTTGCAAACTGCTTTCGCTTGTACACGTGCACTTACTATTGTGGTTGGTTAACACAGGAGTTCTCAATTTTTTTAGTCAAGGACCCCTTTTAGAAAGCAAAATTTCCAAGCGCCCTATTGCAAATATTTGCGGGATTGAAAATTTTAATAAGTGCCCTTTTTATTCACCAAAGATTCATTTTGACAACAAATATATTTGTTACATTTCAGCTATACTGATCTGTATTAGAAACCGGGTCAATTTCCAAATATTTAGTAAAAAAACAAAACAAAACAAAAAAAAACAGCAAAATGCTGCTTTAACTTTGATGGCTTCGTCACCTACCTCGTTGGCAAGCAATTGTAGACACAAAAGGCATTTTGACAAATGTCAAAATGATAACGTTTTTTCACGTTTTTTAAGAGTCCTTGTAATCGCTACCTAAGTATTTGGGATTGAATGTCAGGACTCTTAAAAACAACGTGGAAGTAAGTCCCAGGCATTGAATGAGTTTAACTGGTTGAATTGATTGCTTTATTGAAGAATAGTAAATACTTATTTTTGTACTTCATATATATATATATATATATATATATATATATATATATATATATATATATATATATATATATATATATATATATATATATATATATATATATATATATATTTTTTTTTTTTTTTTTTTAATAACCCAAATAATTTCAAAGGCCCCCTGCAGACAGGCCAATTTGAGAAGCACTGGGTTAACATATAATTTCACTTGTTTTCAATTGCTCATCGATCAAGTGTCACTGGTGGTGTAGAGATTCACATTCGATGCTCTAGCTTTGTAACTGAACAGGATAGTTGCTATTGAACAAAGCTGGACAGATACCAAAACAACATTTTTAATTCCATTTATTTTATTTGATCACATCAAGAATCAAAAACATGACTTTACAGTAACAAAATTAGGAAGCCCTTCAAAACAATAATACATGTGTTGAGTGCATTAAAAAATCAAACATGTATCAAAAGCATGGTTTAATGTAATTTTTCTGACAGTAAAGCACATTTTTTAACTTTTTTTTAATGAAATAACAGCACACCTTAGAAATCCGGTGGGCCTTATTTATGGATGTTGAAATCAAGTTGAATAAAATTAGACTTATTTTCTGTTCACTGAGACGCACATTAGTCTAAAAAATGTGTGTGTGTGTGTGTGTGTGTGTGTGCGTGTGTGTGTGTGTGTGTGCTGCTTTGGCTGTGCTTCTTCATTCGATAAAGAAATCCAGTTTTCAGGATTCTGATTCTAATAAATAAACATTAAGTGGAGAATTCAGACCTGAAAGCAAACGCAATCATTAATTTGATAATAGATGTATCATCTTCCTAATCTCAGACCATGACTATTTCCCTTTACTGTACATGTGTACATGTGCATATTGACTTTAGCAAATTACAATGTCCTTAAATATATCTATTTCCCTTTACTGTACATATGTACATGTGCATATTGACTCTAGCAAAATACAATGTCCTTAAATATATTAGATAAGGTATCCACCGCTATTATATGAATAAGGAATCAAATACAATAGCATACATACTGAATGTTTGGACTAGCTCAGCTATCATGTTCTGTGCTGTGTTTGTTAGGGGAAGTGCATCTTGCGCCTCTGCCACAGAACAAGTCGTTGTGAGGTAAGTATATGCGTGACAACACTGAGCAACATCAGGAAGATGGTCATTGACATCACGATAACATAGTGGCTGATGCTGTGCGAGACAAAGAGAAGAAAGGTTTAACTGTGTGAGTAAAATACATGCAGCATTTTACACCACTGTACATTACAACTTCAGTGAACATTCTTAGCTGACCTTGTCAATCATAATGTCAAATATAATGATCAGGGTCAATTGATAAATTTATGACACAGCTTTTGACATGAGGGCAACATTTCAGTGCACAGTAACAGCTGAATTGAACTAGTTTACCTTGTGCCAATATCCAACCAGGTGCCATAGTCCTGCACTAAGAAGAAAAAGTGCTGTGACAAAAAAAAAAAAAACACATGAAAGGTTTCATTTTCATAAGAAGGTGCATTCCAAATTTCTCCAGAATATCAGAATATAAATCAAAGGTTTTACCAGAGCCATCACATCAGAGATGACCAAGACGATCAGAAATAAGCTGCAAATTGAGAATATTTATTGTGCAATGCATTGCGATTTTCAAAAACCAACAAAAACACCATTTCTCCGAGTATAAGTCGAGTTTTTTTTTTCTCATTTTTAACCCCCATATTAGGGGCATTGACTTATAACCACATAACGCAAAACAGGCCAAATTTTTCCACATATCTGTGTTTGAATAACATTAATTCAATTGTGAAAAAGTAATACCATGTCATTTACAAGGCTTAAGATGATTATTGATACTGTATGCATACATTTTAGAGTGTTTGCTAAGAACATTGTAAAAATGCACTTTCATCAAGCGCCGCCTCATTGCCTCTTTGTTGTCAATAACAAGGCTGCGTGACTCATTTTTTTGACAGACTATGACACATAATGAAAACCACAACAATATGTTATTCGACATACGATGGACAAATGTGTCTAAAAGTACCGTAATTTTCTCCTTTTACTAACACACCAGCCATGAGCTATGTAACCACTAAAGTCAGGAGTAAACTTATAATTGCGTTTTTGTAAAATCCACCCAAATTGAAGTAAAAAAGGGGGTGTTGACTTATGAGCGAGGTCGACTTGTACTCAGAGAAATACGGTAACTGAGTTTGTACCTTCTCGATGATAGCTGTGTTGTAACTTGGATCGTCTCAAATGTGCACATTACGATTATGAACGGAATAATGACCTAGGAGACAAAAAGAACATTTGTGTGGTGACTATTAATAGAAGATCAAGTTCAAAAGTTCCTGCACCGGTACTCCACCTTCCACATCATTAACCCTCCCATGACGAAAGGGTTGAAGACCGTGAGGAAACAATAAACAGATGATGGGTCAAAACTGAAAGAAAAAGAGAAAAAATATAAGGATTCAAGAAAAATTCCATATTTAGTGCTAAACGATATACAGTAGTTCAAACAAACTTGTCTTTTATGAACAACAATTAAATGACTTGCTGCCTTTTGTTGCCTTAGTTAAAACACATACTTGTATATACATACCTGTTAATGGACGCTATGTTCCCTGTTCCAAAAAAAGCCGTAATTATAAAAAAAACCTGAGAAAAGTATGAGATCAAGGACAGCTACATGCCATTTGATGCTGTATTCTTGACCAATTAGCATGAAGGATACAAAGAAATAAGATCGTCGAATGTCATCCAACTTGAGCTGACGAATTTTGGAGATGTCAATGTTTGCTGAAAAATCTATAGTGGAGAGCTGAAAGACATTTTACAAAGTATTAGTTTACATATTTTAGTTTACATACATATTTAAATAAAATCTTGTGACTAAAGTTCTTATCTTCGATAACTGAGTACAATCAAAGGATGTGGAAAACATTTGCATTTACCTCTAGGTTTGAAATAACTCGAAATAACTAAAAAATGACCTGCTTCTTACCGTGTGAGCCAAAACAAATTAGATTGACTGAATGTTGTATTAAATATGCAATTCATTTTCCAGACTCATTATTCACACTTTATTGTGTAGTGAGGAAGGACACAGTACTTATACCTCTTGTCTTCCAGAGATGCCCTCAGCGATCATGGCTTCCTGTTCAATGTTGATCCACACAAACATCAACCAAGATAACACAGGAGGAAACAAAGCCTCGGTTCTGGGTTGGAAATGATGTACATTGCCATGTTATGGTTTATTCATAAAATATATGAACGAAAGACTGTGCCCCAGTGCATACAGCAAGCTCTGTAATGGAACGGAAGAAATTCCAGAGCCCTCAACCCTATCTGCAAAGCTTATGATTTCAACTGTTTCACATGTTTTTGATTTCTGGTCGATAAAATAGTCAGTTATGAATGGTTACGATTGGTGTCAAAGTAAAAAAAAAAAAAAAATAATTTAATATGTTTTTTACTTAGTTGGTAATAAAGAAAATGGTCGATTTTACACATTGTGTAATAGTATTGTGAGCCTGCCCTTCAAAACTTTGCTCCTGCAATTTCATTTTCTTGGCAGGTACAGTACACTTTTGAGTTTGATACCCTTGTTGTAAGCAAACTTACCCAGTGCTAAGCAGGAGGTATGTGGCTGTGAGTGAGAGGAAAATGCTGAGAAGCCGGTGAAACAGACGTGTAGAGCTCATCAATGGCACAAATATGGATGATGCTAAAGAAAACAGTGAAGTAAGCATTGTTTGTGTTGGGAAAAAAAAACAAAACCTCAGTCCCATGCCACCTACCTAATGTGACCCAGCTTATGATCTGATTGAGAAGAGGTAGACCCTGTTTCTGCTGGAGGCTGGAGTGTGTGAGGTATGGCACGTATGCGCACAATGCCACATGTAGCATCTGTTGACACACATGAAAGCAAACCTCACTTTGGCTAATTCCATTAGAACAAATGAAAACCATTTAGAAAACATAATAAGCCGCAATTACCTGCATGACAAACTGTTGTTTATCACTAGGATATAGTGATGTCCTGTTGCGTGATGGCCACAGGAAACAGGCTGACACAAACAGGGTGAGCAGACCGGCACCCATCCTTTGGAAAAAAAAAAAATGTTACTGCATTATTTGTATTCATATCAGGGAGATATTGATTCAACAATACGTTTTATTATAATGGTTCTAGTTTAACACACTCACACCAGATTTATGTTAGGCTCTCTTCCCACAACGGGCAACAGGGGGAAAGTAGCCAAACAAAGGCAGCCCAGAAACCAGCTCAGCGAGCTGCACTAGAAAGTGATAAAAATCAGACAGTGTTCATAAACAAAAAGTGCAGGCAAAACGCTCAAAACACGCACAATACAGTAGTTGATTTAAATAAAGAAATAGTTCTTTTTTTCTTTTTTTTAAAGAACAGTTTACAGTGGCACAGAAGAGAAGTTCCATTCAGTTTTATTGGAAATATAACTGTTTATTCAACAAGCCTTTCTAATCACATTGTGACCACAGAAGCAAATTCACATAGTATTATTAGCTACCCTACCTTAGCCTTGCCAAAAAGACCTGACAGCATTGGCCAGAGCGAGAGAACTGCCAGCCCCACAGTCAACATGGCGCGATGGAAAAAACTCACCACCTGAGGGCAGTAGAGAGACGAGGAAAAACTAATAACCGGTACTCCTTGAATCAGTTTTGAAAATACAGTACCTACCAAAAGCTCAATGCCGAATGCTACGAGTACAAAGTAGCTAAAGCATTTCCACCGCGGCAGAAAAGGAGCTGAGTGAATCAAGTCTATTAGTGTGTTGGACCTGAAATGGAAAATACATGTAATTATGAACAAAGATGTAAAAAGACAAAAACAGCAAAGGCCCTTTTATCGATCAAAGCGCAGCCTTCAATGGTCAAATTAACATAACTGTGTTGTCTGTGAGCTTGACTACGTATTTGTGAATGTAGTGTATTTTTCTTTGTGAAGTGAGTTCGCCCTGCACTTTAGAGCCACTGCCAGAAAAAGTAGATTTGTGATGGATCTTTTCTTTATGTTAATTCAAGAATATGAACTTGCTTCCGCCAGTCAATTTATAGCACTCGAGCGCTGCTAGCTAGAAACTAATTTATAATAGAGGCTGCATTAAATGCTGGCAACAGGCCCCGTACAACAAAATACCAGCGTAATTAAGTCCTCTTTAGCACCATAAATTGGGGATTGAATGTGATGTGTCATTTTTATATATATATATATATATATATATATATATATATATATGTGTGTATATATATATATATATATATACACACACACAGTATATATAAACGTGTGTGTTATTTGAAGTAACTCACTCTTTAAAAACGGAGTACCATACAGGCACAGGCATGAGGCAGTAAATATAATATGTAAATGGACTCCTCTGGATGAGCAGGAATATGCTGATCACCAAAGCGACACAGATAGACAGCCTCACCAAGGTGTAATCAGGTTTCTGTGGATGCAGAGGCCATGCATGTAACAGAAATGTGATAAGTGTGTCTAATTGGATTCAAACAAACCTGTTTGAGGATGTCAGGATGCATGTTAAGGCTTGCATGAGTCTTCAGAATAACAAAGACGACATATGAGGTCCAGCCCACAAATCCCAGGACAACACTGCAACCCAAGAAAAACCTGTCGTAGGTATGGTAGTAAACAAGGCCTTCAAGGGCTTCGGATATCAGAGCCTGGCAGAGAGAGATCTAGATAAAAGAACAATGGAGAGAGAAAAAAAGAGAGTGAAGTTCCAATAGAAGTTGCAAAATGTCAGCCTTCTGATACGGTCATTACATTTTTCCCATTTAATAATATTTATGTACTGTAAGCATTTTGTTTTCTCATGATACTCACAGCATCTCCATACTTTTCCAACTGAATTAATATTTTTGCTCTCTGGATTTTTTCTGCTTGCTTAGGTTCAGTCAGCTGTCTGATAAACAGAGGGAAAGTAATAGAGTACATGTCCAAAACACAAACCTAAATAGATTGCCAAGGATGATGATGTTGTTTGACCAAGAGTGACAAATATTTTTTTTGTCTTTTTGTCTTTGTTTTTCTTGAGCATTCACCTTGAACTAATTGCTCTCACGTCCAAACCATTTATTAGAGATATCAATTCCATGCTACACAAGTAGTTTGTCGGCAGCAAGAACATAACTATAATTAACTCTTTCAGTGCCAAGTGTAAAAGGCTGAAAATGGCAACTACAGGAGTGCCAGCTGATTTTGAGCATTTTCACTTAACTTTCAAAACCAACAGAATATTTTGTGCTATGCCTATGTAAATAAGGGTGGCATCATATGAAAGATTGATTTCCAATCCTTAATTTGAATTGCAAGTATGCAACGTATGTGTAGTATGTATGACTTTCTTCTTTGAGCAACACTCCCATCCAGTGGTCACAGTTCAACACTACAGTGCTCGATCCGCTTAATATTAAAATAAGCACTAGTCAAGGGTGTCAGTTACGCTTTCATAAAAAAACATATTTGAAGAGAATTGTTACACAACGTAAGTATTTTAAAAGATGAAAATTCTCGCCCATGACACTGAAAGAGTTCAAAGAAAATGCTCACCTCCAGATTATTGTACTTACTGGTAGGGAGTAAAGAGAAAAGACAATGTTGTCTCTTTTTTCAACTTCATTTTCATCTAAGGAAATAAAAATAAGACATATATTTCAATAACAATACAACAAAAATGGTGTCACATTTCTGCTTAGTGGTTTCAATTACTATTATATATTCATCAAAATCAGTGATGTTCTTTTTTTTTTAATGAAAACAGAAGTTAAACATCTATAGCTGAGCGACACAATGCCTTACCTTGAACTGTTCCAATATTTGAATGGCATTAGTGTACATGCACTCTGCTTTGAACCGATCGCTATTGTCCAGGTAAAGGAGAGGTAAAACACCCTGAGGACAAATAAAATTATATCAGTATTTGAAAAAAAATGGGGACCATGCAGAGCCAACGCGCTTTTCCGTGTAAATGTATGTACTGTATATGTATGTATAAATAATGTATAAATAATGAAGTAGCAATACTTACAACAGAGTTGACAGGAATGGGTACACCAATCAGAGATGCCATTAGAGGAGCAATGTCAGCCTGCAGAGTTTAAATAGCAAACCTTTAGACCTTGTAACATCACTCTGCCAAAAGTGGCTATTTCATCAAATAAATGTGATCTGATTAAAAAAAGTTAATTAAATAAAGGAACCAAACCTGATTGAGATCAACTCTTCTGAGGTGCTCCAGTTTCCAGTCTGGGGTAAAAAGAGAAATCAGGAAATGATGCATCCATGAGCCCACTCAAACAGTAAAACATATTGTGAAAAATTTTAACAAAATGTGAATGTTAATCAATTTTTATAAGCACACCTTGCAAATAGCCGTCTTTGTACGATTGATCTTTGGTCATTTTGTGGGGTCCTTGTACGCCAGCTCCCCAAGCCACAAAAGGGGTGAGAGTCTCTGAAGGGTGACCAGCACCATGAGAACCTAGAAACATACACATTTAGATCAAATTTCACTTCTGAGCAGATCCGTTATAGGTTCACATTTTGTTTGTGTGTTACCCCAATTGGTCATGCCATGATCAGAAGTGAACAAAAAAGCTGTTCTGCCATCATTGCTGAAGAAGTCTTCAAATATAGACACTAGTTCTGATACACCAGAGTCCACTAGGCCAATATTACTGAGGTACTCTCTGCATGAAATAGAACTCAAAATTAGGCAGTGTACTTTGAAATAGATGGATGGACGGACTAATACATAATAAATAAAAGAAAAATCAAGAACTGACTGTGACATTGGTCTGTGAGCATGTCCATTTGTGTCAAGACCCAACAGATGCAGAAAGAAGACATTTTTATCCTCAAGCAGGCTGGCCATCAAAGTAGAGTTTGACTTTGCTGACTGAAAAAGGAACTAATAGAGAAGGCACAAAAAGTGCAATTTGCTTTGTCATTAAAGTTGACAGAACAGAAAACAACATTAAAAATGGTACTGATGATTTCATGTTTAGCCATAATAAGTACAGACAGTCATACTTTGACTTGAGTGAACACCCAGGTGTCAAGTCTGGATGCGTCAGTGGAGGCAAAGTCTTCTTCTGCTGCTGGATAAGTGTGGGTGTACACATGGTCTCCACTCGCCCCTGTTAGTACAGTATGTGGGGGGAAAAGGTATTAAGTGTCTCCAGCAACTGAGTGAGACATATAACTTGGACAGTATATTTCAAATACACCGGCACTAACAACATTTATGTGTAATGCATCAGACTGGGAATTTAATGTGTCCTGCTGATATAACACAATATGGTAAATGCTGAGAAATACTACACAAATGAATCAATGTTTGATCATGTAACTTGGAAATTATTCGAGATGTAACTCGTTTGCATTTAATCATACTTGTGATCTGACATAGTATGTGGGTCACCTTTAGCAAACATGGGCAGAATATCAGGGCTGCCCCAGGACCAAGTATGTCTGCTCTCATTAAACACAGAATCAAACTCAACAGGATTCTCCTTCCAACCTGAAACCAGACAAAAAAACAAAACAAAAAACACACATCAGCTACAAATACTCATAGGTGCCCACTGATAAAATCTACATGATACTATTTTGTTACATTGTACACACCTTTAGCAACTGCACTAACATCTTCATAAAAACCAGCAATAAGAGCAACATGCCCAGGGCGAGACTCAGTGGGTACACGGGTGTGGGAGACACCCCATGTTCCTCTCTCCTCAATGACAGTCCTTTTGGCGGAGACAGCAGACAAAAGAAGCCTTGTCACGCACGTCTTTTTTTTTTATTTTTGCTTGTTTGCAAACCTTAAGTAAGGAGCCCTGGGTGAGCCATCGGAATCCAGGGTGAAAAGGCTGTCTGCCCTCAGACCATCAGCCACAATAAGCACCAGTCTGGAGGCAGGTGGAGGCAAAGGTGTGGTCATGGGTGTCATCCCATGGACCAACGGGGAGGTGAAGTAGATATCGAAAATGGACAGAAAGAAGACGACGTGGACACTCAGTCCCACCACTAAAAAGGTGATCATCTTCATTTTGAGCTGCGAATGTCAACAGTATTTCAAGTCTGCAATGGAAGGACAAACGGATTCAATATACAGTCTGTAAAGCATTTTGTACAGAAATGATTATAATGTATCTGAGTGCAAATACAAAGAGAAAATTGTCAAGTGCGGTTTCACTGAAGTACCCATACCAAAGCACTGACCTTTTCAAGACTGTAATCTTTTTTTGTCTACATAACAGTTGTAAAAGAAAGCCCGCTCTATCCTACCTGCATATAACATCAGAAGTCCTCGATCATTAAAACAAAAGTTTAAAACGAATGAATGGGACACGTCCAAACCCAGTTGCACAACTCGTTCGACTTGTCTAGTGATTTGTTTACATTGTTACTCAATTGCCGCAAATGCGAAGATCCCAGTAGATTGCCACTTTATGTTACAAACTACATCAATCTAGTCCTTACTTAGTTGTTTTTACAAAACCAGCTATCCCTTTTTAATGAGATTAGTTTAAAGCAGCGTCCATTCACTTCCTAGTTGTTACATGACGTTGTCAGCCCTTGAGGGAACTCTGGGTACTGTAGTTCCGCTTGATTTTTTTTTTTTCCAATCAAAAGCAAAAGGATCCCCATTACGACGATTCTGTGAAACACATTGAAACGTACTTTTGATCTTGGCAAGATGTCAAACGCTAAAAATAAGATTAAGAAATATAATGACTGAAATTAGCGAGGGTTAGTGTATGGGATAAGCCAAGTAGAGGAAAAATATCAAAGCATTTTGCGCTTGAAAGTGGCACAATAACAAAATTAACAACAACGCCTGCACATTGTGCTACATATACGTTTGCACAGTATGTCATACATTCAAAGCTGGGACACTGGGAAAAGTATTCCAAGACAACAAAACTACAATATTTCATTGATCTTTTGATTATGTTTTCAATAGCTCTCAGTCTTTGATATTATCAGTTACTGGTTCGCCACTGCTTGACAAATTGGTTGAGAAATTAGTACGTTTTATTTATGTGTTCATTTATTTATTTATTTTTAGCACAGTTTTGTTGATGCTGTGGCTTTGATTAGGCACTTTGCCCTTACCAAGATGGCCGCTATATTGACACGTCATTTGGAAGGCGTGAACGCTAGATGTGGCGCACGCTCACTTAACTTCCGGCCTCTCAAGTGGGCGCGGTTGCTACTTATTATAGTACAGTACACTACTCAACATACAAATGTCACTTCAATAAATCGAAATATACCGAAACAAAATAATCAGATTATTGTAATTACTAACGCAAAAGAAGATGCCTTTACTTAAAATAAGATTCAAACAAATTAAACTTGAATAATATTTGACTCGTCGTGTAATAATTTACTCTTACTCGGTTAATAATTTCAAAAAGCATAGCGTTTTGGAACGGTGCCTTTTTCTCTTTTGATATTTACTGAGAAACGATCAACAAATGTCACGTGACGAGTGGTACCCTTTCGATCACTATGTTAACGCGAGAACCCTATCCCAGCTAGCTTGACTTCCATTCAGGAAGCAGATCTGATTAGCTTAGCTGGGATCGCTAAAAATCTATTATCTCGCAAACATGGCGTCGGTGAACCCGTTTAATATGAGTGATTCTGAAGAGGAGAGTGAACGGCGACCTAACGAAACAGTTGACACGGAGCGTAGCCCCAGTGACGGGGCTCCGGGGCCGCCGCCTGGTATTCCCTTCTCTCCGCCCCCGGGCGCCGATCCTCCGACTCTCCTGCTGTCCAGCAGTCGAACGAGTCCAAACGGCGAGGGTATCTCGGTCTCTTCCGCGGCCGCCACCGCCGCTATGGCTTCTAGTGGCGAGTCACGGGTGTCTGTGGATGTCATCGCCGCTCAGCTATTGCGTGATCAGTACATCCTCACGGCCCTGGAGTTTCACACAGAACTGTTGGAGGCTGGAAGGGAGCTTCCGAGGTTGAGGGATTATTTCTCCAACCCGGGTAACTTCGAGCGGCAGAGCGGCACTCCACCTGCCAAAGATCAGGGAACTGGACCTGGTGGACCTTTGAGTAAGTAGCTGGACGATGCTAGGCACCTCCCGTTAACAACTTGTCTTAGACGTATTCTAAAGCATACCACTAGTTAGCGTTTAGCTTAAATTGTAGGGCTTGAAACCATTCGAGTGTGAGATATTCGCCTTTTAAACTGGCACCCTAAAACCTCAACACATTCGTACATAATGTTGTACCAAATAATAAATCGTGATACGGCAGTGCTAATCACCCTCGTAATCAGTCCTCTTTAAGCTCTATAAATACATATCATTTTACTTGAAGACGTTGTGAGGTCAAATGTCAAGACTTGGACAGTGGCCTCGTGAAAACAGCAGTTTATACCAAACGTTTGTTCAGGTTGTTTTGTACTTTTATCTCAAGGTACGTCACTAAACTTCCAGTTCCTTAAATGCTTGTTCTCACAAGTGTCATGGGCTTGCTGGTACCTATCCCATTTGTCTTTGAGCAGCAGGCGGGGTACACTCTGAACTGATTGCCTGCTAATTGCAGGGCACACAGGGACAAATAACCATTCACAAACCCAATCACACTAAAGAACAATATAGAGCAGTGGCCACCAACCTTTTTGAAACTGAGAGCTCCTTCTTTGGTACTGAGTAATACGAAGGGCTACCAGTTTATGTAAAGACGCTGATAAAGTTAATGATTTTTCACAATAATTAAGGAACAGTTGTAGTAATTATGAAAATCAAGTATATTAGGTAATGTAAACACAATTCATTTATAATTGTTTGTAAAAGTCATAGGAAATCGCCAATGTTTTATTTCTTGTAAGGTATTTGCAGAGCAGGCCTGCGGGCTACTCATATGATCTTTGGGTGCTACCCGGTGCCCGCGGGCACCACGTTGGTGAAGAAAATGTGAGAATGCCCAGTAAAAATGCATGAGGCAGCACAACGCAGTTAGCATATCTGCCTGACACCGCCCTCCTGTGTGAATTTTGAGTCTTATTCTATGTTCGTGTGGCTTTCCACATTCCAAAAGCATGCATTTTAATTGAACATTTTTTATTGGACATTTGTTTGAATATGAGTGTGACTAGTTGTTCCTCTCTATGTGCCCTGCAATTGGCTGCCAAACACTTCAAGGTGTACAGTATGCTTCCTCTCCATAGTCAAACTCAACTGGAATAGTCTCCAATTGACCTGTGACCCTAATGAAAATGAGATAGTGTCCACTTAATATATAAATAGTCATATCACACTTTGATATTATTTCAGTCAAAAAAATATCAAAGACATACTTGAGTTAAACTGTATGGACCTTTTTAAAACAAAATTAGGTTAATTAGTTAATTGTCCTAATTTAGTTTACTAGTTACTGACATGGTGATTCTATATTTACAGCAGGTGTAATTACAATGGTGAGAGTGCATTGGTATCGCACTGCATCCAAAATTATTATATAAATTAGCTGCAGAATGTGCTTGGTTTATGACAGTGTACCATTTCTTTGGTGATTACAAGTCAGGATGTGCTATTGTCCATCACTCACCTAGCTCTGGGAAGTTCATAGCACACCATTATAGTAACTTACAAATGGTGTATCTCAGGACTATCGTAAACTTAAAACCCCTATACTGCACTGTGTTAAATGTTTTATGAAGTGTCTTCACAAACATGACAGTTCCCTTGCAAAACAACTAACATGCTTTTTTTCCCCACAAGTTATGCTACAGTTGTTTCCTTCCTAATCTGATGCTCAGGGGATCATGTGATCAGTGGAATGCTGGTTTAACAGGATCTTCTGTTACAATTGTGACACCCAGTAGAATGTGATCACATGCTTTGAATACACTATAATAAAAAATGTTCAAGTCTGTTGCCAAGTGTGTATTTTTCACTGATATAATTTTTATCGTCAGAGCTTACCAAATTGCTAACATATTTGTCTCAGAGGTCTGCCATCATCATGTATTGCTTTAATGTGGACTCTTTTATTCAATAATCTTTTAATGTTATTGTTGGTGCATTTTGTAAGCAGGCAAGGAATGGTAACAATAGTGTATGTGTTATCCCACAAACCTGTAAGCACAGCGACACAGCGAAGCTAATTGAATTTCAAAAGTTATTCTCCATGCAGTATATTAAACACATGACACAGTATGTAACATTAAAATATAATTTTGCGGCCTACAAATGTCCCCAGAGCTGCCACTTGTAAACCGCTGATAGTCACTGGTTTTGATTTTCTCTCCCCTCTCTGTATTTGTCTTTGGGTCTAGATCGAACAGGCAGCATCAGCACCTTAGACTCGCTAGACTTTGCCCGATACTCAGATGACGGCAATCGAGAATCAGATGAACGGGTGGCAGGTAAGATGAGCCTGTGCTGTCACGATTCAAAGCCAAGAGCCACAGCTTGAGTAAGGGAAATAAACCTGATGTGATAGATTCAATGGAAACTGCTGCATCAGTGGCTACAGATTTGATGCAAATTTTAATTTGGTTTTGCAAATTTTATTTTCATGCTCCATAATTAGAAATAGTGGTGTCAGAGAATAGCCGTTAAAATGATGTTTCTGCTTGTTAGATTTTTTAGTTGGTTTTTAACATACACGGTCTTTCATGTAAGTCTCTCATTTTACAAGTAATCATTTTTTTAGTAGCAAGGGTAGCCAGATAATACCAGTTTTGCTTGAGAATTTTAAGCATTTTAAGTTACTAACAGTATCATGGGTTAGCTAAAAAAAAATAGCTTATAAGCATGAAGCTGTTTATGCTCTGAGTTGAATCACTTTAAGCTTCAAATTGGTCACAGGGGTCAGGCCTGAATGATTTGCATCTTGGCTTGCTGCTTACCAAATTTTGAAATCAAGCTCAAACAGCAACATTTTTTTTAATGTTATTAGCATGATCATTCACAAACATCTTAGTGTCGACCCACTTTAAATTATTAGTGTAGTCATTTTTATTTTATAAGAAAGCTTGTAAAAATACACATACAGTATTTTGTTTTTCCTTAGTGCACCAGAAGTGTACTTTTTGACTTTATTGAGTCTCTAGGATGGCATTTTTGGTACAGGAGCTTCACACAGCTCCCATGAGGCTCCATCGTGATACACTAGGCACGAGGATAGAAAGTAACAGCTGAGTGTGACTCGTAAGCACCAAGTTGCTGTTAAGATGAGCTGTTAGATTGCAAGCAGCTTGTCGAGGTGTGAATTTTGTATGATGAGTCAAATATGTCTTTGCTTCGCAAATAAAATGCCGTAAGTGTCAATATTAAAACCGCGGTCTTTTTTTTCCCCAATTCTTGATCTTTACACCAAAGGCATTTCACATCATAGGTATATCATTAAAAGAAAACACTAGGGAGCTGCAGTTTCACCAAGATGTTGACGACATGTCAAAGTTCACCATGGCACGACCACTTAGTTATCACACTACCACGAGTTTGCCATCCCTTGTACTGCTAGAATGTGTATGAAAATGACTAAGAAATGGTCAGAATAGAGCACAAGGGTTTAAGTAGCTGAGAAGGTACAGCCATATATTTTCCATCAAACACAATCTGTACTACACAGTTTGACGTCTGATCAAAAGCATGCAGCAGAGACGTTTAATTTTGAGGGTTGTTTGTTTGCATTTCCCAAATGAGTACCCTCCCCTTCTCCATTTCCAACTTCCCTTTGCAAATACTGTACTGTATACCTGCCCACAGCTGTCTGACTCGGGGGTTCTGGCCTTTACCTGACGTTGATCAAACCCCAGTTGGCAATACTGGACAAGTCACTACTGTCACTCCATCTGAATTTAGTTATTTGTTTCATTCTTATTCCCTCTTTCTTCTGGATTAAGTTTCATTTTGAATTTTGATTGCATTCTGTGCATTCATGATCTGCAAGCATCGTTTTTTTCGACAATTTTGAGTCATGACTCACCATCTGCCTGACCTATTGGATTCAAAACAGAATTTCTAAAATAAAGATATATTTTTAGAAAGATTTTGTGAAATGCTCAAATTTGTGAATTCATGGATTATGTGAAAAAAAAACTCTGCTACCAGCTCGTATAAGTGTGCCAAATGTCTTAGCATCATTGCAGATAATCAGTGCACAGCAATGCAACACAGTACAATTTTCCCACTCCATTGCTTAAATTTTGTTGTGTGTTTTCTTTTTTAAAAATCAAAACAACCTTGTGTGTTTGCTCCTACCTTCAATATTATTTTAATTCAGTCATTTTCCTGTGAATTGATTATAGTGTATATATTATAGTTGAGAAAGACATCAGAAAGTGTCTCTCAGCTCATTTGCTGTTAAATAGGACACAAAAAATGATGTTTTTTAAGTGAATCACTAAATACATATTCAAAAATTTGGGGATTACTTAAGACTGGAAGTGAACCCACACCTTTTGGATTGTAGTGTATTTTATGATGCATTTTTATCAAAAAATGGAATCATCTGTGTGAGGTTTAGGTTTAATGTGTAGTCTAGTCTGGTTTATTCTGTCAATATCTATTGCCTGAAAAGTCCTTTGTCAGACAGCTCCAACACCTTTTTTAATTACTAGTTTCACCTTTTTTAATTACTAGTTTCATTTTAAGTACCATACTTGTATTCATTGGTTTAGCAGACAAAAAAAAAAGAACAAACAGTTGGCTGGGTAGGGTATTCACTAATTCACTAGTAGCCTTTGTTTGCTTTATTCCATGATCCTCTGCTGCATGTGTTTCACAGATCCATGATTTGCATGAACCCTCTTGTGTTATTTTATTTTGTGACTCTTAATATCTTTGCTGTGTTTTTTACTCCCATCTTTGTTTTATTTGTTTGTTCCTTGTCTTTGTTTGGATGCATTTCCTGTGTGTGCGTGTGTGAACGTGTGTGCGCGTGTGCTGTCGCTCTCTGTCCAGTGCTGGAGTTTGAGCTACGGAAAGCAAAGGAGACCATTCAGGCTCTGCGCGCCAACTTGACTCAGGCAGCAGGTGTGGCGCAGTTTAAACTTCTTCTCCACCCAAGCCCTTCTTTGTCGCTTTCTTTCCATTTCTTCTGAAGAAAATGTACAAACAATTGAGCATCCTTCTGAACTCATCTTGTGATTTTATTGTTCTTATTGTTCCTCCTGGTTCACAGAAAATGAAGTACCCTCTCAGGAGAGAAAGAACTTCAAGTCAAGCCCTGAAATTCAGGTGGGGGGATTTTTGAGTGTTGAGAAGCATAAAGTCTTCTACTCAGTCAGCAGTGATAGAGACATTTTGTAAGCGTAACAAGCCTACACAGCATTTTGTTTTATTTATTTTTCCATCTTTACCTCAGGATCCTCTTCGCCCACTAGAGAAAAGAGCCTTAAACTTCCTTGTGAATGAATATCTGTTGAAAAACGAATACAAACTTTCTTCCATCACCTTCTCGGATGAAAATGATGATCAGGTAAAGCTTTTTTTTTCCCCCTAGCAATTAAATACTTGTTTAAATACAATTAGAAAACTATCAATATATTCTCCAGCTCTATGTACAAACATCTGCACAATCGACTGAGACTTATCACCCACAGTCATTTATTTGATACATTTCAGCACACTCCTTATATCATTAAAAAAAAAAAATGCCAACATTGACCGACGGATATTTATGCATCAGGAGGGGCAAAATCAAACAGCCACGTAATATTCATAACAACAAACATACTGGACCATCTTTACATTTCAAAACTTGTATTTTGATCAAGAATTTTTTTTGGAGTGCATTACAAACGTTTTTTTTTTTTTTTCAAACTTTCAAACAAACATTTAATTTAATTTCACAGGGGTGTTATAAATTACTTGGAACTTATTTTTATCCAGCTGTTGCTTTAAGACTTTTCCCTCTACCTGCATGTGACACACAGCTTTTAATAGCTTTTCAACTTAATCAATTCAAATACAGTGGACCCCCGTGTTGCAACGTCCCTGATTTACGTTATTTTCATGTTGTGACGTGTGACGATTACTGAGTTTTTTACTAAGTTTTTTCATCCCCTCTCCATCTGTAGGCGTTTTTAGGTAATTACACTTATTTTCAGTTGCCGTCACTGCAACGCGTCACTACAATTCTGCTATTGGTCGGCGTCTCCTCACAGAAAAGGTGGTCTGCTATTGGTGGGCCTCACTTGTTTCAAAATAGCGGAACGGTAAAGCTTTGTTCGATTGTGAGTGGTTACAAAACCGTATTTATAGTGCATTTTACTGGTTAATTCAAAGTTGGAAAGGTTAGCCATGGGCCCCAAGATTGCTAGTGATGTTAAAGAGAGAAGTAAGAAGATGATTTATATGGAAACGATGCTGGAAATAACCCTTATTAAGGAATATGGGCATAACAAGCGGCACTCAAAGGTAAATAAATCCTTTCTATACTTTTTTATTCATGATGTTTTCTGATTGTTCATATTATTTATACGTAGCACTTACTATACGATTTTGATCCCAATTTTTAATATGTATGTACAATTTTGATGTTTTTACCTGGGGTTCTAAACGCATTAGCTATTTAACATAGGTTTGGATTGCCCGTCATACGACAAATTTGCCTTACGACCACAACCGTAGAACAGATTAATGTCATAACACAGGGGCCCACTGTACCAGATTGGACTGCATCACATCACATGTAAATAGATAACCAGAGCTCTTCAATCAGAATGTTTTCAAAATGAATAACATAAAAGTCTCCATATAACCAGGCTACAGAGCCCCGAGTAACACCCATTAAATGCACAGCAGTAAAATCAATAAAAACTAAATTGATTCAAAACAATATTAGCTGACCTAACTATACAATGAAACTAAAATTTAGTATAAACAAATGAATAATAGTTAAAGGTTATTTTCAAGATAGTCTCTAAATTATCCCTATTAACGCTACAATCAATGTTAATTTTAATAATTGTTTAATCAATTGACAATGTTGTTGATTGGATGATCAATCAGATTTTTTTAAATAATTTTCATCCCTGTATTCATTTATTTTTTTCTCCCAACAATGCAAAACACAGATTTTAAGATTTGGATGCTGATTTGGAGACTCCAAAGCACCCAGCTGATATAAAGCAACAACGGTTTGACTGTTTGGATTCATGTTGCAAAGTGGTGGACATTTTTCATACAAAGTTAAACTGAGGAAGTTTTGAAATGCAGTGGTGCCTTGACTTACAAGTGCCCCAGCTTTTGAGTTTTTTTGCCATGAGAATATCGGCAAACATATTGATTATTGATTATAAAGGCACATGTTTGTATGCAAATGCTTTCTTTTAATTTAACACTTTAATTCAGTCTCTTCATACAGGATTAAAGGCATTTGAGAATATTTCCAGTTGAGCGTTCAGACAATTTTAGGTCTCAAAATAATAGATCAATCACCAAATATTAATTTAATTTGGTAACTGATAAGTTGTCATTTGAAGAACTGTTGGACCAGTATTCCCTATTAACTGAGGCCGAGCATCCGCCATTCAATGATTTTGTTTTGTGGTTGTTTGCAGGATTTTGAGCTGTGGGATGATGTCGGTCTCAACATTCCAAAGCCTCCTGATCTATTGCAACTCTACAGAAATTGCGGTTCATCTCTTCCTTCAATGAGGGATATGGTTGATGTAGCAGTTGGAGCAGATTTTGGTGATTTCACCGGGCACTGTGCTTCTCAAGATCCCCCTAGGAAGCCCGACCTCTCACAACAGGTTCTCTGACTTGACAACTTTTACAAAAATGTCACCTTCTAAAATTGTGGCCTTGCAAGTTATACTAAAAAAAAAAAAATGTTCCTTTCCTGCAGCAACAGGCAGAGGTCGTCCAAGAGTTGGAGTACCAAATCAGTCTACTTAACAATGAGAAAGAGAGTTTAGCTGAGCAGATGAAAAAACTTCAAAGGTTTGACAGTTTTTCTATATTTATTCGAATATAATTAAACACTCTGCTTTAGCTGAACATAACATAATACACTTGATTTGCTATCCAATTTTTTTGTTTCTTTTCAATAACCTTTTTAAGATGCTACAAAATCTTGTCAAAGCCCTTTCTGAACAGGAATTGGTTTCAAGGAATCGTTGAAGTGATATGACTAGCTAAACACCTAACTTCATTTGCAATTAGGCATTGGCAGTTAGCATATTTTGATGATATGATAATAAAAGTTTCACGTTATCACGGTATTAAAATTACAACTCTAAAATTTGCTTTTTTTGTATTTTTGGCTCGGTGGTGGAGTGGTTGTCTCCCAGCGGAGAGGTTTTGGGTTCAATCCACCGGCCATCAAGAACATGTCGAAGTGTCCCCAGTTCCTCCTGATGCTCTGTCATCAGTAGTTAAATGGCTAGTTCGTGTAAACCGTTTTGAGTACTCAATGTAGAAAAGTGCTATATAAATGAAAGTCCATTTACCCCCCAAAAAAACTCTTTAGTTTACATACAACATGAGGTTCAAATGCATAAATGAATATTTATTATTCTTTATAAAACACAATAACCGTTGGCTACTCATGTTGTCCTTGAGGGCCAATAAGGTGGCAATGTTGAGGTGATTTTGGTTTCTTTTTCTTTCTTTTTTTTATTAAGTTTTTATTTTTATGAGTGCGCATGAATCAAGCATTTGGTGCTGAAGTTAGCTTTTAGCATTGGCTAAATCTCTTCTCAGTGGTGTGTGCCTGTAATCCGAAGAAAGAATGCAAATAGGGCATTTTGTTTCACTTTACTGTATTCTAAAATATTTCATGATTTTGTATTTAATAAGTAATGTAATGTCTGCTTTATTTCCACAGTGAGATTCAAACGTTGAAGCAGACGGTCTCCTCCCCTTCTCCAGTTATCCTTGACCATAGCTTCCAGACTACATCTAATCCTGCATCCTCTTGTACTGCCTTCACTTCTTCCACTGACCCACCCTCTGTGGTAAAAGTCATTGTGAATTTTCAAGACTGAACTCTGCGCCACTCAAGTCATTTGGAGTGTTACCATGTTTTAAGAACAGTGCATCTAACTAGATATATGTCCTGTCCTCAGCCCCATACAGATAATGGACAGTACTTGGACATTCGGGGTGTTTCAGAGCCTCAAAGTGAGCCTCCCTCCACACACAACTCACTAAAGTCTCACAATAAGCTCAAAAGTCAACTTCCAGCACATTTTGATCAGCCAAACAGGTGAATGTTTTTTTCATATATTTAGAAAGCTCAATGGCATGAAGTTCTCATTCTTGAAACATATGTGCTTTAAGTGTGTGACTTTATTCTACCGCTAGATGGCGGGAGATATTTACTGTGTATATTTACTGTGCACTCAGGTTGTGCCTGAATTTAGTTAAGGCAGGTGTTCCAGTACAATTATTCATAATAGTTTATTTTTGTTGTTGTTGTTGTTTTTGGTTTTGTTTTGTTTAAAGCCGGAGTAACTAATTTGGGTATTTTCTTATTTGCACCTAATCCAGGAAGCTATCACCAGCCTTCCAGCAAGCCTTGCTATCCTTCTGTCGAATGTGCTCAGACAGCCGCCTTGGTGCAGAGGTTAATTTACACAACCACACAATTACATATAGATGTTCTAATCAATGAGAACTATGTTAAGTTTTTCTCTCATCCTCAGGTGTCTCGTATAGCGGATAGTGAAGAGAGCGTGATGCTAATGCTGGGCCGCTGCCTCCCTCATATTGTCCCAAATGTCCTTCTTGCTAAAAGAGAGGTAAAACATGGTCCACCTTCTCATTCTGTTCACCTCTCTTTATAATCATCATAACACCATTCTTATTTTACTGTATAATAGATAGGCACACAAGCGAATGAACTTGGTGTTCAAGCCATAATGTGAATCTAAATGGACTAATGTCTCAACAATTCATGTGTTTCTTGTATTTTCTTTTTATTACTTAATGGCACAAAACTGTGGCTTTTTAATTAGAATTATAAATATGTTGCCAATATAATTTGGGTGGAACCTGAAGTACCTGGAGAAAACCCACACAGGCACGGGGAGAACGAGCAAACCCCACACAGAAGGGCCATAGTCGGAATCGAACTGTGAGGTAGCCATGCTCATCAGTCTGCCACATTGGGTGAAACCAAGTAGCCTAAAATATTTTAATGTTGGCAAACATTTTGACTGACTGTATACTTCCGTGGTGGAACAGTGGACGAGTGGTGAGCAAGTCCGCCTCACCGCTCAAAGGTCCCGGGTTCAATTCCAATTCGTCCCAGACCTCTTGTGTGGAGTATACATATTCTCCCTGTGCTCCCATGGGTTTCCACACTCTGGCTTCCTCCCACTTTTCAAAACATACATGGAAGTTGTATTGGACACTCTAAATTGTCCTTAGGTGTGATTGGGAGCGTGAATGGTTGTGCGTCTTTGTGTGCCTGCAATTGGCTGGCAACCAGTTCAGAGTGTTCCCTACCTACTTACAAATACAGCTGGGATAAGCACCAGCTACTCGAGTGAGGATAAGTGGCTACAGAAAATGGATGGCTATTTAATTCCACTGTTTCTGTGTTGCAAAGTTACGTATAGTACACATGAATATTTCTTTTTCTTTTCTTTTATTTCTAAAATAAAATGAAATGTTCCTAGCCCTGATCTTCTCCTTAACGATTCTGATCAGCTGAAAATATTTTGATGAAGCCCAAATTACAGATCACTTAATGGGGTTCTGGACACCCCTATTAATAAGAAACATTATGAAGGTGATTCGGTTTGATAAATGTAATATGAATTTCATTTTTTGAATTGAAATGCATACTAATTTATTGAGACGCATCTTTGTTAGCGAGTAAAACAATGCAGTGTGACACGTCTCTCCAGTTTTGTGTTTATCATAATAATGACATTGCCAACCGGTGACTCAAACATATTGCTATCATTGCTACTTGATCAATACCCAACCAAAAGATGTGCAAACTTTAAAAAGTACTCATATAGCTTTGCTGATGTGTGTCCATCTATTGTGTGTTTGTCATCCAGCTGTCTCTATTCGCCAGCTATCATTCTGCCTCAATTGTGTTGTCAGCCACTCACGTTTGCGCTGTGTTTGCCTTCACTGCCTTTATTTTTCTTCTTCTCTTTTCGTCTCACTCATTCCCTCACTCTGGTGCATGCCTCTCCTCTAGAGAATGGTTGCACATCTTTGCCAGGTGAGTCCTTCACACGCTCATCTGCATGGTTCTTCACACAACCGCATACAAGCATGCCTGTTGGCTACAATTATAGTCTGGCCAGTAAAAGTGTACATTTTATTAGGTGTGAAATTATCAGCTCACCTTAATTTCCAAGTTTAAATCATTCTGTGACCAATCTTGTATTGCAAGTATTACTCTGTGAAATGAGCTTTCCCCATTGAAATGAACCCTTTAGTGGGCACAGCAACCGCTTTCGGCCGATAGTCCAAACAGGCAAAAATGACCTTTGTTAGGCACACGTTTTTCTAATTTTAAGTCCTAAACAGGTAAGAATTTTCAGAATTTTAAAGTAATATACATTAAAATTTAAGCAATGGCTGTTACGGACCCATTTGGCCAATTTGCCGGTTTAGACTATCAGCCGAAAGCGAACTCTGTGGCCAGTAAAGGGTTCACCTGGCCATGAAGAAAAACACATTTGTTACATTTTAAAATGAAGACAAAAAGCATCAACAAAATAGGAATATGAAAACATAGAACAAGAGAAAGTATTTAAATAAACAGGTTTTATCAGGTTCAGTTATGAGAGTATCACAAATAGCCACACAAACAGTAATAAATTCATGTTTTGACGGGCCTTTAAGTGGCACAGCTTATTGACATGCAGTGTTCCTGACCGCCTGGCCACACCAGCACAGCGCTTCATAACTTTGCAGAATGTGCCCAGCCACCACTGCAACAGCACTACTATCATTACTTATAACTACTGGCACTACTTGTAATTGCAATCACTTGCACTTTGCAGTTTCTTTGCAGCCATGCTAATTGCTAATTTACAGCAAAAATACTTGAAATATTTGACACATGGAGCAAATGATGTTTACCTTGTATGAGAAAAAGCCTAAGTCAGTGTTTTGTGCGGATGCCATGGATTTAGTTCACTTCAAGCAATTTTTTTCTTCTTGTTTAACTCATTCACCACCATTGACAGCTGGCACACATAAGTGAATATGCATATTAGGTTCTCTCTGCAGACTGAAATGACACAATTCCATATTTTTCGTCTTTTGAAGGCTGGGTGAATGACAAAGATCCAATTTTTTCAAGTCCGACCCATGCCACTTGGGAATGTGATACTAAATCTGATATGTATTTGATCTTTGACATACGACTTCAGTCTGATCAGGCAGGTCGCATTCATCCGACTCGGATGTAACAAACATGCGACAAATGTCACAATTATGTGCTCAAAAAGGCAGAAGCAGCTTGGGAAAAAAAACAAAAACAAAAATAGTTGAACATGGCGGAGAAGTTTGAAAATATTCTGAGGGAGGGAGAATAAAGTATATTGTCTCTCCTGTGTTTGTGTGCATGTGTGTGAGCACAATGTGCGAGTGCAAACGTGATTGAAAATATTGTGGATGACAACCATCAGTGCACCCGCTGTATGTGACGTCATGGTGTCCCCAGCGCATGCGGGACAGTCTGGGGCCGTTTCACACGCCATGGTTCAGACACTGGTCGAATTTACTTAAAATGTCCATTTTATTGGACTAGACTGACAATGAATGAGTTAAAGTGGAAGTGGAAGAGTTTTTTTTTTTCACTTGCACCCTGTCAGTTTTGGGAGGGAAATATAGACAGAGAATTTGGCATGAAATTCACAGGTGATATGGCACAATGGGCTACAACACAGGTGTCGAACTTCAGTCCTCGAGGGCCAGTATCTTGCATGTTTTCAAACCGTCTCTCTCAAATACACCTGATTCAAATGATTAGGATGATTTTCAAGCTCATGTATACCTTGATAATAAGCTAATCATTTGAATCAAGTGGGTTGGGAGTATCGGTTTCAAAATGATCAATCCGTTTTGCGGTTTGGCTCGTAATATATATATATATATATATATATATATATATATATATATATATATATATATTTTTTTTTTTTTTTTTCTTCCCTTACTGGAACTCGCAGGTGGATTCCTAAATCATTTTCACATGAATAATCAAAACTGATTTTGTCTTGTGATTTCATGTCTGTAGAACTTGTATTACTGTATGAACAGTTCAATATTTTAGAGTGTTACTTCTGCAAAGCAAATGAAAAGTGCAGTTAAATGTATGTAACATGATATTATTGCAATGTAATGCACAGTCATCCGGGAAGGTTGTGCTCACAAAATAAGTGTAGAAACCTGATAGGAGGAAAGTCTCGTTGAAGTCGTTCACACTTGGCCTGCTTTGCATACATTGCCATGGTGATGTAGTTTTAGTCAACCACCAACAGTTATGAAGAATTTAATCTCTTTGTGAATCAAGAAACAACTAAGTGAATCGCAAGAACAGCAAAAACAAACGCATTAGAACACTGAGGGGTCTGTTTTGAGACGTGGACTTTGTACTCAGTCCGTTAGAGCCATTAGCCATGTCACACACACACATACACACACATACACACCGCTTGCAACCTGAGTCCTGCTAGTAAGTGACACACCTTCATTTGTTAGATTGTGACACTTAAGAACAAAAGGTGTTTCAAACGAATTATGTTTTGAAACACTGCCTGCCACCTGGCTAGTCTTATCACTCACGGTAAATTATTAAACAAAATGTTTTTCCCCATTTGAATGTTTTCTAACCTGCCAATATAGCCCCAATAAAACGCGTGTTTGGTCGATGGCTTTAAAAAAAGTAGAAAAAGTTTTTTCACCAGATACACTGGGACATGGCCCTGCACTGCATAAAAGGCTCTTGTGAATTAGCAGTTGATCATATGTATTTGTTGGTGTTGTTCTTGTGTGCGTCACTTCAACTAACACTTAAAATAAAATGAATGCTCGTGCTTTTTTTACACTGGGCTGGACCAGTATGACTCATCACACTCACATACACACATATTCTCCCCATTAATCCAGAAGGGTTTGGGGTTTTGTATGCTGTTCCAGCTTTGAGGCAGGAAAAAAAATATCATATGTTTCTGGAAAAAAAAACAACACATTTATAACTCTGTATGCACTCTCTAATTTGAGTGTGTGTATGTGCGTGTGCGTGTGGCGGGAATGTCGTGCTGACCACAGTTTGGCCATGGAACTCTTGCATCAAATACAGATTATTGCTCTGCCTTGAAGGTACATGAACTCAGTCTGAACCCTTAAAAAGGGCATATTTAAAAAATTTTGTTGAGCAAGGGAACAAGTGTGTTGCCACCGTGTCTGTCAGAGTTTTAGAATACAAGGACTGTATATGTGTGTCACTATCAAAAGAATTCTGTTTAATGCTAGTAAAGGTTTTTTCTTAAATTCCCTCCACAAAATAACTGACAAACTTCCTTTTTCCCATTTTATGCTTCAGGAGCTGATCCCTCTTATCCTGTGTACTGCCTGCCTTCACCCAGAGTCCAAAGAGAGAGACCAGCTTCTCCACATCCTTTTCAATCTCATCAAGAGACCAGATGATGAACAGAGGTGTGCACACTTTGATTCATGCGTATCGCTGCACAAATGTGTCAATGTCAGTAAATTTGGTGAACCGTTGTTTGTGTTTTCTTGTTAAAGGCAAATGATCTTGACGGGATGTGTTGCCTTTGCGAGGCATGTAGGTCCCACGCGTGTTGAGGCGGAGCTTCTTCCTCAGTGCTGGGAACAGGTACATTACCCACAAATCTCTAACTATATATATATATATATATATATATATATATATATATATATATATATATACACACACACATAGTACATACATACATACACGCACGCACATACACGCACGCACACACACACACACACACACACACTTAAGCGCTGCTAGCTTCCGGGCCGGCTAATTTATGATAGAAGCTGAGCTACGCTGAGAACTGTCAAAAGGCAACGAACAATATACGAGATACGAATTTAATCAGTTTCGGAGTGCATATTGTATCCTGAATCATTCTTATAGTAATATACATTTTAACATTTCCAAATTAAATAAATCCATCCATCCATCCATCCATTTTCTATAGCCGCTTATCCCCACAGGGGTCACAGGCTTGACTTCGGGCAGTAAGCGGGGGACACCCTGAACTGGTTGCCAGCCATTCGCAGGGCACACAGAGACGATTGACCAATCATGCGCCCAATCACATCTAAGGACAATTTAGTATGTCCAATTCACCTGTCATGCATGCCGGAGAGAACCCACCCAGGCCCAGGGAGAACATGCAAACTCCACACAGGAAGGCCGGAGCCAGGTGGATTTGAACTAGGACCTTTGAACTGTGAGGCAGACGTGCTATTCACTGCGCCACCAAGCCGGCCCAAATTAAATAAATGCCATATTAAATTTTATAATATTGTAAATTACGTTTCAGAATTATAATGTCGTAAATTACGTTTCAGAAAACATGATGTTCAGTAGATGTCAGGCAAATGACAAAAAAAAGGCTGTAAACAATCATTTTAATTTCACTTGAAATTTATTTGATCAAAAAAACTGAAAACATTTCAACTTCCATTTTCATCAGATTTTTCTACAAAAAATGGCTGTAAACAGTTGCTTTAATTCCACTAGACCAGGGGTCGGCAACCCGCAGCTTTCGAGCCGCATGTGGCTCTTTAGCGAAGTCCTAGTGGCTCCCTGGAGCTTTTTCAAAAATGATTGAAAATGGAAAAAGCTGGGGGAGAATTTTTTTTTTTTCGTTTTAATGTGGTTTCTGTAGGGAGACAAACATGACAAAAACATTCTTAACATTTTCCAATGCTGTAAAAATGTGTAAAATAAATATTACATTTCAACATTTCTGTCAACGAAGAATTACGTCATAGCCTGAGACACGCGTTTCTGTTAGCAGGGCAGGATGCTACGCAAGTGGCCGTTGTAAACAAACCGGCGGCCATGAGCCATGGATCCCAAAGGGAAAAACAGAAAAATAACTGAGGAGAACAGACGATTCAACATTTCTTGGACCGAATCATTTGCATTCGCTGCCAATGCAGAAGGATTGCTTGAATGTTTGCTCTGTAGCGAGAAGTAGTCAAATAACAAAAATAGCAATGTGGAACAACATTTTCAGGGAAGGCGTTCTACATTTACAGCCGAGTACCCAGTTGGCAATGAGAGAAAAAGTGTGATTGCATTACTTCTGCAGAAATTAGAGGAGCGCAAAAATATATTTAAGAAGTGGATTGCAACTTCAAACTCCACGACTGCTGCAAGTTTCGTTGCAACCCGGGACATAATAAAACGTGGCAAACCGTTTACAGTTGGTGACTACATGGAGTCATTCATCAACATATCAGAACACCAATTTAAGGACTTCATAAACAAAACCGGGATAATACAAAAAAAAAAAAACGACACGCCTCTCTCCGCCAAGACAGTGAAGGAAAGAACGATTAAAATGGCAGGCAACACCGATCAACAAATCAAGGACATTAATTCAGCGCCAGCATACTCAATTGCCATTGATGTGATCGATATTGAACAGACTGCGCGTTTATGCGGGTATGTGGCTGATGTTTTATTTTTATAGATGCAGGCTACATTTTATTGCACTCTATTGCCCAGATAAGGGCCACCTTATGCACGTTCCATTTTGCTTTTTTCAAATTCTCATGAATAAAATCTTCTAAAATCCGCTTTATTTAATTTAATCAAAGCAATGAAACATAATTCGTTAATATTGTAATTTAGTTAAACTTGAGGCGGCATCGCACAACAGAGTAGTCATGTGGTGTGTCAGGATGCACTGCAGGAAAAATAAACATTTATTCATGAAGCCTCATTATGTATTCGTAGTTAATCATTTTGATAGTAGGCTCATATAGCTATTATAGATACATACAGCATGTGTTGCCTTCATTACAAGGCTTTTATTTTTTTGCGGCTCCAGACATAGGCCTATTTGTTTTTTGTTTCTTTTGGTCCAATATGGCTCTTTCAACATTTTGGGTTGCCAACCCCTGCACTAGCCCTTTAACAAACTGAAAACATTGAAACGTACTGGTAAAGTGAATATTTCATGTACAGAATTGTTCGTATGTAGGAGTTCCACTGTATACTTATTGTGGTTCAAGAGATATTTATTGTACTTTATTTCTTTAAAGAGACAAACAAGTTGTGATATTAATTACTATGCAGTTGCTATTGCCATGTATGCCACCTTTGTCATACTGGTCAGGTATTTGTCAACTGTCATTTTTAGAACTGAGGTTGAGGTTCTCATTTGCACATTGTCAAAATGTCAAACAGTCAAGTCAACCTGTCCTCCTAGTTTCCTTCCAGATGTTTTTTTTTCTTTTGATTTTGTATATACAGACATTCACGTCCCCACTACCACGTGCTGTCTAAAGTGAAATTTGATTGCATGGCAACCACAACTGCCTATTCCTTTCATTGCGCGGCAGCTGCCCTTCCATCTTATTTGTTGTGTTATTTTATACTTATACGCTCTCCTTTTTCAGATTAACCACAAATATCCAGAGAGAAGACTTCTTGTGGCAGAGTCGTGTGGCGCCTTAGCGCCATACTATCCTGTAAGATGTCATTTGTATTGATTTGATTGAACAATTGTGGTATATTAAAAAAAACACACACACTCGCATAAACAAAAATGTCTTGGGTTTTTTTTTTTTGTTTCTACAGAAGGAAATTCGAAGTTCGTTAGTGTTGTCCATGTTGCAGCAAATGCTCGCCGAGGACAAGGCTGACATGGTCCGAGAGGCTGTGGTCAAGAGTCTTGGGATAATCATGGGTTATATAGATGATGCTGACAAATACTCACAGGTATTTATTTGCAAGGGACATTTGACCCTTCCGCCTTTCTACATAGCATCTACACTTCATTTAAATATAAATTACTTTCATAATCATACAAACAGCTAATACTTTCATAATATTTTAATATAATTCAATACGGATCATAGTACATCAAGCTTCTTATTGAATATTTGGAAACGTTTTCATCTCAGAAAGTTGAGTATAACTGTGGGAATTGTCAGTTCTTCCATGAGAGTGTTATGGCCTTCTCCCGTTTAAAGAGACTAATTTTGAGCCAGTGACATTTTTCCACACCAAACCTACCCCACAATGCCTTTGTGCTGTGGATCATTGTGCTACTGGCATGATAAAGGGCCTTCCCAAAATTGTTCCCACAAAGTTGGAATCATAGATTGGTCCAAAATGTCGTGGTATGAAGGAAAACTAAGTGAGGACAAAGAGCACTACTCTTGACTGAGTGTTAACTGACTAAAAGGTATTTCCCAGAACCTTTAACAATGTTCAAATGTCAACAATTTTTTTAACCAGTTTGTTGTGCTTTTCAATAGGGTTTTGAGCTGATGCTGCTGTCACTTGGCGACCCTTCGGAGAGAGTAGTCAGTGCTGTCCACCAGGTCTTCATCCCCGCGTTTGCTGCCTGGACAACAGAATTAGGAACCCTTTACACTTCACTCATCCCTTCTCTCTTGACACGTATAGAGAAACTCCTCACGGTGTGTGGTAACAGGCTTACATTCTGCCTTTTATATCCACTGGCATCTATTGTATTTCTGGTCTTGACATTTCATCATTGCTGTTTTTGCAGCAGGGAGAACATAGCCTGGATGAGCACAAGTTGCATGTGTTCCTGTCAGCACTGCAGAGTCTGATCCCGCCCCTGTTTGCCGTGGTCTTGCAGAACGCGCCCTTCACTGGTCGAGCCAAACTCCATGGCGATATACCTGCAATAGAGGGTACATTTCTGTGTGTTGGTATCTTATTTTAGCTCTGTATTCATTAGCGAATGTTTGTCCTTGCAGTGACTCGCTTCCCTCGGCCAGCTTCCCCCCTCCAGGATGTGGCCACCATCATTGGCAGCAGAGAGATGCTGAGTGCCCTGCTGCTTCTCTACGACCATCAATTGGAGCATGAAGGGACCACCGGATGGGAAAGCCTGCTTTGGGTGGTCAACCAGCTGTGAGGCACACACACACACACACACACACACACACACACACACAAATTGTAAATGCATACAAACATCAAAACTGACCTGGTATTTTTTTTTCTGTTACCGTTAAAGGCTTCCTCAACTCATAGAGATCGTGGGTCGCATCAACGTGACTTCTTCCACCTGCGTTCATGAGTTCTCTCGCTTCTTTTGGAGGTTCTGTCGAACCTTTGGCAAAATCTTTACCAATACAAAGGTAAAGCGGAGCTCTATTGAAATGCTCAGTCATCTCATTTTAACCACATTGACTTATCTGTCCCCTTGGTCATGTTACACATGCTCATAAGTAAAGGTCATCATCTATTTGCAATCAAAGCGCTGACTTGTTTTTGTTCATCTATATAACATTTTGCAGGTTAAACCTCAGTTCCAAGAGATTCTTCGATTGTCTGAAGAGAATGTTGGTGAGTGTGGAGCTCTTGAAAAATGCATTTGCTGCCACATTAAAAGCAATGCTATCTATATTTTTTCTTTGTTGAGAAAAATATGGGACATATATTTAGATTTTGTTATTGACACATGTTGTTATGGTTTTGTCCCGAACAGATGCTTCGTCTGGAAACGGTATTCTTACAAAAGCCACTGTCCCCATTTATGCCACAGGAGTTCTGACGTGTTATAACCAGGTAACATACAGATTTTTTCACTTTAATTTTCAAGCCTTGATGTGGTGGTGGGGAGAACTACATTGCAAATCAAATTTCGTGAACAATTTTTTTTTTTCTTATTTTAATATCAGATTGAACTCATTAATCTGTCTTGTCTCATCTTGAAAGGAGGAGGATCGCAAGTTGTTGGTGGGTTTCTTAGAGGATGTTATGACAACTCTGTCATTGTCCCACGCGCCCCTCGACAGTCTGAAAGCGTCTTTTGTAGAGCTGGGGTGAGACGCACGTACACACACACAGGCTGCACATTAATTAAAGTGTCTCATCTGATTTTTTTGATTCATTTCAGTGCTAATCCAGTTTACCATGAGTTACTGCTCACAGTTCTTTGGTATGGAGTAGTACACACCTCTGCATTGGTCCGTTGTACTTCAGCAAGGATGTTTGAGGTAAAGAAAAAAGCAAACAAACATTTTAAGAAAAGCATTAGTTAACACTTTTTGAGGAGCACCTAACAAAGTCACCTTTTTGTTTGTTGCTAACACTTAACTAAAAGTACATTCATTGTATACTTTGTGTCTGATTTTATAACTAGGAATGTTGTGTAACTTTAATAAAAATGTTTAAATGTAACTCCTTAAACTGTAAGTCATTTTGCTGCATATTTGCTAGCTTTGCTTGCTATTGCTGCTGTTTCACCTGCATTTCATGTTTGGCTAGTTTGTAATTGTAAAGCCTGTAAATGTAACTGGTCGTTAATAATGAGAGCCTGGATCCCACTGTATTTAGCACCTCCAAGTTCTGATCAGGCATTTTACTGGTCTCAGATCTCACCACATAAATATCTGGATGTGTCACTAAAATGCTAAAGTCAGCAAAAGAGTTTTGGAAAGTATAATTCATTTGGACGTGTATTCTTCTTAGTTGCAGGACTTCAGGTCATTTAGGAAATCTAATACTGCAGTTGTTTTAAAGAGCAGCTGCATGTTACCCCATTTTTTCCCCTACTCAATGCAGTTGAATTGTACATTTGCCAGGCTCCAGCCAGTACTCCAGCCAAGTGCTGACCAAAGCAATGTAACTAAACAGTAACGATTCACATCCACTAGTCCAATGAGATGTTTGCACACATTCAAGTTCTGCATTTGATGCGAATGTACTGTAGTTCTAACAGTGGAACCAGGCCTCTCAATGTAAAACTTGTGGAAGGAGGAGTGCTCAGCTGAATCAATGTTCCCCTCTTTTTGTTAATTGTGAAGTAATTCCCCATTCTCCACGCACAAGCCTCATTGTCACCATCCCATTATGTGTAGCTGTTCACCATTATCCACATAACTCCACTAAGTTGAAATGTGGCGGTCTACCACAGATCCTGGAACAGATTACTTATTTGTTCTCCATTTTGGAATGGAAAGATGATTCAATCCGATCTGGAGTGTGTTCATTGACATTATTATCATACACATTAACATTTAGGTGTTTGTGCCGTACTGTGCCATAATGTGTGTTGGATTTTGATTATAAATTAGAAAAAGCATAGCTTGCTTTCTTTTAGTTTTTCCCTCCTCTCTTTCTTTGAATTATTTCACTATATTATTTATTATTTTCTCTCTGTCTGTCTATCGGCGGTGTCGCTCACTCTTGTCCAATGCACCGCCCTCCTCTGTGACATCACGTCTGGCTCTGTCCAACCTGATCAGCTGCTGGTAAAGGGGGTGAATGAGACGCTGGTCGCTCAGAGAGTGGTGCCGGCTCTCATCACACTGTCCTCCGACCCTGAAATGTAAGTGGCTCAACAATAACAACAGTTAACAGTCAACTGCGCAGTGTCTCTCTCCCCCCTTCTCTTTGCTGCCACCACTCTGCAACAGTCAGTCTATCTGGAGCAACAACATCAACTTTTAATATTTTATGCTATTTCTGAAGGCTTTGATTACTTGCAATAATTTGCAAAAGTTGTACGGCGTTGCACCAGGCAGAGCATCATATGTCTTTCATCGTCTCGTCAGTTACATTACTGCTTGTATGTTTGCACACTGCCATAATTGCACAGCCTGCAGAGCATGCTCCAGCCCTCATCTCCCCTAATCCATTGAGGCTGAGGCCCTCCTCCTGTCCAAAACCTCAGCTAGCGGCTGGTTTTCACCCCCAACTTCCCTTCTTTTTTCCTTCTTCAATATTATCCCTGCTACCTTTTGTTACCACCCTCCCCTCTCTCTCTCTCCCTCTCCCTCCCTCTCTCCCGTTCTCATCCCGGTGGTGGGTTTGCAGTTGATTCTCCGAGGCATGAGTGAAGCATTAGTAGATCGCCGGGCGGCCCCGGCACTTATAACTCTATGCAATGGGCCTGAATTGTGAGTCAATCGACAACAGAACACCTTCCTGTGAACTCTGTCTTCTTTTTGCAGGCTGCATCCAAACAGTGTCAAAAACATCTTTTATAAGCTCGCTCACAGTGAGCAGCTGTGAATGTTAAGCTAACATGTCATCTTCCTGTCTGACTTGAATAATTAAGGGGAAGGTCTTTGCCAACATCCTGCCTTCAGTACTGAGTTTGACTAGACTGAAATAATAATTGGCCATGGGATGAGTTCACAAATTTATTTTGCCACATCCAGAATTGTACTGAATAAAATGACGAAATGAGTGGTAACACGTTTGGAATGCAGCATGCTTCATCTCATTGTTTTCTCTACGGGCACACACTTAAAACATTTCAGCTTCTTCTCATTAGAGAAATAATTCCATGAGAATGAACCATAATATGGCCATATATATATATATATATATATATATATATATATATATATATATATATATATATATATATATATATATATATATATATATATATATATATATATATATATATATATATGGCCATATTATGGTTTCATTCTCATGGAATTGTTTTTTTCTCATGATATTATAACCAGCAATTATACAACTTAGAGTATTCATAACCTAACATAAAATTACATCATTTCTCTTTTTTTTCCTCTATTGTGGTCCATTTTAATAACTGATTATATCATGCTCTAAAGTAAGCAGAATATCAAACAACTCTAAATGCGATCTTATGCTTTTGGGTTTTTTTGTATACATACCTTCTTGCTAAAAAGTTACTTTACTGCCCCACACTTTTTTATTTGATTTTATGATGAATCACATAAACACTTCTCAGTCAAATCAGCAAAATGCTGAAACCTATAAAATTTAACATGCAGCCATCAGCAGAACTTGCCTAAAAGTTTAGTTGATGCAGCAGTTTTTTTTCTGGTCTGCTTATATTATTACTATTACAGTATTGTTATTATTTCAAAGCTTCTGCTCGTGGAGATGTTTTTTTAAGCATATTTGTGTGTGCATTGGGTGCCTTCAATGAACATGCTTGGCTATAGTAACAGCAACACGTACGATACATGCCAAAAAGGTTACAAATAGTCACTATTTCATTTTATGTTGCTCTCCTGCTGTGTTTAGCTCTGTGAGGATATCCACAATTCCTGCCTTTGGTACTATAATGGAGACGGTGACACAGAAAGAGGTAAGGAGTCCAAAAACAACCCCCAAATTGCACATGAAGTGCAATGTATTGCAACATACAACTTTGTGTGTTTTTAGCTGCTTGAGCGCGTTAAGATGCAGCTGGCATCCTTTCTAGAGGACCCTCAGTATCAAGATCAGCACTCTCTGCACATGGAGATCATCAGGACGTTCGGACGTGTCGGACCCAACGCCGAGCCTCGTTTCAGAGACGAGTGTATGACAAGAATGAAAGAAAATTCCATGTGTGTAGAGAGGTCAATTAATTACTTTGCCTTTTTCGATCCAGTCGTACTGCCACACCTGCACAAACTGGCGCAAGCTAATAACAGCCAAGCAGTGGAAAGCAAGAGGATTGACATTGCCACCCAGCTGTTTGAGGCCTACAGCGCCCTGTCCTGCTGCTGTATCCTTTTGAGGTCACTTCACATTTAGCTGCTCTGATAGTGCCCTTGATCCTCACGCCACGCATCAAGAGTGGCCACCGGCCTGTGGTCCAGATATGTGTGTGTCTTGGCAGATGTCTTCTGTCGTTTGGCAGGAAGTGAAAGAAAGGAAAATATGTTTGCACCACCCCCATTTCGGGGACTAGATGTAATTACAAGGTTGGGTGAGTAAAAGGGAGGGTGAGGGAGGCTGCAAGAGGACGAGCGTGAGAGTAAGTGAACTTCGGCTTCAGCGCTCGGTTCGGTTTACCCAGAATAGCCCTTCCACCCCATCTCTTGCTCTGTCTCTGCTTCACACACACTTTTGTCTGCTGTGTCTCCTCTGGGAGCCCCACCCCCTTCCAGAGTACACATTCACAGCCGCACCACCGGTTGGAGGTTCATTCCTGTGGGTCATCGTCAGGCTGTCATTTAACAGTTACAGGCCTCGTTAAAATGTATGGTGTGAACCTCAGAGGTTTGCGCCCTCCCCCCGTAAGACTCTGCTCTCCTCATCGCCACAGCAGCTTCTTAAATCGAACACATGACAAACGTTTAGGAGCTCCGTCTTGCGTTCCTCATGTAGCGTTGGCTCAGACAGGTGGTCATGACGATGGAATGTTTGGTGGTGGTGTTGGAATCTTCCATATATAGAAAAACCACAGGTTTTGGAAACAATTTGATATTTTGATGAGGTGTTAATCTGTGATTGGCTGGCAATCATCCGAGGTTTAGTCTGCCAAATTTGTAGTTCTTCAAGTGGCTGCACAATGGAGTAGTAGTTAACGCTACTTTCTCAAAGATTTTGTTTGCTGGCCAGTGACCTCGTGGCTGCAACGGCCATACTGATTGGTTACTTACAGTATTGTCCAGTATTTTAATCATTGAAAATTTAGAGCTTTATAGTTTTAGCAATAGATCAAGCAATCTAACTTGAAAAGGAAAATTTTGACAGGAGCTTGACCAGTATGGGGTTTTTTTTAGGTCTCAAACAGGGAAATATTATCACTACTAAAAAAAAAAAAAAAAAAAACTGAACTTTTTAGTCATAACTTTGTTTAAATATATTTGACATGTTTAATGAAAAACTTTGAGATTTCCAAAATGTAGATTTTTTTTTTCCAATTTAAACAAAAGATTCAGAGAGATCCTGCTCCCAGGGTCTCATTTAAACATGGCTCTGTGTAGTTTTGTACAGTAAATCAAGTTTTCCAAATATAAAGATCATTGAAATGTTAAACTTTCTTTAAAGTGTCATTTGAAACAAACACAGAAGGTGCAGAGTGTTCCCATGGTCAGTATATTCTCTCAGAAAGTGAACTGAAAAGTCAAATAGTTCCTTGAGGGTAAAACTTTTTTTAACTCATCTTTTACTCAGTTTTTTTTTTGGTAGTTTTTTTTTTTTTTTTAAAGCCTTTGTCGATATTTTTGAAATTCCAAATATCACCTTCCAATAATTGGTCCATCCTTAATTATGCCACCTGTCTTTATATCCTTTCAAATAATAACGATCAATATGTACTGTATCTTCCATTTACGTTAGACTGTTGTACAAAGCTTCTGTAATCGTTTGGGAACTAGTACAGATTGAGAGATCCCCAACAAAAAATCATGTCCTTTTCTATCAGATAGTCTTGATCGATTGTGTTCTTGTTTATATATTGGACAATTATCTTTTATGCTGAAAGCTGGTTGTTTAACATTTTACTAATTTGTCTCTACAGCAATTGTATTGTGTCAGCTTTTCAAGATGTTTGTTGTTATTTCTTTATACTCATCAAAAAGAATTTGTGAGCCATCCCAGGTCTTTTGGCCAGATGTAGGGGAAGAAGTGGAAGAGAGCTGGTTAGAACTTTGGAGCCCTTGCAATATTGTGACAGAAATTCCAAATCAAAAGTGGTCTTGTCTCTCTTAAGTATTCCAGTATGTGTGACACTTTAATTCATTATTACAGGAAGACCATGCCCAGTATTTCATGTACTCCAAATGAATGTGTCATATTTAGCTGGAATAAGTCTTGCCCCCAACCCGAAGTATGATGCAGCCCTTAACCTCGCTTGCACAGTCATATCTGAGGAGGTGATGATCAACCACTTCCTGCCAGGCCTCAGGTGTCTCCGAGCTGACATGGAGCAACTCTCCCCAGAGCACGAGGTCAGCAGACCGCTCACACGCACATTCAGCTTCCCGCACAGCGAAGTCGTGACCATGTAACACTCCACCCATCGTGCTTCAAAACTACTACTGCTTTTATTTGCGTCTCCAAATTTCACGCAAGTCCTTTTCATGTGAGCATTTTTCCCAAGGTGACTAACAGTCAGCTGACTTTTGAGTCTTTGGAATTTGTTTCAAGACTGTCGCACTATTAGGGAACCTGCTAACATGCAAATACCTTATTAACGTCATCATTGTGTTTGTGTCATATTTTTCCCCTCCTTAGGTGATTCTGAGCTCAATGGTCAAAGAGTGTGAGATCAAAGTGGAAAACAGAGGAATGGGAGATGCACAAGGGTGAGAAGAACAGCCGTCCTGTATTGTTTTAATTGTGTCAAGCAAATTCCATGTTAAGTGTACAATTACTTTCTACACTAATGAAACAAGCACAAAGCTCAAAATGTATTCAAATTAGACCACTTACAGGGGGTACTTGGTTTACTCGGATGTGGAACTACCGAAGTCTCAAATGATTAAACCTTATACACATTACTGTAAGCAAACAGTCCCCCCTTTCCTTTGAAGTCTCGTGCAGCTGCGGTCATATTAGCAGCAGCCCGGGCGTTGAATTCAAGTCTAATCTGTACATGATCAAACATTATAACACTGGAGAGTTTACACTTGAAATACCATTGTATTGACTGACATGGCACATCCCTGTGGAGTTGTAACTCCTGCCCCAATCCCTGCTTTTGCACCCACCGCAAAGGCGCACACATTGCTGAGGCAGTAGGCACACGCATACACATTGTCGGCAGAGGCAAACTAAGGTAGGTAGAAACACAACAAATAAAAAGTTGTGAAAAAGATGTATTTGTTCAGTTTTAAAAACATTGAAACTTAACTTCATCACGTTCACAAATGAGGGTCTTTGTTGCTCTAGTTATCTGTGGCTGCAGTTGCAGTTGGGTGCTTTGCATTTATGTGGTAGGCTAAACCTGAGCTGCTTCTGTGGTAAGCAAGCTGTTTGAATGCATATCACTCTACCTTAATACAGTGGTTCCTTGAGATACAAAATTAAATATTTCTGTAATGTTTCTTGTGTAGTTTTTTTTTTTTTTAATTAATAATTCATTATTTTCTCATTTGTGCTGAGCAAAGAAAAGTAAAAAAATGTGGAACTTTCAACATCCAAAAGTATTTGCAGAGGGGACAGGAGAGAAAATAGCAGAAAATAATACTGTACAAATTAAACACTGGAAAATAATACAAACTAAGAGGTAGAAACTTTATATACAGTGATCCCTCCTACTTCGTGGTCTCAGTACTTCGTGGGTTTTTCCAGGAAAAATTAAAAATATTTCAAAATAAAAAAATCATTTAAAAAATGGGGGGAAAAATGAATAAAGCAAAAAAGTACTTTATACAGTACTGTATTCATCAAATAACTAATTAATATTAGTTAATAACTATGTTCAGAATTCTTCAAGCGTTAAGAGTTCGTGACGTTTTTCTTCTCTTATTTTTAAATTCATGCTTTTAATTTGTCGGGTCGCGTTGCATTCCCGTTTCCTGTTTTACGTTCTCTGTGCGTCATTCGACTCGTTACCGTGAATGACAACCTAAGCTCATATTTATAGTTTATATTCGTTTATGTTGATAACGCACGCTCCTGCCTATGTTGAGTTGTATAGTAAGCGATGCGTGTTTACTCTGTTTATGTGTTCGTTTGTGTAGAGGTTGCACTTTGTAGTTAGTAGTTGTTGTTAGTTGTTGCTAACCCGCTAATGTCGGCTAAAAATACTGTAAATTCATAGATTAGCAAGTGTTTATATGTTAGTTTACTGACTTTAAGATTGTTGTTGATTTATTATTCAACAGATACTACATGATACACCATACATGAGCCAAAATACATGAGTTCAACGTGATGACTTGCGTACTCTTTCACCGAAGTCTTGGTGCAGATAACCAGTCATGAGAACAAATTCTCAACAAACTAAGTAATATTAGTTATTTAATGAATATACAATAATGTTAATACTGCTAATGTAACGTTAAATAATAGGAGAAAGGAATTAAATACAAATAAAGGATTGTTTATGGTTACTGCGATTATATTGGGGCGTACATAGGAACTAGGAACTGATACCCTACTTCGCGGTTTCAGACTTCACGGGTGGTTGACACCGCCCATTAACCGCGAAGGATCACTGTATACAGCTTCTTAAAGTTCAGGCTGGAGGATGTAATGTTTGGAAGAAGGAATGGTAATGTTTGGAAGAAGGAATAGACAACGAATAAAAATTGTGGCATCAGACATTTCAGAAATCAGTTCCCTAGCAGATAAAACCTTTTCACAGCTGGACCGAAACACGAGTTGGACCACTTAAGGAAAAACTTCTGCATGAGCCCTCCACATTAATGGTAGCTAAACGACTAGCATCAGGGCAGCAGCTAACCAATGGGGGACCAGGACAACAGAAAAAGACTCAAATGTTCCTTATCTCAATTTTTTTTATTTATTTAATTACGTATTTCAGATGTCGTTACATATATTGAGTTTTTCGCAAACTGTGACTCTCGTATCTTGAAGTTCCACTGTAGAAGTAGCAGTCGTTTTTAAGTAAATTTACCATTCAAATATGCTCTTCCATTTTTACATCTTTCTTCTGCCGCTGACTTTGCCCTCCCAGCCGCAAGACAAGTTAGGCCAAACACAATGACAGCTGATCTGTGTCTACTCCACAGTGTGATTGACCAACATCCAAGAATTCAAAACCCAAACAGGCAAATGCATACAAATGGGTCTCATCAGGATACATCCAAAGACAGCATGAAGTTAGAGATTCAAATTAGATTTGGAAAAAAAATATTTATAATAACTACGACTGTAATTAATTGATCGCAACTAGTGTATTAACACCATGAATTAGACACCATGAATGTATTTGACACCATGAATTAGACTTAAACTCTAGTTTTAGATTCAGATTGCTAAAATGTTTAATCAATTGAGCGCTCTGTTGCTCTGTTGATATATTTCTTATCTATGCTTTAGCTATCTTGAATACAAATTCTGTCTTTTATATGTCTTTTATGCATGACTCATCTTATTTTGCATTATTCTTTAGATATAACTTCTTATACTTTCTGAGTTTTGACACAAAACACATTTTAAATAATATCAAACAACACTGGACTGGGATCATTCTTTGTGGATTTTTTTTTTGTGCTAATAAATGCATGCAATTTTCAATAAATAGGTAAGCAATCGCTGAAGCTTTTAACTGCTCATTCCAAAGGGGAAGCAACTGAGCCGTTTGACTGTAAAACATCTGGTTAGGGCTGTGCAAGCCAAAGAGCGTTGTTTGCCACCGGCAACTCCTGTAAACACATTCAGCATGGAATATTGTCACATATTTAATCAGGCTAAAAGTCAAATTTATTGTTCATCGAAGCCAATGGCGTACTAAGCGAAGCTTCTCCATGCTTTGTGTTTGTAGCTCCATATCCATCGCAAGCAGTTTGGTGGGTGAGGATGCCAAGACCAAGTTCCTGAGCAAGATGGGTCAGCTGACCACGTCGGGCGCCATGCTGGCCAACGTTTTCCAGAGGAAGAAGTGAAACGCGTTCAGCAAAGATCAGCACCGGCAACATCTGACCACCGTCCCCGTCTGCTATGCTTCAAGCAGATCAACAATCAATCATGCGACGTTCATTTCTAACAGATGAACGGTTCACATTGACTTGCTTTTTTTTCCCTCAGTCAGTGCTCGTTTGACATCTTAGTTCATGATAAGAAGCGCCGCAGAGGATGAATGTCCAGTATTCCATGAGAAGTGGGACATCTTTCCTGGACATTTCAGAACATGATGTAATCGCTGGAATGCATTTTTTTTTCTCCCCCCCATCGGAGAAGGAAAAAAGATGAAATAACCTGCAGGAGATCACCTCAGATTTTTAACAGGTGTCATTTTGGAGCAAACAATGGACGGCCTATGATATTTAAGCATGTCCTAGCAAAAAGACAAGCTCCAGTCCTCAAAGTACTACAAATGTTTGTATTTGTGTGTGGATGTGGTTCCGAACCATCGCCTACTTGAAGTTCTAAATCATCTTGCCTTTGTTTTCACTAGTCTGTCTCTGCTGTCCATTTTGATAGCTTCTATTTTATAACTTATTTATATCTTATTGAAGGAGAACACACTTTATTTCCAACTTCCAAAGAAATTTGCACTTCATTGTTTTGTTCTTAAGTACTTTATTTCTTTGGAATTTAAAATGATCACTACTGTACCGTTTACTGTTTTTTGTTTTTCCTTTTTGTTTGTTGTTTTTGTGTTTTTTAACTTTGAGCATAATTTAGATCCATTACAGCCCGTCTTTCTGTTTGATTAGTGGATATTTTTTTCAGATTTTTGGGAAAGGTAAGCTCAGAAGAAAACGTACATAACTATCATACATTGAACTGAGTGGTTGGTACTGATGTATATTTGGAATCTGTGTCATGGTGTAATAAAAGCTCATTTGTGTATTTACATGTGCACCTGTCAGTTATGCATGGAAGCATAAAGAAAAAGCGCTTTATTGCTTTAAGTGCCGCCAGGTGCTATAGACAAAACAAAAGTCATTGGATAGACTAACACACGGAATGTGGTAGCCCCGCCCTTCCAGGTCAACACTTTGATGTGCCTTAATGTTTATGTGCAACAAACCAAAGTCCAGTATATATGGGACATTCCCAACTGTTTCTTTCAACCTTTAAAACCTATAAAACTTTGTGTATTTAAAACAACAGTATTTTGGAACATCACATTAGAAATAACAATATTTTAATCAGCCAACAGTTTGAAATAATGTGATTTTAGTCTTTGATTATTGAACCTCAAATCATTAATGTCAGTTGTCGTTTATAAAATTGTTGGAACAATGGCAAGCCTGGATACCAGTCATGAAATAAATACCACTTAAAATTGCATTTGTGTGTAGCATAAGAGTATGGACGACTGTGACTAAATGTAATGCCTTTTTTTTAAACATAATAATCCAATATCATATATATTTGATATTTTAGACAATGATGAGAATCTAATGTCATCAACTTTTGTGATTGATAATATTAGTTGAACAGCATGGAGGACTACGAATTTGCAGCATTACCTACATAACTGTAATGGTCTAGCTTTTTTGTAACAAATATAATTCAGTCTGTAGTGGAAATACAACCTCAAATCACCAATTTGACTGGTTTATATTGAACATTTTGTGTGAGCATTAGCAATGCTAACAGAGTTAAATGAGAATATCCCATATGAATTTGACACACCACAGAGTGTTGTTCAACCATGTCAAATTCAAATAATTAAGGAAATTCAGTCAATTGAAACAAAAATGCAATTTTGGGGTGGCGGCATAGCAAGCTAGCTAGTCAGCTGCATGATGCAAAACATTATCATGTGACAGCTGAATTTTCAGAATTCAAAACTCTCCTAAGTGAAATAAATAAAATCATTGGGAGCGACCTGTTTGGGGGAAACTGACCCCGTTTGTTATGAGGGGGTGTGCAATTTGCAATTTTTATTTTGTAAACTTCAGTATGGCAGAAAAGTAACAAATATACTTGTCAAATTGAAAATATGTTGGTGAATTAAAAAGGGGCACTTATGTTTGGCTTAAATTATTTTTGGTGTTGTTGATGTTTTGTTTCCACAAATATTTGCAATGGGGGTCTTTGGAAAATTTGCTTTCCTAAAAGGGGTCCCTGACTCCAAAAGGTTTGAGAAACCCTGGTCTAGTAATCTCTTATTTGTATAAACTTCACTTTGCAACCTTTTAGATGCTGTGAAATGAAAGTCAAGACCTTGAGGTTGATTTTGGAGAAATCCCAAAATGGACATCTCTGTTGAAAATTCAGATTTTCATAAATAACTCAAAAGTAATCTTTGTGACATAAGCTCGGTCTTGTCAAAACACATCACTTTTCAAATTTAAGAAGTGTTGTTGGGATAGCGGTTGATCTTTATGCAGGTTAAGCACCTTCTATTGATAAAGCATTTGCATATTCAAGCTAATATTCAACCATTCTTCCTGATAACTGTGCAGGTGAACAAATAATTGATATGGATCAGTAGTGAGGGTATGCTCCGAGCCTTTTTATGTGTTCTTCTACAAGCTCCCATTCCTGTATTGTCTCATTGACTATTTTTCATGGTGTCAAGCATGTCTCTGCCTGCCAGAAGAGGCATGGCCATGCAAATACGCTTCATTGCCTTTAGGTGCATGTATAAGTGTCCCCCAGTCGGCAGCTCTTACTCACTGCAGTGACTTGGGTGACTCACGGGTCATGTCTGTTTCCAGAACAAGTGGAAGCAATAATACTGTCGGAAGGTCGCTGAATGAAGCTCAGTTTTGTTCATCAGCAGCATTCTTGCATTAAAATGCAGTGTTTGCGTTTTTATCAACTTTGTTGAGTTCAAAGTGGCGCCTAGATTAATTTTGCTTACATAGTTAAAATGTATGTGGCTTTTCTACAGGTCATTTTGAAGTGAGAAGCTCATTAAACAGCATGCAGTCTGCTTGCAGTTAGTTTGTGTTTTCGTACAGCAAAAAAAGCTAGGCTTTGATTCCTGTGCAGTTTGAGGTTTTATTGGAGCCGGCAGGGGATTTGCGTGGATATTTGCTTCATGTTAAGAGACCATTTAGGGTCTGGGTTGCTTGGGGAAGAAAAAAAAAGCCATATCTGGATCTTAATTGCTACTGTGCAAGCTGTAAAGGCCCAACCACACAACAGCATCTGTCAGCATGTTTTTGAGAGAAATAAAATGTGTTCACATTGTGTGTTGAAACCTGGCTATGTTTATAATCCTTATTATTGTTTATCGTTTATGTTTCACACTTACAAAAATGATTCATCTGCATAATGGCTCATAAAAGCAATATATTTTTAGCTGCTCTGTTTAATAGTTCCCCTTTTTTCCTCTTCCTTCCCTCTTTTTTATCCTTTGACATTGTTTTGACATTTGCATAACTGTCATTTTTGCCGTGATCTTGACATGCTTTGTGAACTGCAACCAGTGTGAAATGCAAAATAATGTGGTTGATAAAATTTTCTAGTGCTGTCAAAAGATTAAAAAAAAAAGAGAGAGATTGATTAATCATTTTAAACATTTACCTTTACATGCATTTGAGCCTAGCTCCAAGTGCTGGCAGCAAACTTTAGTTTCGACAATGAGGCGGAAAAGTGTTTTTTTGTTTTTTGTTTTTTTTTTATCAATTGTCAAATGATTTGAAAACATCATTAAATTAAAAAAGCTATTGCACACTACATTCATGTCTTTGTTGCTATCATTAGCTATGGCTGCCACTCGCTGCTAGGTGCTTTGCATTTATGTGATAAGCTAAACTTGAGCTGCTTCTGTGCTAAGTAAACAAACGCCTTCTTACAAAAATCCATATTACTCTACCGTTATCAAATGTGCCATTGATGAATAGTTTTCAAGATAAACTTACCAGTCGTTGGGCCATCAACTCACACATGCCTTCTGAACTTGCCATCCTACCCACAACAGGAGATAATGTTGCGTCAAACACAATTACAGCCAATCAGTGTTCACTCCAGGGTGTGATTGACTTTTGTTTTCCACCTTCAAAAACTCAAGCACAGGAAGCCCTATGCATAAAAACAGATCCAATCATTATTCAAATATCAGAGAGATTAAGAGTAAAGATTAAAAACTACATTAACTGAGATTATAAAAGACAGCACTTTAACTATGACTAAGTAATTGATCTGAGTTAACATGCTGTTTTGCCACCACATCCATATTTTATTCCAATTCTTTGGGAATGACCATAGTGGTACACTTCAGTTCTACTATGTTCATTTCATTAAAACAGCAGGATGCCATATACCATCACACAATTAACATAAAGATACCAAGAATGATAATATTAAGTAAAGTGATGAAGCTATGGGTACAACAATACATAATGTCAACTTTTGGTGATATAGTAGATCTCCTCTACAACAAAATTATGTTTGAAGCCAGATTTTTTTCACAACAGAGGACTTTTCACTGCAGCAAATATGTCTTGAACGTAAACATAAAAAAAGTTTTGTGTAATCTACAATCTGACTGAAGTTAAAAACAAAACCATCCAAAAATGAAAAAAAAGACAGAAAGAAATTGCCAAATCTACAATAAGTATTCATTTTAATACACACATCTATTTCTTGCATAATTTCTTTCACTTTGCTTCATCCGTCTTCTATCTTTATTACTTTTGTCCTGTATGCAAGTGTTAAACTTGGTTTATGCTTGACACGTCTGCAACCTACGGTGGCCCTGACGTGCAAATGAAAAAAACAAATACCGAAGCAAATTAAAAAAAGAAAAACACATTTACAAAAGACGAAACAAAATGAAGAAAGAAAATTGCCCACCCCTCCCGCCCACGTCGATATGACGCACTTGCGTTTGCTCGTTTCGGGTGAACACAACAAGCAATCTCATTGGATACCAAGCTGTCAATCAAAGTGCTTTTACAAGCTCTGATTGGCTGTTTCTTTGGCACAAAAAACGCGTGAGCAGAACTGAGCGAGCGCAGAGGACGACTCGAGCGAGCGAGAGCTCGATGTTGAGCAAACGCGATGTTGAGCGAGTGAGGGAGGAGTATCGCGAGCGAGAGCGAAATGTTAAGCGAGAGAGGGCTATTCCGAGCGAGCAAAAAAGAATTTTGAGCGAGCAATTTCTTTTTCTGTGTTCAAACTCCATCGGCGCGCGCTCAAACTCTTATCATTACGCGCTCAATAGTTTTTTTCTTGCTCTCAAAATCTGTTTTCGCTCCCTCAGTTTGATTTTCTCCGCTCAAATGTTTTTTTCGCGCGCTCGTAATTGTGGCACAAATATAATATACCACGCGAGCCAGATTTTCTCCAACGCGTACCTTCTACAATTTCTTTACAAACGGAACACATGGCGGACGAACCATTGCTTCTGGAAGTTCGCCGGCGCAAACACCTTTATGATTCGGCTGAATACCTAAATACCGTAAACAACTCCTAACGGGCATCACATTTGAAAGAGATGAGGAGTCTGTTAAAAAAAAAAAAAAAAGCTTGAAAGAATTTATATCAATTGAATCTACTAGGTTCATCTACCTCTGTTATAGTGTTGTTTGTATGCTGGAGACTCCATATACTGCCACCAGAGTATCGGAGAATATCGTCCGACTGTGGGGGGAAACTGCACAGAGTACAGAGTGGTACAAAACGTGTGCCGGCGCATGAAGCATAAATTAAAGTTGACTTTTGCTACAGGCTTGTTTTCCCTGTAGTGAATATCAGTCCAACACAAATGCAGAAAAAACATTTTGTATTATGCAACTGGGATTTTTTATTGTATAGGGAAGTGAGAAAGAGGGAAAGGCTTCAATGCATTGATTGCACGTACGGGTTTCATTGTAGCGATGTTATAATGTATATATAAAAATGAGACAAAGATCACTCATTGCAATGTTTTGATACTTTGATGCTTTACAATGGGGTCTGGGGCATTCAGGAGCCCACGTATGCACTTGCCTGACGTTCCATGCCGAGGGCAAAGGTCTGATTCCCTGCCAGTGCCCAAATACCACACTACTGTACTTGCAGGTCCCATGCTGGAAAACCAATGTTAAAGGAAATAAAAAAAAAAAAAAAAGCTGCATCAGGAAGAAACGCTGTGCCAAACAAAAAAGTTGATCAAAATGGCTGTAACAACTCTTAATGACACAAGTCAAAAGTTTAAAGAGCAAGATCATTTGATTAAAAATTGTGCCAGCATTAATCTTCGCAATTGTTCTCACTAGAATCTGTGGCTCTAAAGTGCCAATCACAACAACAAATAACTGAAAAACAACACTACAAAAGATGAAACTACTGCAAATCAGGAATCACAAACAACAGAAAAAAAGGCATAAAAAATGACACACAAAAAGCATTAATATCAAATTACGATCAAATCAAATAGCCCTTATGTACTTCCAATTAACTTGGTCCCTCTTTTCCAATTGGTATACCACCACCACTTTCCGTAGGGAAAAGTTAGTGTTTTCTTGTTGTTTGTTTTGTTTTTGTTTTCATGTGTGCGTATCTTTTGTAATATGTGTGTGTTTGTGTTTGACTGTGTGTGTCTTTGCTTGCAATTCCTGCTTTGCAGTTGTCTTACGACCATTGTAATGTGCTTTTGTTTTATTGTCTGCAGATAATTTTCTGTTGTGTTTTTGTTCATTAATTTTTGTAGGTTTTCACTTTTGTTTGCATTCCTTATTTGCTGTTATTTCATCTTTTGTAATTTCTTTTGTTCTTTGTGATTAACTTTTTATTTTATTTTATTTGTTATTTATGTTTTTGATTTGCAATTAAAGGCCACAGTAAGGATTGTTTGATGTGATTGTTCGAGAAGATTACGAATAATGATGACAGAATGAGTTTTTCAAGATTTTTTTCCTTGTTTTTTCTCCTCCGTTGGATTGCTTTAAAGCAAATATGTCAATGTCATTTTTATCATGAGCAACATTGTACTTATAGTTTCTGTCAAAGGGCCATCGTGACTGTGAGGTCAAATAAATGTGACTAATTTTGAAATCAAAATGCAGTTGAAAACTGTTTTGTAAAGGGGTATTGGCAATAAAAAAATGTGTAAAATTTGAAGGAAACATGTACTTTTGGAATTTTACCTAGAAATTTGGAGTCATAATTAGCTTTTTGCGGGTCACATAAAATGATGTGGCACACCATATCTGGACCTCCAGTATGACACCTGTGCTGTCTGCAAGTGTAGCTATTTTTACAGCCAATGAAGTCGTGTGTCTACATGGAGAGTCAAGAAAGAAGGCGTTGAGGGAGGGGACCCACTTCTAACATAGGACGCTGTGTGGGAGGCGTTCCTTCCCTCACTCTTTCTTTGCCGTTTACAAGCTTTAGTAAGCACGCTCCTCTCAGAAGGCGTGGGTGACTGGAGAAAGAAGGAGAGGGAAGAGAAGGAAGGAAGGCGCGAGAATGCCCTGTGGCACGGAGTACACGTTCGGACGCACTCTTGCACGTGAGGAGTGATTTGCTGAGAACTTTGTGTTTGTAGGACAGCAGATATGAGACTAAACTTTCCTCCAAAGTGGATACTCCCATGCTGGATGGCATGCATTTTGGTTGCCTTCCATGCAAAGGTAAGTTGCTTCCAAAGCTTTCTATGTGTTTCCTCTTGAGACTGTTGTATTCATTTTGTTGGCAAGAAAGCAGAATAAATTTGCATCACACCCAAGCAGATGAAACATCATTGGAAAAGCTTAGATGTCCTCTACTGAGTACCCTATAGCAGGGGTTCTCAAACTTTTTGGAGTCAGGTATCCCTTTTAGACAGCAAAACTACCATTGCAAATGTTTGCAGAAACAAAACAACAGATTAAATTTGATAAATATATTAGTTACTTTTCAGCCATAATGAAGTTTACAAAATAAAAAATGCATATTGCACACCTCCTTATATCAAACTGGGTCAATTTCCCCCGTACTGGTTGCTGCAAAATATTTAGTGACTAAATAGTAAGTTATTTGATAAAGATGTGGATTATGTGGGTCAATTTGACAAAATTGACCCAAATTGACAAAATTCTCTCTCTCTCTCTCTCTCGCTCTCTCTCTCTCTCTCTCTCTCTCTCTCTTTCTCTCTCTCTCTCTCTTTCTCTCTCTCTCTCTCTCTCTCTCTCTCTCTCTCTATATATATATATATATATATATATATATATATATATATATATATATATATATATATATATATATATATACATACATATATATATATATATATATATATATAAATATATATATATATATATATATATATATATATATATATATATATATATATATATATATATATATATATATATATATATATATATATATATATATAAAACCAGGCTTATGTCACAGATATTTGGGGGGATTTCTACAAAAACTTGAGATCTCAACTTTGATTTCCCAGCTGCCAGAATGTTCAAATTGTGATTGAAGTGTATGAAAATAAGGGATCAATAGATGTTGCGCAGCATTAAAAGTTGAATTGAATGTGCCAAAAACATGTGTGTTTTGCCTTAAACATGCACTTGTATATTAGTAGAAGTGTATTACCATAATCCTACACTGGGGATGCTTCTTACAACTCTTGCCAGCAACCTCAAGATGAGGATCCATCATCTATCACAGCTTGTGTTCCAGTAAACTCTATCATTATGACTGGAACGTGACCACAATTCCATCCCTTTTTGTTCCTTTCTTCTTTGTCTCCATAATTTTGCAGTCTTAATATTCTTGTGAAAATTACATTTGCTTAAAACAGAGTGCATCTTAGAAGCAGCTCACAAGTGAAGACTGGTTTTTGGAGAAGTGTTTTTGCATGTGTTTTGCAATGACACTGCAAAGTTTTGCCTTTGGTTTTGCTCTCACCATAGTCGTGCAATCACTGACTCACAGGATCCCCGAAGAATTCCCCTCCGTTTTCTCGGTTTTCACCCCCTTCTTACAATTTGTTCCATATTCATTTGAAGCCGCCCTGTGCAACACCGCGCCACTGCTAGATGACCTCAAAATGCGGGGAGTAATTATAGAGAATAACAGGAGCTGTAATTTGAGTTATGTGCCTTTTAACTCTGTCTATCGTCCACCCATTCTGTTTTGATATCCTCAAAACCAATGCTTTAATCAGGGGTTTGGGTGGGGGTGGGGGTGAGGGGCAGTGACCCCCCTTCATCACTACAAAACGTAATACCAAAAGCGGCCAGAGACGGTGCCAAAAATATAGATCAGGCCAAACAAAGCACAAATTAATGATCTGCTAAGGGATAAAATAAATCAGTTCCAAAACATCATGGGTGCGGTTCCCATGCAGCCCGGTACCAGTTCATCCACAGACAGGTCCACCTTGTACCGACGGTGGTATTGTTGTTTGGTTTTAATTTAAAGCAGGGGTGTCAAACTCATTTTCATTGTGGGCCACATTGTAGTTACAGTTTCTGTCCGAGGGCCAACTATGACTGTAAAGTCAAATACGTTTTAAGTGTGTTTGTCACACACTTAGGTAGTTTTAAAATCAGAGGCTGGTATAATCTGGTCAAAAGAGAGTTTGGGAACAAAAAATAAAAGCTTTTTTATTTTTTTTTTGCTCTCAAGTTTTTGAAAGTTAAAGACAACCTATAAATTTGAGACTTGAGTTTGACACCTGTGATTTGAAGTTATTAACTTACCTATCTAATTAAGACATACAAACTCCTCACAGAAAGGGTAGAGCAGAGATTTGAACCCGGGCCTGTGAGGATAACATATGATCTGTAGTGTCCACTGTCCATTTAAAGCAGTGCTGGATAAATGCAGCTTGTCCTCTTTGAAAGGTTCCGTTTTTCCAGAAGGGGTGTGATGCTTATAAATATACACGCAAGTGAGTCACGGCAAATTTTCAAGGTGTTGATTTTTCTGCAGCCTCATGAATCTCACAAAGTCTGAAAAGAGCAAAAAGTCAAACGGTGCTTTTATTGGACTCCTGCCCCGTGGCTGCTGAGGCCGTTATGCAAATGGCCCTCTTGGAATGCGAGCTTTCTGGTTTGATGCTATCACATGAAGGCTGCTTACGGCTTTTAAATGAAAGCTCCACAAAGGTGTTCGAAGTCTCATTTTTGCATTTCTTCAGCCATTGGATCAGCCCACTTCTCCTTTTCGCTGCTCTTCCAATAGTTCTCACAGTGTGCGACCGCACAGAGGATAAAGTTAGCTTTGAGGTCGGCTCTATAAATGTTAACTATAATCATCCAGGCTGGACAAACTATGCTATGTACCTTATATTTAGTGCGTCCAAACATACAGTTTACCACCTTGAATAACACAAAGCTATCACTGCCTTCCTTTCTTTCTTTTTCTTTCTTTCTTTCTTTCTTTCTTTCTTTCACCTGCCCTTCTGCGTGCCCATACTTCGTTCATTCCTAAAATTTTCATTCCGGTTTCCTACATTCTTAATTTTTTTCATTCTTGTTTTCTTCGTTCTTAATTGTTTCCTTCATTGTTTTCTTGCCCAATGTCATTTATTGTTACCTAATTACGGACTTCAACGTTTTTCTAGACATCCCTGCTTTCTTCCTTTCTTCATTCCTCCTGTTTTCCTTCCAATCAATTTCCTTCCTTCAGTGTCATTCATTCAGTATTCCTTCTTTCCTTCCTTTCGTCCCTTTTTCCTCCTGGTTTCCTTCTTGGATTTTATTATGTCCCCTTCAGTGTCATTCATTCAGTCCAGCCTTTTCCTTCCTTCCCATCTTCCTCATGTTTGCCTTCTTATTCATTTCCTCCCTTCAGTGTCATTCCTTCAGTCTTCCTTCCTTATACCACGCCTTTCTTCTTCCTGCTTTACATTTGTGGATTATTAATTTCCTTCCTTGTGTCATCCCTTCAGTCTTCCTTTCTTTCCTTCTTTCTTCCCTTCTTCCTCTTACTTTCCATCTGTTGATTTTTCATTTATTTCCTTTGGTGTCATTCCTTCAGTCCACCTTTTTCCTCCCTTCCTTTCATTCTTTCCCTCCCACTTACCTCCTGCTTTCCATCTGTTAATTATTATTTTTCTTCCTTCAGTTTTTTCCTTCAGTCTGCCTTCCTTCCTTCCTTCTTTCTTCTTGCTTTCCTTCTGTTGATTATTCATTCAATTCTTTCAGTATCATTCCTTCAGTAGTCCTTTCTCTCCTTTCTTGTTTGGTTACTCCAAACTTTCAGCCTGCAAACATTCCTTCACTCCTTCTTGTTTTTCACCTGTTATCTTTCATTCCTATTCTGCCGGGCCATCCTTTTTGTCCTTCTTCAACTCCATTATGACATTCTTCAATCAATCAATCAATCAAATTTTATTTATATAGCCCTAAATCACAGAAGTCTCAAAGGGATTCACAGATGAAAAGATGAAATGATCATTCTTGCAAAATTCTGCTTTTGCTTTCAGCTTTTGTTTGTTTTACTTCGATTCGTCCTTGTTTTCTGACTTCTTTTCAAAAATTTCCTTCATCCATTTATTCCATTATTCCTTAATTTTGATACTTCATTCTTGCTTTTCCTGGTTTCCTTCCTGCTTCCCCTTCCACCGTCACCTGCCTTTACTTCCTAAATGTCTTTATTGCTTGGTTCCTATCTTTCTGATGTTTGTCAGTCAGACATTCTTTCATGTGGTTTTCCTTCCGTTACAGCCTTCTTTCTTTCATCCTTCCGTACTGCCATCCTTCAAACCTAAATCCTTTGTTTTTACCTTTATTTTTTTATTCTTATAATTTCTCCTGCTTTCTTGCCTTCATTTGTTCCTCCATTTGTCATTTTCCTTTTTCCAGCCCTTCCTTCTATACTTATTTCTACCGTTTTTCCATTCATCCATCCTTCCTATCACCCTTACTTCTTTCCTCTCCAGTTTCTGTTTTCAATTCTTTCCATTATTCCTTTCTTTATTCATCTATTTTTCTTCATCCCCCTCTCTGTCTTTCATCACTTACTCCATCAAATGATCTGCAGGTGGTTGGAGCCAAGATGAAAAGGACAACAGCAGATGGAAAAGTGGATGCTTGTATTCATAATTGGTTTATTCTTTTTTTTTCACTGTCATTTTTATATGCTAGGGTATTCATGGGAAAGAAGGACTTTTTTGAAGGGGCTGAATATGTAGAAGCAGGCTATAGGTTGTTTTTTTCTACATTTGGATCAGACTCTGTGGTTTTGGAATCATTGCTGTCATAACAGCCAGACTCACTGCTTCAGCAATGTGGCAAGGAGTTCACCACCAGCAAAAAAGTGTGTGTGTGTCTGTGTGTGTGTGTGTGTGTGTCTGTGTGTGTAGGAACGTCTTATGTTCCAATACATCGCCTTTTGTGTCCTTCAACAAGATACTTTTCAATGCATTAAAATGACTCAAAGACAAAGAAGAACGATGTGTCAGCATTGTATGCATGTTGCGGCGAGATACTAATACTATTATGCCAAAATGCAAAAGAATGTGTGTGTTGAAAGCAGACTGGAACATGGCTCACATATTCGAATGTGGTATGTGTGCGGATTCCTGCCGTTCATTACTACCGCAAACTGTCAACTGTTCACCTCAAATATGATTGTGAACTTATTAGGAGTGTCAAAGACAAAATGAAACCTTACTTCACCGCAAACAATGACCACCGCTTAACTACTTTCCAGCACACACAAATAAACTGCTCACCTTAAAAGAACAACACTTTCCCCATCAGGAATAAAGCACGTTGGACCCTCTGAGAAGGAAAAATGTATTTCAGTATGATGAAATAATTTTGTGCAATTTTGATGACAAATGTTACACTGAATGATTGTTTCAGTGATCAAAATGTGCCCACTAAAAAACCTTTAATGTAATAGAGAAAAAGAATGATCAATTTTTTTGTCCGACAACATAAACTCAGGTTTTGCAGCAGCACAGTAGACTACAGCCGCACACAGACTCAAATTATTTTTTGCTTGACTTTTGAGGCTTTCTTTTTGTTTTTTTTACCATTTTCTATGAACTCAAAGTACCATTTTTGGATTATGTTCTACTTTGTAGGGACTTGTTTAACCCGCAAGCAATCATATTATCAGAACATATGGTTTATATATTCCTTCATATTATCGGTAATGGCGTACGAAGGGACAAAATAAACTTTTATAAGAGTCTCCAGAGAGAATCCTTTCTCTCATTCAAGCCAAACAGAGGTTTGTATCCAATTCCAGATGGCTCCTCTTGTAAGCGGGTGCCACTAGAGTTTGGTTTGAAGGTCTGGAATCTGGTCAGGTACTTCTGAGCTTGCGGAAATAATTCCAGGGCACGTCTCGGAAAAAACTTTTATCCTCTTCCTCTCATTACTCACCACCATATCCAATGATCACATGAATAGGGAGAAAGAAGCCCATAAAACAAAAATGAATGCTCACATTGGTATTCTTCTTCTTTTTACTGGCCAAAATGTCGAGACAGAATTATGGAAAAACTGATATTTTTGCTTTCACAATATCTTTTAGGACGCAGCCTCCAAGTCTCTTCAATGCGGTGAACAGCAGTACTTAAAAGGCTCAAGATGCTGCAATAAGTGCAAACCAGGTAACCCTTTATTATTATTGTTATATATTTTTCAAGCCAAGATAGTCAAAAATTGAGATGTGACTGTATCCTCTCTGCTTTGGCAGGAACACGTGTGTTTGCAGATTGCAATGAATCCCATCAGACTAAATGTGTTAAATGTGGTCATGGGGAATATCAGCCCTACTGGACCCAAGAGACACGCTGCCTCCAGCAGAGAATATGTGATGCAGGTTAGTAATTCAGGACAGGAACTATTCTATCAATTTTATCAAAATGTTGAAGATCTGTTCTGTAGTGCAACGTGTAACGCTATGGCAAGGACTGAATATACGCAGCATTGTTGCTGAAAGTCTCTGCTTTCTGGTTAATGGAAACCAAAAAACCCCCACGCAGTGAAATCCGCAAAGTAGGACCCCCACCTCCCTCCCTGGAATTTTCATGCATATGTACAATGTGGGTACCAGAATTTTTTTAAATGTGAAAAGTATTTATACTTTTTACAACTAAACTACTTTTATACATATTTGAGACCAGTGTTAGCTAGGTTAGGGACAGACGTTTCAAAAATAGATTGTTTTGGTGGGGCTAACATTAGCAGCTAGCCTATATCGTTGATATTGGGTTTAAAGTACTGTTTAACATGAGTTTTCATATGTTTCATATTGATACACATTGACCAGAACAAGTTATTAGCAATTGTACAGTGAAAATAATTGTGAACTTACCTTGTCTAAGCTCTTTAGATGTCGCACATAAAGTGCACCAAGCTATTCTTCTTGTATTTATCTCTGATGAACTGAAAGTGTTGTTGGTGAATTGGGGGGAAAAAATCCCCAGCACTTTCTGGTTGAAAATGCATTGTAATGCATTGCGTTACTCTCACTTGTACCGAGTAAAATGTTACAATTTTTTTTATTAGTGTAATGCATTGCACTACCGTGTTACAGCAAAGAGTAATTACATTGCTTTTGTAATGCAATACTCCCAACACTGCATTCTATATCAACAAAAAGTGATTCAAACGCAACAATTTGGAGTCTCCAATGAAACTAACATGCATAGTTTTGGAATGTGCCTGGAGAAAACCCACAAAAGCACAGGAAAAGCACTCCAAAATTCAGACTTACCACCCAGTAAGACACAGGGCTGCCTATGTTTTTTTGTAATCGAGAAACAAATTACAAAAATGAATTAATTACTATCAGACACCAAATAATGAGTTTATTCTTATCTTTATTTCCAGGTAAAGGTTTCATGTCCAGGCCCGAAAATCTGGAGGCGGAGGAGCCTTGTCGCTGCCTTCCCAACTTCCAGTGCTCTCTCATCAACTGCGAGTTCTGTGAGAAGATTCCCTCCTGCCGACCTGGATATGGACTTGAGGTGGAACCCGGTGAGCCAGACCGAGCAATTAAGCAGACACACGCACTTGTAATACAATAGCAACGTAAAATGATGTAGATATTTTATTCCAGAGTCCATAAACGGAAGGAAGATTTGTGTTCCATGCAAGAAAGGATTCTTTTCCGCGGACAACAACACTAAACAATGCAAACAGTGGACAAAGTAAGTGAACACGCTCCGTCTTGGTTTTGACATTCTGAAAGAAAAACATTTGGTTGGTGTGCTCACTGCTTGCCAGCCGCGATGAGTAACAGCACACACATACGCAGTGCTTCCTCTGGAACCCTGGATCACACACCTCACTTTCCACTTGTGCTCCCATCCAAAAGTAGAAGAGGGAGAGACATGGTTTTCCCTCCATTAACTCATTCATTGCCATCCCAGCAAAAATGGATCCTTGACGTTTTTAGCTGTCATTGGCAGTGAATGTTAAATTTTCTTCCTCAAAATGACAGTTTGGTAGTAATTAGATACCAAGTAATGCTTTATTTAAAGAAAAAAAATCAGATGAATATTCACTTGTAACTAACTTGTATTATGTGTTTGATGTTCTTCCTCAAAATGGCAGATTGGTAGTAATCAGTGTGCAAGTAATGCGTTTGTATTTTTGTTCGATAAATATCCAGTAACTTTTAGTAGAATTTACTCATTCATTACCAGTACAGTAAAAATGTATCCTTGACATCTGTAGCCGTCATTGGCAGTGAATGAGTTAATCTTTGCATAGCTGGCAACCTGTACAAGGTGACACTTGAACTACTAGTAGAATTTCAAAAACTGCTTCCATTATAATGTCGTTTAAAAATTAGTTTCAAATTTAAAATGAAATACAAGTTAAAAAAAACTAAATTAGATGCATACTCTGAACTAATTGTAGTGATTTTATTTTTATTGTAACTTTTTATGCATGTTTTAGGCAAAACATAACATTTCACTGACCTAATCGTTTTAGCATTGCTGTGTCAAAATTACCATTTTTGTGGTTTTATATATCATTTCAATGAGTGACCTAATATTACATTTTATGCCAAGTTGTGGTTTTGTGTCTATGTATACTTTGAGTTTGGTTTACATAATGTAATGTTGTAGGAGGGACATACAGTGTTTTGTTGTAATTTAGCAGAAAGTCATTTACAACAAAGTAAAAAGGCATATAACCTCAACAAGTATAATACAAATATTCATTTTTTTGTCTAAAAAGGTCAAATATGTTGTAGCAAAAAACTCTTGTGAAAAGGTTGCTTTCTTACAACATTTTAAATCCAGCATTTTCTTAAGATTTTGTTTGCTCAAAACATTTGTAGTTTTCCACATAACTAGATGAAATGATGATTTTGAGTTATCTTCATTTTAAGACAATGATTTTCTTAATTTAGGAAATGATAGCAAAGGATTAGGTTTAGGTTTTTTCCTTTCTTTTTGATCTTGCAGGGTATAACATTTTTGTGCCATGATGCAACACAATATAATTTCTTTATGGTATTGTATTTATTTGTGGCAAGCTGTGCCATTTATTGACATAAGGAAAAACTCAAGTTAAAAAAAATCCTTACAATAAGCTAGTGTTCTAATTAACATTGAGTTTGTTGAATATGAATTAAGCAGCAAAATCCACCCGTTTTTATCCATGTCATGGGGCTTGCTCCTTACTTAAAATGACTTTACCATTGCGCAGGGCTCAGGTAACAAGTTAACAACCAATCACAGCTGACCTGCTTTCTAAGTTTGATCATGTGAGCTGGAGCTGAGCTATAAATAGTCTTTACCTGAGCCAAGAGCAACAGTGATGTCATTTTCAACTCGGATGCCATTTTCATTCAACAGCTCGTGGCATTTCCCCTTTTATACTGTATAGCATTGTTGTGGCAAAACTAGCATTTTTGCGGCTATGCATAGCATTTTAGTGGCTTAATATAGGCATTCCGAGGCCAAGCCAGTATTTTTGTGGCGAACATAGCAGTTTAGTGAGCTAATGGTGCATGAATACTCGTTTTGGGGCAAAACATGTTTACGTGGCTTAACACCACATTTAGTAGAAGTAATACTCGTTTTGGTGACAAAATAATATTTTCACAGCTACATATATCAGACTTAATGTAGCCATTTTTAGTTGAGTAGTAGTTTTGTGACTCAAGTAGTAGTTTTGTGACTCAAGATATCATTTTTATTGATTGATACAAAACGATCAATTTTGTGGCTGTATGTAAGTAAGTATATGTGAGTAAGTGTAGTATTTTAGTGGAAGAACTTGCATTTTCATGCACATCGAATTCTAATACAAATTTTGTTTTTGTCATATAACAGCATTCCGTAGCACGAATTGCATTTTTTTTTTTTTTTTGCCATACATAGCCTTTTTTTGGTTTATTATAGCATATCTGTGAACTAATGTGGAAAACAAATCATTGTAAGTATAACATTTTGGTGGCACAACATTGTATTGTAGTAACAGAAATATATATTTTTTGAGGGGAGAGGTGAAAAATATCATGCTTTGTGGCATAGTTTAACATTTAAACTGCTAAAAATATTTTTGTGAAAAACGTGTTGAATTACAGTGAGAAATTTAACTTTTTGTATCATCAGTAAATCCCTGGAAAAAGCATATTCACAGATTATTGTTGCCTCACATGCCATTTATAGGGTTGCACATATTCACTTCAAAAGCGATATGAGCCTGAATTGTTGTGGCATTTTTGACTAGATTCTTGTAGAGTGTTGTTTATGTCATTACTGTTTTTATACATATATTGTGTGTCTCACAGTTGTGTCTCATTTTCCATTCTCTCAGCTGTAAAGCAGAGGGCAGGAGCCTGACACGAGCAGGCAGCTCTCAGACAGATGCTGTGTGTGGACCACCTGTCTCCAGTAAGGAAAATACGATCACTTCATTATGAAAAATAAATAAATAAATATATATATATATATATATATATATATATTATATATATATATATATATATATATATATATATATATATATATATATATATATATATATATATATATATATTCGTAAAATCATCATTTCAAAACATTCTGATGTCATCCTAACTATAGGTGCTGCCCCCTCTTGGGTGATAGTGTCAGTGCTGTCAGCCATCACTGTCCTGTGCCTCGTCATCTTGTTCCTCTTTTGCTATAAGGACAAACTCAAGTTACTCTCTTGTAAGTTGTAACTGTACATGGTTTGATTTGAATATGGCATTTATCAGCTTGTGTAATATGCAACATTTTTTTACCTCCCCTCGTCTGTAGTTAATTTGCGATCGTGTGTTCAGAATCTGAAAAGGACGAGGATACAGCAAGTAAGTTTATGTTGTATTTATAAAAGTTTTAAAGTCCCGATGTGTCTTTAACCAGATATTTACCATATTTCTACAAAGTACAAGTCAACCTTTTTTTTTTACTCAAATTTTGATTAATTTGATAAAAATGTGAATATAGGTCATTCCTGACATTAGTGGTTACACTTATCATGGCTGTCCAACTGTAACACATGGTGGTTGTTATTAAAATGACAAAATTACACTACTTTGAGACGTATTTCTTCATGGTACATCGAAATAACATACTGTCGCGTTTTTTTTTTACCCAAGTGACGACTGTTGTGAGATCAGAGCGGGGAAGGTTGCCCTTCACTGTTTCTCACCCCACGTGCTGACATCCATGCTGGCTTGTTCAAACATACATCCAAGGGCTGAAAGAGACAAATTAAGCCGCATTTTCCTTTTCATAATGCGTCAAAGTCTGTCAAAAAAAATTATCCATGCAGCCTTGTGTTGACAAGAAGGAGGCAATTAGGCCGCGCTTGACAAAAGTGTATTTTTTGACGTTCTGTCCAAACGCTCTAAGACGGATACATACGATATCAAATTAGAGATTCAGGTATATATAATCATTTTAAGCCTTGTGATTGACATATTACTTACTTCACATTCAAATTAATGTTACGCAAATATGTTGTTACAGTTGGTCTGTTTTGAGTTATGCAGTTATAAGTCAACCCCCCCTAACACGGGGGTTGAAAATGAGGGGGAAAAAAAACTTGACTTGTACTTGGAGAAGTACGGTACTTTGTTTTTGCAGTAACAAAAAATAGTAGTAAGTTAAGCAATTTTAGTGTCAAAGACAAGATAAAGCATGTTTTTGTTGTTATTTTAGGAAACGTTGGCCCCGCTTTACCACAGTGGGGCAGCAGGCAGTCTCAAATACGTTCCCTGTGAGACGACCAAACTCTTCTGCCAAGCCCCTCACATGACCGATGGTGACAAGCCCACTTGCTCCTCTCTCCCTTGCACTCCGGCTCCTGCTGTCTCCCTCCCTCAAACCCAGGAAACGGCCACAAATGAATGCCTGCCCAGGGAGGCAGTGACAAAGGAGCAGAGTGACAATTCTGGTGGTCCCGAGGAGGTATCTGAAGAAGAGGACCTCACCAGCGTGTCTCCACTGTTGCCGGGTTCCTGCGTGTGCAGCGTTCAGGTCCAGGAGCCTCTGGAAGTCGGGGAGAATGAAGACTGTAGTCAAGCTGTCAGTCCAGGGACCACCTGGACTTGCTCCTGTGCTGACAGGAGGTCAGAGGAGGAGAAAACTGTCAGAGAAGCACACATGGCCAAGAGTGAAACAAGCATTGCTTCTCTTGTCTCCTTTTCACCTCCTCTCCTCCGCGCTTCCTCGTTCAGTCCTCCTTCCAGCCGGGTACCTGAGGTCTGTGTGCCTTTAAGCAAGGCCAGAGCAAGACCAGAGTTTAAGGGTCACCTGAAAGACTTGTCAACGATTAAGCAAAAGGGATATTACAGACTGGAAAGCACAGATTCTTCATCCACAGACAACAGTGGGTCATCCGTGATGACCTCAACTAGCCCTTTAAAGAACTCCTCATCTATTGGAGATCTCTACACGGAAAGCCCTCAGAAGGCCTCCAGTCAGGAGCAAGGCCACACAGCCTCTTTGGAGGACTGCGGAGGAAAAACACTCCTGTCAGCGGACACAGAGCTCGAGTGTCCACCAAAAAGTCTACAGAGTCAGCTTGCGGAACCAAGTCTTACCTCAGGTATGCTCAGGGAAAAAAAAAAAAAAAGAAAAACCCTTACCCAATATACTGGTTTGCTTGTTGAGCTACATGAAAGGAATAGAAGGGGGTGTGAAAACTGCACCCACAATAATAAGCATCGTAAGCACCTATTTGACAAAACTGAACCTTATTATTTTTATGAAAGCAGCCCTTTTATACAGAACTCTTGTATTGGCTCTTATGGATTGTTCAGGTGTACCGAATTACAGAACTGTTGTGCATTGACTAATAATGAATGAACATAACAACATAATAAGGGACAAATTTGAACAATTCAAGTATACTCATAGTATTCTCTTTTCTTCATCATTTAGGACAGCGGTTCACAAAAGTTTCATGAGTGCCACCTCAGGATATTTGGCTCTCCTCTCCCATTTTGACCCAATATTTAAAAAACGGGAGTGTCGTAGGCCCAGGTGTTCATCAAAAAATATGCAGATGTTTTGTTCCCTGGGTTAGTACAGTACATTTAATCATACTGTAAGCGATTGTTAGCATAATACACAATTTGAAAATTAAAATAAAAAAAATGTGATGGAATACAAAAGATTACATTCACTTTAATCAGTGGTGTCACACTCATTTTAGTCATGAGCCACGTTGCTGTTAGAGCTTCTGTCTGGCCGGTATGTCTGTGAAGTCAAGTAAAATTTGAAGTATGAACATCACAGGTTTACGCATTTTAAAATCAAAGGCCCATAAAATCTATTCAAATAATATTAATAACAAAAATAAAAAAATTGTAAAAGTTGAATATAACTTCAACATTTTGCATGCTAACCAAACATTTCACAGGCCACATAAAACTATGTGCCATGTGTTGGACCTAAATAATTATTTAAATAAATAAAATGTAATTGAAAGTAATTATAAAATATAATTATAAATTGTAATTATTTAAATAAAATGTTTTGCCAATATGTTTCGATTAGTTAAATGTCACTAAATAAATCTTTGAATTCAAACCCTTCTAAAAGATTAAATGCAAATTTGTTGAAACTGTATTTAAAAAAAAAAACACTAACCACAACTACAACACAATGTATATTTTGCATCAAAAATAGTTTTAAGACCCATAAACATAGACCCTGACAAAGACCCTGAAACATAATGCACAATTTGACTTTTTAATTAGGTGATTCTTTGACGTGCACAACAGGAGAGGCTCCCGAAATTCCAGTGCTATGTCTGACAGTCACATGGTTTCCCAATTCAATCCGTTTAATGACGTAACAAAGATGGCTATTTGAAACTACTACCTTCAACGGCTGTTTTGAAAAAAATGCATCTGGTAGTAAGTGTGCACGCTTGTGTTTGCCAGGTGGACGCAGTGCGCTGTTTGTGTAGGCCGCCTCACTGTTCTGCCACGCAGTCATGCTTTTACACCATTTGATACACTCACAGTTTTGGGTTTCCACGGAAAAGCTGGACGAGTCCAACAACAATAACAGACATGAAATGTATGTTAGGTTTTACTGGAAAGTTGCAGCATCACATGGCGCATCTGTTGAAAATTTTCACAAAAGCCAAAAAACAGACCTCCACAAATCCACAGAATGGCGGGAATAGGTTTAAAATAGTTTTTTTTTTTTTTTTTTTATTAGTGTCTATGCCTCAACACCCTATTTAGGATTCAGGTTCTTATTCTGAACACACACTTGACAGACATACATACAGCTATATATATTAGCGTTACATAACTAGAATTAACTAGAAATATATATATATATATATATATATATATATATATATATATATATATATATATATATATATATATATATATATATATATATATATATATATATATATATATATATATATACACACACACCCAGTGGACCCCCAGGTTACAGCGTCCCTGGCTTACTTAGAAATTACTACTAGAAATTACCTAATTAAATTTATAATCCACTTAAGTTCGGTTTTTAAAATGCACAACTCTAAAGCTAATGCAGTGGAAGAGGTTTTTCAAGGTTTTTCAAGTCAGGTCCATTGTTTGATTGTACCACAAAAGAAGATATTTTCTATGTTAATAGCATTGAATTTCCTTTTTGAAAGCACTTTACCATTCCAAATTTTCTTATGCTGTTATTGTAAGGAAACATTATATTGTATTTGTTTAAAGTCAGATTTCTATTGGGATAATCCCAGCAGCCAATAAAACATATAAAAGAGGGCTGGTTAGAATAGATTTAAGTTGCAAACTCGCTTTCTTTACAGTTCATGCGTTATACCAGTTTAATAGGACCACACATAGTAAAAACAAGCAATAGGATACTTTACTTTTTTTTTTTTTTTAGATAGTTGACTATCCGAACTACACTTCCACACACAACTGTGTGTGTGCGTCAGTGTGAGCCGTGCCTTCCTGTTTACCCAGACTTTCATAGGGTTGCGTAAAGTGACCACAGCTTTAATTGTAGCAAGATGTGCACAGCTTGAGTAATACTTTTATAACCCCATCCACCCAGCACACACACGCCCCCGCACACACACAAACACACAAACTGTGAGACTCTCACTGATGACGGGACATTATAATTACACACTTGAAACGAACACCATTTCCCATCACACGTGCATTAAATGGGCTTCCCGCAACTACTATTATCAATTCACGGTCACCTGTCTGGTTCCATATAGACTTTAATAGATGATGCCTTGCCATTAAGAAGTTATTCTTAAAAGAAAAAAAAAGTCCTTATTGCAGGGATGTTCTGTCAGCATTTAGTTCGGTTTAAAATTACAGTATGTTGCTGTTGTTGGGCATCCAGAGAAATCAGTCATCAGATATTGGAAGGGATAAAGAGAAGTAGATTCCAGAGAGCTTTGTTTTCAAACTTGTGGTGCAAGGGCATATTTTCTAGTTGGACCGCTCACGCTGTTATTCCAGGAAAAAGACGTTGTTTGCCCGCCGCTGCTGCAACTTCTCTTGTGTGTTTTTCTGTGTTTTCTGTCAGCGCGTCTGCCCGTTTTCTTATATCTGATGCTGTTTGTGCGTGAGAGTGTCATAATAGGTCGTCTCCTTGCGTAGGCGGGAAAGTCAGACAGAGGGTGGAAAAAAAATGGAAAGCAAAGGCTTAAAAGGGAGAAAAAACAGAAACACACTTGTTTTGTTTTTGGGTCTGCTTAGATGCAGCCTTTGGTGGATAAAAATATGGTTTAAACTGAAGTTGAACCAAACATAATAATTTAACAACCACTTTTCTCTCCTGAGGCGCGTTTGTCAAGGATGAAATATTGGCAAATGTTTTCCTGATGGTGGTCTTGGGTTTCCCGAACTAAAACATGCAGATCAGTAAAAGTAAATGAGGAACAGTAAAGATATAAATTACATTGTGTAGCTGCTGTATTAGCAGGCCATTCCTTGGTCTTTCTATATGTTATTGTTTTTTAAAAACATACTTTTGAGCCCTTTAACACACCTTCAACAGCCCTTCAACACTGCACCAAGCAACATACAGTATACAGTATACCATTATCTCAAAACATTTTTGAGCTAATTGTTGTAAATTCCTCGTTCCCCCTAAATTGGGTGTGCATTGGGTTAATTTTGTTTGTGCGTGTGTTTGCAGGGGAGGTCCCTATTTCCGCACTGGTTGTGGCAGGCATGTTGCTGGGCAGCTTGACGGGTCCTACGGGGGTGTTATGTTGTATTGGCAGGCGATTGCAGCTCACGATTTACGAGGCAGGCACCGCAAGAAATGTAGGAAATTGAAAAGAGAAACCTTTCAGTTGAGTACTCTGGAGTTGTTTCGGCAGTGGAGTTTGTAAGAGAAATAAATTGTTGAGTCAAATGTGTCCGACCGCTCATTGGTCTGAGCTGCTGTGTGGGTGAAGTGCTGAGTGAACGCAGGCTCTTCGGTTACAATACAGTTCTCTCTCTCTGCAACACTAATCTTCTTGAAAAAGTGACACAAAAACTGGAAATTTCATAGAAAAACACTGGCGCTTCAAGGATTCGTACCTCGAAATAAGCAGACAATATTTTACTGGATAGAACACAAGAGTTGCATTATATGATGTATTCATAAAATTCTATGATCAATTCGATGTAATTGACAGTTTTACTCGTTACGGTTTGAAAGGGATTTTGGACCCAAATGCTGGGAACTTGTGTACTTGTATTACCATTAGTGATGGCATAATCTAGACATTCTTTTGGTACATACCGAAATCCATCTGGAACGTTTGATTTCAATCTCCGTTCCAAGGTCTGTATGTACAAGAAAGACGTTGTCATATGACTTCATTTATGTGTTTTATTACACTTCAAATGTGTCTGGGGGTCGGGGGGGTTATGAAAAATTGCCCCCTCCCAAAAAAACAAAACAAAAAACAAAGACAATATTGACAACAATACTGTAAAAGTGTTTTATACAATGATTCTGTTATAGGTGTACTTTTCCCTCTATTTGCCTTTTTTTGTATATGTTCAAAATAATAGGGGAATTATACAGCAAAAATAAATGAAATTTATCCAAGCTAACAATATAGAGTACTCCATATGTAAATTGGTAATTTCCCAGGTCTTTTGTCAATATCATGAGTAAGCAATGATAGATTTTGAGCACAGAAAAATATATTGAGCAAGCAATGATACATTTTGAGCATGCATGAATGTGTTAAATTTATACTAGTGCTGGGTCATAATATCAATATATCGATGTATTGAGATACAAAGTGATGCAATTCATCAATCCACTGTATTCCTGCCAAATCAGTGCCATGTGAAAAGGTTAGGGTTTTTTGGGTTCTCTGCTTATTTTGAAAAAAATGTGTAATGTGTGCGCAAATATGTCAATTATTTGTGCCTTCTTAAAAAGAATAGAATTTGCGTATTCTAATAATTGTATTCAGTTTTTTCAGTCATTGTTATATATGCCATAGATTATTATTATTATTTTTGTTTGTTTTACAAACGTTGCCCAATACATCTCAATATGTATCGCCTTTGCTGTATCACAATATATCGCAATACACTTTTAAGACATAATACACAGCACTACTGTGTAGGCAGACTTACTTTTTGATTATTCTTTGATCAAGTATTTTTCATCTGCTCACAGTGTCTTTTCTCTACTAGGTCAAGTGTCGGGGAATCACAACACCACCTTCATCTCTAGTGGTCAGGTGGTGAACTTTAGCGGTGATGTCATCGTTGTATACGTCGGTCAAACATCCCTCGGAAGTGACGGGGCGCCGCTGGACGATGACTTTGCGAGTCCTGTACAAGAGCAGGCCAATGAGACGGCGTCGTTTTTCCAGAGTAGCCTGAGGTCAGCGGCGGACTCTGTTACCCAGAAGCCATTGCGGGATGACACTGCACAGGCTCAACAAATGACTGCTTAAGTGTCACAATGGAAACCAAAGCAGTAGAGCAATTATATTGACTATCAATAACCTTTATTTTATTTTTTTAACCAACTCAGCCTAATGTCCATCCTCTTAAGGTCAGGAGTCAACTGGAACCTAGCCAACCCTGGATGGTCACCAGCCCATTATTAAATTAATTGTATTGGGTTAACTCAAGTTTAGACAGTAAGTACATTTCAATTGTACCATTAAATGGATCATTTGGCCCTTGCAATGTGGACACTCTTGTTAGAGGCCTTATAAAATCATCCCATCAAAGAAAATAGAGCATTAGAGAGAAGATGTCAAAACAGATTGAACAAAAACATTAACTGACACCTCTCAGAGTAAGTTTCTTTCAGTAAAAGATTTATTTTTATTAAAAAAAATACATATACATATATATTATAAAGAGACACATCCAGTTTTGGTACGAATATTTTTTTTTTTGTGTATGATGATTTTTTTTTCATACTGCACTATTAGTGCAGTTTCGTTTGGAAAAAAATGCTATGCATTTGATAAGCTATTTTTATTTTGAGTATGTTTTAACATGCAGGCTTTATTGAAGAAAAGGATCTGTTTATAGTAATTTGTTTGAAACAAATTTATAGTCGCATTGTTTATGTATTAATTCACCCTTTTTGATTAAAAAAAGCATACTGTATATGTGAAGAATGAATATTTCATTTATGTTAGCAACAAGAAAAATAATAATTGCAACGAGTGACACAATGAATATTTTGACTGAAGTTCAAATGTTTTGCATCTCATTCATTCAAAAGTTGGCTAACACCCATCCTGTGTTTTGTGGCCTCTCTGTGAGATTTGCTATTCTGGGATGGGTAAGTTATAATGAAAGAGCCATTTATGAGGTCAGTTCTTTTTGAGGCACCGTCAATTACACATGTACACTCTGTGCTCTTGCTAACTTTTAGCCAGCAGACAGGCTTTCATTAGACGCAGGAGGATTGTGAGCAGCTGCAAAGAGTGGGTGAGCCACCATCTTGTTGGCCAGCGTTGTAGACAGGACCGCATGAGAAGAGAGCTGGGCTTACTTGCAACATTTTTTTTGTGTGTGTTTTTTTTTTCAATTAGCCATGTGTCTGGTTCACCTGTTTGAAACTACTGTATACACAAAAAAAGGGAGAAAAAGCATACTTGTATAGCGATTGCTACTTCTAGTACTGTCTTATTTTGTCTTGTTTTAGTATGTGGCTATAAAACAGGAAATTGTGAGAAGTCTTCCTTTAGCCAGTCTCAATGTTGTGATACTCCATCATTATGCTGAATGCATATATTGCAACAATGCTGCACCCACAAAGTATTCACAATGATTAATGAGTGAAATAATGGTATCCATTCTATTATTCGAGAATTGTACATCAATTTACAAGATTATATAAGGTGTCAAACATACCTTCCTGCAGTGGAAAGCACCTGAAAAGCCACACTGATACTGCGCTGAAATTACAGCTGTGTCACCTGTGGATGGAAGGGTTTAAATTTCCCCGTTCCGCTTTGACTTCATCACGAAATGTTTCACAAAGAGCAAGAAATTTATGTTTTTTTTTTTTATATAAAGGGAGATCAGGTTGAGATGAAATAGCAATGGAGATTCATTCAATACTAATAGTTGTACTGTGATATACAGAAAGACAAATACAAAATGTGTTGTCCACAGAAAAGTTCAAAAATAGACCTGTATGAAAATTAGTATGAAATTGTCATTGTAGTAATTCGGATCATCATCGATTAATAATTTTTGTATTTTCCCGCATAAGTAAGGATATGGCTTGAGCTGGGCCGTTGTGCACACAGAGACAAACAACCGTACACACAATCATATCTAAGGGCAATTTGGAGTGTCCAATACACCAAGCATGCATGTTTTTGGAATGTGGGGAGACCGTAGTACCTGAAAGTGCTTCATTTTTTGATTGCCAGCATGTCTTATATAAGATATACAGTAGAGACAACATGAACATCAAGTGTCACAGTAAGGCTGCAGATGAATGTGCGCCGGCATTGAATCCCAAACTTCCTGGAACTAAGTGGATACAGTTTTGAAATTTTTGGGGTCTTGAGCAGAAGCAAGTCCAACACCACAAGATCTGTTCTGTTCATCATCAAGTTCCATGAACTCGTCGACTTTCTATTTGTTCCATGAGCTTGTCTATCTTTTTTTGTGTGTCTTTAAGCATAGACTAAATGAATAGACCTCTATTGGACATTTTGTGAAAAAAGAGAAGCTCATGTGATACCGCTTAACATTCTGATTTAATTGATTTGTTCCAATCACAACAGAGCAACCATTTGCATTTTACAACCACTCTAGACTCTTATTTCTGTGTCTGCCTTCCTTCTGCATCATTCTCGTAATTCTGTCGCACTTCATTATTGCATATCGAGAGCACTACCATGCAAGCTATAAGGTAAGAAACTTCACAAACTTGCATACAAAACAAAGATATTTTGAGAACACAGTTACTGTACTGTACTATACAGTAAACCAAAACAGAAATGGTCTCAAATATTTTATTTTATTTTTTTATGAAGGGTCAGTTATTATCAAAAGTAAAATGACATAATGTACTCAACCTTAATGAATTAATAGGGCATAACATTTCTTGACAAAACGTTTAAACGTACAGTGTGTCAATATGTGATATATTTTGCAATACTTGGGTCATGGTTAAAAGGCATATTTTTAATGAGCAAATGATTGGAACCTCAGGTGGACTTAATGTATGTATGTTAATGCAGTGGTTCTCAAATGGGGGTACAAGAAGACACTTCATTGTGTATGAGATATTTTTATCAGGTTTCTGCAGGTGTTTTTAATGCAACATATGTTTAATGCCCACATAATTCCCACATGATGTTTGTAACTGGAACAGTACATTTTCAAATTAATTATTAATGCCTAAATTGTGTTTGGTTGACTCCTTTGCACAATAAAGGAATACAACAGTAAGCCTATATTTTATGAAAATGTATACAGATGTACAGTGTCATTAGAAGCACAATTTTCCAGAAGACGAGCTAGAAAAAAACCCAAATAACATTACACACATTCACCGTATCTTCTGGAGTTGCCTAATAAAATATATCCGAAGATATCACTACTGTACAGAAATGAATAAATCAGACACTGATGGTATAGCACTTCCTTATTTTGGCGTGTCCAGGTACAGGTTTGGCTTAGTGTGCAGTAAATGTGCGTATGTGCATGTGATGTGGCACATATGACTTAAATAATTGATTTAACCCTTTCACTTCTGGTCCTTTTTTTTCCCCCAAAAATAAAACTTATGGCATATGTTACTTCTGTATAAGTCTAGGATACTTGGGAAATTAGTTAAAAATATTCCCACTTCCAATTCCACCAAGAAATACCACTGGGACTGTATATCCCATAGATAGACCATGATACTTGTACAAAAAAGTGCCAGAAAAGTGAAAACGATCACGAAAACGCCTAATATGCATAATAATTGGTGTAATCTATAGTAAAACACACAAATATAACACATATGAATATATTTCCGCAATACTAGATGGTTAAACTTGTTGACAGTCGGCCCAGCACTCGTTTGTTCTGTATGGAAAAGTTGCTAAATGGCACTGAAATCTGTAGATAGGTGTGTAATGAATTGCTAGTTTGCCATTTTATCTTATTGCTACCATTCCTATACCCATGGCCATTTTTGAAAAGCTGTTGGACGCTTTGTCCCAATTGGAGTGAAAGGGTAAACAGCAAGGAGGATACCATGCAAGCTGTTTTTGTTTTGTTTTTTGTTTTTTTACCGCCATCTAGGCACCGTGACCCCCTAAAACACACACGCACACTCACCTCCTCCTTATCGACAGATAATGACTGTATATGCAATTATTTTTTATAGTCTTCTAAATGGGAGTTTTATGTTCAATTGGTTCCATGTCAGCGAAGGCAGCAAATTATGTTCGATATCTAAACTCAGTTCATATGGAAGTGGTGTTTGAGCAAACGGGTGTTGTTTCTTACTTGTCAGGGCTCTGTTCATCCCCAAGTGGTCATCTGATGTGCGTCTGGATGGGAAGACAGCCGTTGTAACCGGCGCCAACACGGGAATAGGAAAAGAGACTGCAAAAGATCTGGCTGCCAGAGGCAAGATACACAAATTAATGGAGCGTTATGATTTTGGCCTTACCAGTGAAGATATCACAGACTCCATTACTCAGATTTCAATCTGCATGGGCATGATTGTGCAATTTCCTCATCTAACCTTTCCAGGTGCAAGAGTGATTCTGGCCTGCAGGGACATGGCGAAGGGAGAACAGGCGGCACGAGACATCATGAGGGAGGTGTCATGCGCCAAAGTCGTTGCCAGGCATTTGGATCTAGCGGACACCAAATCCATCTGCCAGTTTGCTGAGAATGTCTACAACAGTGGGTGGTCACAATTTGTAAGAGTGTGCGAATGGTGATGAAATACATTTCATTTGTAGCTGAGAAGGCTCTTCACTACCTGATCAACAACGCTGGAGTGGCTATTTGTGCTTATTCCACAACCGTGGATGGATTTGAGACACAATTTGGTGTCAATCACTTAGGTACTATATGAAAACTGTGCTGATATTCATCAATGTTAAGAATCAGTTAGTAGATTTGTACAAAGAAATATACCGTAAAAAATCAGTTAGAACATTGCCAGCAATGAAAAATTAGATAAATGTTATTTTTGTTTGTAAAGTGGTTCACACGATATGATGAAACCTAGCAAGCAGACTCGCTTAATAGTAGCTTAATCTACTTGATAGTCGCTATTAACATACATACTGTACGACTTCTCTTTCTCAAATGCATGCAATAGGCGACATCACCCTCTGGGTCACAAAGTTTTATTCAGATTTTCTGTAATATTGTGAAAAACTGAAAACAAAAAGCCACTGAATTGGAGGGTATTTCCAAACTTCTTAAATGGTACAGCAAACTGTATTTTACAATATTACATAAGTGTAAGCATATTTATTTCATTAGTATCTGTGTCTAAAATGCTAAGTGGGAAGAATCTCTGTCACGAAACTGCATTATTGCAACCAGTTAGTGGAGAACAGCCAAATATCCACACACCCTCCTTTTACTAACCGTTTCTTCTCTTTCTCACATTATAATCTAGCTAAAGTGGGCAAAGCAAGGTAATGCACTCCCTTATGACAATTGCATCATGTTGGTTGTGCTTCATTTAAAAAAATTAATACAATAAAAATATTTGATAATAGCTAAAGTAACTACGCCCATATATTTATATGTTTATGAATTTGACATAGTAATATTTTATATGTCATAATTAAAATATTATACTTTTTGAAGACTTTTGCTATGAGAGTCCAGGTTAAGCCAATCAATAAAGTCATTGAAAGGCTTGCAAATGGCATAAATTGGCCACTACTGCCACTTGGTTGTTTTGGGGTGTCAACAGAAATATTTCTATTGCACCCCGTTTGTGAGTTGCCATTGAAAGGCTTAATGCAAAAATCCAGGGAAACGCATGATAAAACATTGGGTGTTCAATATGTCCAAAATGACAATATTTCCAATTTCTAATGGCAATAAATGAGCCTGACATGGGCTAAATCTGACACCTATAGGGTGCAGCTCTCAACCTCCCGTTTGAAGGGTTGGCAGCATGGCATATCAAGTTGTCATGTTTTGAGAATTCATGCAATACTTTAGCCTTCTCGTGATGTATTCATTTATTTGTTTGTTTATTTATTTATTTTTGCTATGCTTCTCCTTCACCCATCAAAAACATCAAAAAGTCTGTTGAACAGATTTGACACTGAGGTTTAAGGTTAGAATACAAAGTCAATACAACATTCATGAATTGTAAATGATTAAGATTCAACATTTAAATTTAGATTTAACCATCAGTCAACCATTCATCATTTATTTGGATGGTAATTTTGTGTAAACACCATTTCCTTGAACATCTGGAGAGGAGTTGAGCTGGAGCAAATTTGTAAATTTCTTCACAGCACACACTTTTGTCACCATCGCATTAAATAAATATAACCTCACCCCCCTTGCTAACAAACAAGGACAACAAAGACAAATAAGTTGCTCCTTTTTTTCACTTTTAATCACCGTAACAGGCCCTAATGTTGAATATTTGCTACCTACCAGGACATTTTTTCCTCACCTTCCTACTGCTGGACTTGCTCAAGCACTCTGCCCCTTCCCGGGTCATCAACCTTTCCTCAATGGCTCACATCATGGGGAGGATCCGGTTTGATGACCTGGGTGGCGAGAACAACTACCACCCTGTGCGGGCTTATGCACAGAGCAAGTTGGCCAACGTTCTGTTTACCAGAGAGCTGGCCAAAAGGACCGGGGGTATGATGTTTCTCTTTAATTCTCTCTTTGTGCCTCTTGGCCTTATTTGCTACTCTTCAGAAAAAAAAAAATGGACCAGTTTTCCAATGTGAGAGTCTCATGCATTCACCACAAGGGCTTTCGGAGAGGGAATGAGAAGGAATCAAGCATGCTTTGAGGATACAATGTTTGTCTTTGAGAAGTACCAGTGAGAATAGTGTCCTTAAAAACCTTGTCCTTTAAGCTAATTATGCTAAGCAAAGGATTTGTTTGTTTTATATACCATGACTCAACAAGAGGGAGGGATCAAAATATCATTAAAGAATCACTCCATGTCCCAAGACAAGATGAACCTTTGTTGGGTCTGTATTGGGAACATTCATGGGTGGTGCATAAAAGAGTTGTAATATCATGACCACTGAAACTGTTAGGAGTCAGTGACCCCTTTCAGAAAGAATATTTTCCAAGGACCCCTATTGCAAATGTTTGTGGACACGAAACGATAAAAAAAAAAAAAATAATGCAAACATAAGTGCCCTTTTTATTCAACAACATATTCAGTTTGACAACAAGTAAAGTTTTTACGTTTCAGCTATACTAAAGTTTAGAAAATAAAAATTGCAAATTGCACACCGCCTTGTGTGTGTGCACACCTTTGTGTTTGTGTCTGTTGTGTTGTGTGTGTGTGGATGGGTTTTTGTTTTTATATATATATATATATATATATATATATATATATATATATATATATATATATATATATATATATATATATATTTTATTTTTTTTTTGGTTGTTTTATTTGTTCAGTACTTTGCGTTGCATTTTTATGTATGAAAAGTGTTACACAAATACATTTCATTGAATTGATTGGTTGAATGCCCCCTGGCCATGTTTTGGGTTCCGTTGGACTAAATGCTCCGTGATTGGCATCAACAAAGTAAAAAAAAAAAAGTTTTACAATGTGATTGAAAGGTATTTTGCTTCCAGCATTAGGAGTGACAGCTTACTCGGTGGACCCTGGAGCTGTGAACACTGAGATAACCAGACACATCACAGGACCGATATCAAACTTCATTCGAACGTTTGGTGGTATGATTAAAAATTCAGCAGAAGGGGCCTATACCACCATCTACTGTGTTGTCACTCCTGACAATGAGCTGATCAATGGGGGGCACTATAAGTGAGTCAGCAGGGGCAACATATTTTTGTTTTATCTTATGAGAATTACATTTTTTTTTCCTTTGCAGGGATTGTGCCTACTCCAAGGCCTGCAGGGCAGGTCGAGACGATGGCACCGCTTTAAAGCTTTGGGCTGCCAGCTGCCACTTGCTGAGCATCCGCTGGAGATGAAACTCAAGAGTGATAGTACATCACGCTCGATGCTCAGTGCCAAGAACATGTTGGTCGATGGCACGTAGTTGTGTATGCAAAGAAAAGATAAGAGCAGAACACCGACAAAGGGTGACACAAATGAATAAAAGATACTACTCACCAAAGCCTTACGATATTTTTTGTGCCAGATAGATAAAAACTATCTATCTATCTATCTATCTATCTATCTATCTATCTATCTATCTATCTATCTATCTATCTATCTATCTATCTATCTATCTATCTATCTATCTATCTATCTATCTATCTATCTATCTATCTATCTATCTATCTATCTATCTATCTATCTATCTATCTATCTATCTATCTATCTATCTATCTATCTATCTATCTATCTATCTATCTATCGAACAGTTTTTCTTAGGGGCTAAGGAGGGCCTCAAGCGACCACAAAGCAGTACTGCAACTTCAACAGGCAGTCAAATAGCAGTGGTGTCGCTTGAATTAAAAAAAAAAAAAAAAAGCTGATTGTAGCTTTAAATCTCAAAAGAATCCACAAAAAAAGGTCTTAGATTCACTCGTGTAATGTGGCTGGCAGCAGAAAGCCACCACATGGGCCGGGGGGCGGTGGTAACGGTGGGTGGGGCGTCTGCTTCACAATCTGGAATTTGCGAATTGGAGCAATTACGTGCCAGCGTCACTGATTGGTTCGGCGATGGTGATGCAAGGAAACAGTGGGCGGGCAATCGGGAGCCACGATGATGGTGATGATGATGATGATGATGATGATGTTGCAAACAGCAAGGATACCGATTGCTCATTTTTTCCTTAAGTGTGGCCAACCGGTGTTTCGTCAGGTGGGAATTCGGAGCTGCTTAAGAAAGATGAACTGCAGGTAAGAGGACGGGATGACAACACGGCAAGTGCTTGTTAAAAAAAGAAAAAAAGGGGTAAAACAAAGAATTTTTAAGGTGATTAACACCGGCTTATCCTGAGCCATATGTTAGTACAGGACGAATTGCACCACTTTAAGTTGAGTTTCCACAAGGCAAATAAAGTAATCAGTTGAGAGAACTTAAATGAATAACCAAGGCGCTTATTTATTGGCAAATTTGGTGCACGATTTGATGTGCTTGTCATTTGTTGTGTTTATTCATGATCAATACTTGATCATTTAAATACACCGTTTCATATATGCAAAAACAGCTTTTTGAGATTTTTCTTGTGTTAGGGCGGTGTGCTGTAACCGCTGGTCATCTGAAGAGAGACTGGATGACAAAACTGTCATCATCACTGGAGCAAACACTGGCATAGGCAAGGAAACAGCCAGAGACTTAGCAGCAAGAGGTACAAGAACTTCTATTAAGATTTGCTTCGCTTTTTTTTGGCCTTTGCACATTGTTTCCATGTATAGATTTTGGAAATTCATATATACAGTATAGTGTCCTTTCATTTCATGGTTTGTCTGACCAACTACTAATACTACCACCTCCTGTACTACAATATTATTATTATACGGATACCATAGTTGTATTCCTACAATTGGCAATAATACATCAACTGCTATACCTTCTCTGACATTGCTATTATTGATACAACTGATAATGTTACTATTACTACGATACTGCAATTAATATTACGGCTGCTACTACAGGTATTGTTAATGCCACTACTGCTACTTTTATTTCTGCTCCAGATATAATAGAAAAGCCAATAAAATAAATGCAATAAAAGACAATGCAATACGTGTCTCAATATGTGGGGTGTGATATGAGCGAACGGCAGTTTCTTTTAAAGTGGGCCGATTAAATTTTGTTCAGTGGGGATTATGATTCGATTCACTGTGGTGATGGCACTTGACTGTAACTGATAATGTACTTGGTAGGTTGGCAGGTTAGACAGATGAACATCTTGGCACATGTTTCATGATTTGCCCATAACTCTCAATTTCACTACTCACTTGAAAAGGTTTTTTGTTTGTCATAAACATACTGAGAAATATTCATCTTTTTCATTTGTGCAACAGTTTTTCATTCATTTATTTTGGTGCTACGATTTCCTGTGAAATTATGTATTTTTTACTATACAGATACACTGTATTTTTATTTCATCTTATTTTATACTATAAAAGCCATTTATAGAATCAAAAATTGTTTTGGATCAAAAATCGATTCTCATATGACTATATATATATTCACTTTGGCTGCCTTTTGAATTTTTCCCTCCTCTGGGAGAGTGTGAGTTTTTGACATCTCACATATGTTTACATATATGCTTATTTGTAACTATTCAGCAAAAATAAGCCACATATTCTATTTTATTACACACAAAAAAATTACGTATGATAAACCATGATGATAAACATCATCATCTTCATGCACTTAGGGAGTTGCAAGCCCACCTGGATTTTGTTTTGCGGTACTTCTAGTTGTCCTGAATGTGATCTACACCACTTTTACTTGTCATTAAAGTTGTTTTGACTGCCAGTGCATGATTTTCATCTCATCAATGGTGTACATGGGATTAAATGAATAAATCCATTGCACTCGGCAGACATGTCCACAGTTTTAGCATGGCATGTGTTACGTGCATTTCAGTGCCATTTTTTACTTATTATTACATTTGTAGATTAATTATCCATGATTATTACTTCATGATCACAGTATCAATTAGGACACTGTGCTGGCACATATAATGTATTTGTGTTAAAAAATGAAGGGTTTAGTCCTCCTTGAACACTTTCTACTAGCAACTGCATACTTAATGCAACTACTGCAACAAGTAGGTCAACTCTTTACCTTTGCAGCCAGTGTTGATCTCCCTGTTTTTTTTTCCACACTAACTTCCCCCACACTGTCCTTGTGTGACTTCGACATTCCAGTCATGAAGCAAGAGGTGCAAAACCTAAGTAGATTCAAAGCTAAAAAGCATGACCCTCATTCTCAGACTTCCACTAAATCAACAAGTTTATACCTACCTCTTATTAAATGGGGTTTGCGTTAAATATTCTCATTGTCATTTGGGACCATAAAAGAACGCAAAGTGATGAATAACCAAATTGAGCCTGCAACTTAACACTCCACCAGTCAAGTGACGGAAGACAGATGATGCGTCAAAAAGGGGGACAGAGGGAGCATTGTGAGGTGCTGCTCTCTTCCGGAGCCAAAAGGGAAACAAAAGAAAGACACACACGCACATTAGAGCCAGTTCTCCAAAAATTTTGCACACCCATCTTGAAAGGCAAAGTGAACCTTTGGCCCCATGTTTTAGTGAACAGGCATTGTTCATTTATGCAACGATTGTTTTCACGCATGAGCCGTTTAAAAAAAAAAATGTTCCATGCAGTGTTTTGGTTACATTGACTTGATACATGATTAACAACACAGTTTGACGCATGTCAACAAGATTACGCAACATAGTGATGACAAAACAAGTAGGAATTGTGGAAAAAAAAAAGCCTGCTTCACAAGGACTATTGTCCTCATTTGAATAATTGTATAGGAACGCATTACCGGAGCTTTATTTTAAATGTGTCTAAGTATTCTTTTAATGAAACGGAGTTTAACCTCTGGGGGAAATTTTGACCCAATTTGGACTTCTAGATGGTTTTGATGAGTGACATCAAAGGAAAAGCACACGAAACAAAAATATAAAATCTAAAATATCGCATAGATTGTCGAAACATGTCAACTTTGAATGTGCTGTCCTGCTGTCGCTTCTAAATGCTTGCAAATGGGAAGCCGAGAGATACACCCTGCAGATGTCAAATTTAGCTCATTTACTGCCATTAAAAATCACTTTTGGACATATTGAAAACCAGATGTTTTCTCGTGCTTTTCCCCCAATCTTTGCATTAATCCTTTCAACAGCAAAACCACCCGGGGGCGCTAGTCCACTACATGACATTTGCAAGCCTTTCAATTACTTCAATGATTGGCTTAGCCTGACTCCTATAATGCAAAGTACTTGCCATTCATTGTAGGACTTGTAGTTGACAAAAGGCTACGATTCTATGGCGTTATATTTGTGCCACAATTACGCACGCGCAGAAAAAAAAATTGAGCGGAGAAAATCAAACTGAGCGAGCGAAAACAGATTTTGAGAGCAAGAAAAAAACTATTGAGCGCGTAATGATAAGAGTTTGAGCGCGCGCCGATGGAGTTTGAACACAGAAAAAGAAATTGCTCGCTCAAAATTCCTTTTTGCTCGCTCGCAATAGCATTCTCGCGCTCAACATCTCGCTCTCGCTCGCGATACTCCTCCCTCCCTCGCTCAACATCGCGTTTGCTCAACATCGAGCTCTCGCTCGCTCGAGTCGTCCGCTTGTAAAAGCACATTGATTGACAGCTTGGTATCCAATGAGATTGCTTGTTGTGTTCACCCGGAACGAGCAAACGAGAGTGCGTCACATCGACGTAGGCGGGAGGGGTGGGCTTATATTATTAAAGTACAAAAACTAACAAGGTATTTCTGTCAAATGATACAATACAGTAATAATAATAATATTAAAAGTAATTCACCAGCCCAAGTCCGTGTTGACGCACTCTCGTTTGCCCTTTTCGGGTGAACACAGGGCAAACGAGAGTGCGTCAATGGATAGCGTACAAGCAATCTCATTGGATACTAAGCTGTGTCAATCAAAGTGCTTTTACAAGCTCTGATTGGCTGGTTTTGTGGCACAAACGTAACGCGTGAGCAGAACTGAGCGAGCGCAGAGGACGACTCGAGCGAGCGAGAGCTCAATGTTGCGCAAACGCGATGTTGAGCGAGGGAGAAAGGAGTTTCGCGAGCGAGAGCGAGATGTTGAGCGAGAGAGGGCTATCCCGAGCGAGCAAAAAGGAATTTTGAGCGAGCAATTTATTTTTCTGTGTTCAAACTCCATCGGCACGCGCTCAAACTCTTATCATTACGCGCTCAAAAGTTTTTTTCTTGCTCTCAAAATCTGTTTTCGCTCGCTCAGTTTGATTTTCTCCGCTCAATTTTTTTTTCCGCGCGTGCGTAATTGTGGCACAAATATAACGCCATACGATTCAAGAACTAAATATTGCAAGACATTTTTTATTTTGCTGCAAGGAACCATTTTATTTCATGCAACGCGTGACATTTGCATGTTCCTGTCTACTGAATCTGCAGCATTAAATAGCATTTTTTTTAAATCACTAAATGATTTTTTTTCTAAACAAAAAACAAAAAACAAAAAACATAACCCTATATATATATATATATATATATATATATATATATATATATATATATATATATATATATATATATATATATATATATATATATATATATATATATATATATATATGTATATATACAGTGGGCCCCCGGGTTACGAACTTAATCCGTTCAGCAGCTAAACTCGTAACTCGAATTGCTCGTATGACGGGCAATCCAAACCTATGTTAATTGGTGAATGCATGCAACGCGTGCAAAAGCCTTAGGTAAAAACATCACGACTTTATACACATATTAAAAATTAGTAACATAATCTACTGTACAGTTAAATTAAATAACATAAATAAACAAAGGAAAAATGACATTTACCTTTGGGGCTACGTGACTTGAGCTGGTGGTGGGTGGAGGCGGAGGGGAGCAGAGACCAACCCGCAGAATTTATTGATTTATTTTCTTAAACAAGAACTTTTCTCAAACTAGAACATATCACCGGCGATTTCCTTCTCTTTAATCCATAATAGAAGAAGCCTCTCCATGTTGTTGTCGACCGAGGTCCGTCCCCCGGCAATGAAAGTCTTGTCCTTAGAAGATTGCCGAGTGGTTACGGCCATACTCACGAGCAAGGTTAACTATGCGTACGCCTCCTTCGTATTTTTGTATTATCTCCTGCTTGGTTTCTATTGTCATCATCCTCTTACTTCTTCCTTTAGCGCCACTTGCAGTTTTAGAAGCCATGTCTAACAGATAAAGTTTGCAAGTCTTCACAACATTCCTTCCTTCCGTTTTTCACTCATTTTCTCTCCTTCCTTCCATCCCGACCAGCTGTGCCATCAAGCTAGATAAAGGCGTTCGGCCAATACCATATCGGCATTTCTGTGATTGACATGACGCCGGCCAATAGCATATCCGCATCTCCGTGAGTGAGACCGGACTGTGGCCTTAATCGACCAATAGCATATCGGCATCTCCGTGACTGACTCCGTGACTGACACCGTGACTGAGACAGTGACTGTGACATTGTAAGAGCAATAGCGTTCAGCGTTACCTTGACAAGTGTGAACATTTGATTTCGTTGTTGCCGCAAAGCGAAAATAATTGTACGATCGCATTGACCGGCATGTCGGTTTGTTCGTAAGACGAAAGGTTTGTGCGTAAGAGGGGGACAAAAAACGCCGCGGTCCACGCTCGTAAATCGGGGGCCCCCTATATATATATATATATATATATATATATATATATATATATATATATATATATATATATATATATATATATATATATATATATATATATATATATATATATATATATATATATATATATATATATACGTAAATACTGTATACATATTTATGGATAGGGCTGATGCCATTGAACATTTTGAGGGGTTGAAAGTAAATATATCTTTATATTTGAAGTCAGCCCAAGTTGTGTGACAATAAGGCCATGTTAGTGAAATATCTCTTGGCACCCAGGGGTTAAAAACCCCAGCTATTATCTGCACATAATGTCAATTCAGCATCCTTTTTATTTTTGTGTGTCCCCTCTTAAAATGCAACAGGAAAATCACAGCGACTCATTAGTCTTTCAATATTGAGTCTTTGGTGCATTTAGCACATTGACAACAGCTTGTTGTCTGCTTTATTTTAATGAAGTGAACTTGGCCTCGGAGGCAATGTGGGAGTAACTGAGTTTTCCCACATGGGACCGGCAGGAGAAAAACAAAGACAGCCACTGAGTAATCACTCCCCTCGCCTATAATTGCTGGCCATTGCAGCCATGTTTGTGTGTGTGTGTGTGTGTGTGTGTGTGTGTTTGTGTGTGTGTTGTGTGTATTTAACTGTGTAATGAAAAGCCATTATCATTTGTGACCCACATGAATGTCAACGAATTGAGTTTTGTGTCCATTAATTTCAAAATTATTATGGCACGTTCAATACTTCGTATTAAGTCTCGAAAACAAAAAGAGTTAATTTCACAGTACTGGCACATTTTGAACTTTCTCACACATCTAAAAAAAACAAACATATTTTTTAGGTGCCCGCATCATCATGGCATGCAGGGACCTGGAAAGAGCAGAGGAGGCGAGAGCCGAGATTGTGGAAGACACTGGTAATGAGAATGTGGTTGTCAGGAAACTGGATCTTTCTGACAGCAGGTCCATTCGAGCCTTTGCTGAGCTAACCAACAAAGGTTGGTTGACTTATGTGTCTGTGACGTTGTACAGTGAGAAAAAATTCAAACGCAACGTTTTTGCATTTACTCCTACTTTTCAAACTCATAATATTAACACTTGGATGGTGTACACAATGATACTGAATCACATACAAATATGGAATGGTGTGAAATCTGTCAAGCAGAGTCGAGAAAAAAAAGTTAATTTCTGGCATTTGTTTTGGAATAACAAATAGGAGTAGGAACAAGCTGAACTAAAGTTGAAATGTTTTGAATCGGTGAAAAAAATATAGTATTAGCGAAGGAACAAAAAAATGGAATCTGGATAGTTTAATGGTGAAAATGATAAACTGTCAAAAAAATCAATAGGGATGAGCTGAAGAGTTTAAACTTGGATCACTTTGACTTAGTCAAAAAATGTAGACATAGAAGGAAAACAAAACAATCACATTTCAAATTTTATAGTGTTTTAACTCATTCAATCCCAAAGATGTATTTTTATGTCTTTCAACAGTCTAAGACAAGTGTGGGCCAAATTGTACCTCTAGTTTCTGTCGGAGGGCAGTTATTACCGTGAAGTTGAATCAATTTTCATCATCACACATTTACCTAGTTTTGAAATCTGATGCGAGTAAAAACTGTTCCAAAGAGAGATTGGTAACATAAATCGGGTTAATGTTTTCCCCAAAACTTTTTTTCAAAGTTGAAGACCATTTGCAAATTTGATAATTTAATTGGAATCTTAAAATCGTAATTAGCATTTTGCGGGCCATATAAAATTATGTGGATTTGGCTCCTGGGCCTTGAGTTGGCCCCTATGGTCTAAGACTTACAAGCCCACACATTTGTTTATTTAAGAGTTAGGTTAAAAGAGGGTCAGATGGTTAATGGGGAAAATGTACCAATATGTATTTATTTATATTCATTTCATGTATATATTTCTGGCAAGTAGAACTTTTATGAGAACAATAACATGTTTGTCTTTTGCGGATAATTTGATGATGAAAATGTTAAATTCTGGAATGTTGAAAATCCTTCTAAAGGTGTTTGGAATGAACTGAATGTTCTGAATTTTAAATCGAAACGATGGCTAAATGTCAAGTGTGTTTCCGATTTCCCACATTGTGAGCTGTCAGCGAACCCCTCACAGGTGTTATGTTGAATGGGCTCGAAGTATTTGTTTTTTGAGTTCATTTTACCATAAATACCCAAAGTTGAGCAGCATCCGTGTTTCACCAAGTTCATGATTGTGTTTAATGACCGCAATTAATAAACGAGTCAAATGGAATACCTTTCCGTGTGCTATAACGGATTGAATCAGCTGGAGACATAAACTTTACATGATCCTCTCGGTTTTAGTAATATTCCTGTGCATGAACAAGGACAGTGGTTCAGACCGCTTGCTTCTTTTATTGAAAATAATGCCGAAACAACCTCAGCTAATTTGCGCTGCTAACATCCAACTGACGTTTGCCCTCTTGCTCATCCCGTTATGGCGGTGTTTCTCAAATAGTGGGGAGGGCTCCCATAGGGGCGTGTGAGGCAATGCCAGGGAGTATGTGGATAACCCCTAGGAAAATGATTTGTTTTTGCCTTGTGAAATGATATTGTGATAAAATAAGGTTTAGCATCTTTTTTTTTTTTCAGGCACTTTGATGCACTCGAGTATTTTTTTTGCTGAAACAAACCTGTATAAAGGCTGTGACAAATAGTTAACAGTTCTTCAAAGTTGGTTTATATTGCTTTTTGTTTTTATCAATGTTAAAAAAATACAGTTTTCAATATACTTAGACAATTTTTCTAGATAATAATTTTATTTATGGTTGGTGTGGCTAGTGGGGGATGCGAAATGTTTTTTTTTTCCTAAGGGGGGCTTTGTAAAACATAATTCAGAAGCACTGTGTTATGGTAGCCATTGTAATTTACATAACCGATATAAAAATGCACACATGTGCGTCACAACGCTGCTTATGTGGCTGACAGATCAATTTCCTTCAATGGTGTCAAATAATTTTATTTTTAAAAAGATCTCATTTTTAATTGACCATATATAAGACCTTCATTTGTGAGAAAGAAAGATGCATCTTCTGTTTTGGGAATTACGGTAGTTTTTACAGCGTTAAATGACTGCATACGGTGTTTGTTGATACCAAACTGCACTTAAAGTGAATCATTCTTCTGGAAACATCTTGCCTGTTGATTTACGTGGCTGTTGGAAAGCTACGTCATCTCAGGGACATCTGCAACGCTCTACATTTTCATCAGGGTTTATCGTAACTGACTTGAGCGGGCAAATGAATGGAGGATATCTGGCTTATAGATTCCAACTTGCTTCAAATTGAGTGAAGGCTTTTGAAATCAATGGTTTTACATTCTTGGACTACCAAGGATTGGGGTTGTAAGGCACAAATGAGAGAGGGTTTGAATGTAAGAATCGGGAGAGGCTCAAAGTTAAGTTTCAAAATAGTGTTCCTTTCAAACACCTTTGTTAGACTTCTTGCTGTCATTCTTCCTTCTTCCCTTTCCTCTTCTTTCCCTCCCTTGCTTACTTATTTTTTTTTTAATACAGTGCATATTTTACCTACATATGGCCAACCCAGAATAAACCATGTACAACAATATCTTTTAAATATAAAAATGATTAGATTTTTTGAGTAGTTACTCTGCCTGACTGAAAAAAAAAAAATCATCACCTTATTTTCATCATCCTGTGCTTGTCTGATTATTTTTAGAGGAGAAGCAAGTCAACATTTTGATAAACAACGCAGGCATCATGATGTGTCCGTACTCCAAGACACTCGATGGCTTTGAAATGCAATTTGGAGTTAATCATTTGGGTGAGTATGCAAAAATTGTCAAGAATTAGATAACGTAGAACACGTAGAAAACAGTGCAGTAATATTTCATCTCACGTTCAATATTTAAAGTTTTGATAGGAAACCAATTGAAGTAAATCACGATATTTTGATTTCATAACAGGCTTCTGACCAGGATGATTAATATTGTGTGCGCAGAAACTAGCCATGCATCACATAGTGTAACTTGGCACCACTCCAAAATGTTAATGTATTCGGTTGGTATTTTTAACCTGAGATGATGGAAGCTTGTACACGCTGTGCTCCCCGAGACAGCCCACACACATATGCTTGCACACACATTTCTATCCATTTTTTCGATGGCTTAGCCACTCAAGATCGTGGGTGGGCTTAAGGTTCTGATTGCCATTAAGTCACATGGTGCGTATAGGCTTACAACCGGTCACATGTACATTCACACCTAAGAACAACTTCGAGACATGTTTTATGATTTGGCAGCACTACACATCATACATGCAGCATATACTGTAGCACAGGCACAACCAAGAGACTTCCTTCCCCTGCTTGCACTTAAAACAATGATAGGAACTCAGGAACAATGGTATAGAGAATAAACATACAGACGCTGAGGTGCGACCTCTGTTCTATAAATACCAGTGGGTGTACACACTAGTGCCTTATAGCAGCATGGTAATGTAAAGATACCCAGCTCCATCACATTGACCCCGCAAAAATGACTCTCGTGTTGAGCCATGTCCCTTAGTTTGTATGCTAAGGTAAGTTCAATGGCACCCTAAGGACCTGAAAGTGCTTTTTTTTATTTATTTATTTTTTTTCTTGAGCAACCTTAATTTATTTACATTTAGTTAGATTTTGTGACAGCCACAGAGCGGATGAAATGGATGAAAACAACCCTCATATCATAAGAGTCATTTTTGTAATTATATTATATTGTATAATCATAGGTGGGCAGTTTGTCTGTACGGACTCAAATATTTAAAAAAATGACCAACGTCACCATCCATGTAACCAGTCACTGTTGGTAATGGTTTCTCACCCAATTAAATCTGCCAAATTTCTGAGAAAGGTTTAAACTGCCATATACTTAGGAGAATGGAAGTATAAACACGATCTAAGTAGGCTGCAAGCATGCATACATGCACCCAGGAAGAACTGAGTGCTAGAGCATTAATATGCAGTAGCTACTATTGAGAGAGAAAATATCCTTCATTTTTTGCACTGAGCAACACTTTCTCTTCCTTCAATGTAGTTTCAGTCATTGTTTCATGTACAAATGCCAATTGTATACAATCTTGCTCTGCACATTTATTGTACAGAGTGGAAGTAAAGTAAAAAGCAATGTTCAGAATTGGTAAGTATTGAAATATTTTTGTGTAAATTTGCTTTTAAAATATAATTTAATTTTGAATATATATATATTTTTTAATACAATTTCATTGTAATTGACTCTTAGCCAGGAAACCCAAGTTAGACAGTAAGACATTTTTTAAAAAGGCATTGTCTAGTAAATTAAGCTCAGCAAAAACTTTCTTTTTACTTGAAGTGTATGTGACAGATGATATGTATCATGTGAATTTAGTTTTGGGTTGTATGCTCCCTAGTGGACATGATTTCTTTTTGTAGTCGAGTGCCAAGGGAACACACGTTTGTCATTGTGGTGTGTGATCAGTTTAATTTGTCTTAAGCTCGTCTACTACATTTGGATAATTGAAGTGAACACGGCAAAGCTTGCCTCTTGTTTTTCTTTAAGGCCAAGCTGTAAAGATTATATATATATATATATATATATATATATATATATATATATATATATATATATATATATATATATATTTTTTTTTTTTTTTTTTGGGGGGGGGGGGGGGGGGGGTGATAGACCAACGACTGGTTTATGTTGTGACAGATGCAATTTTTGTTGGACCGACCATGGCGGCGGCGGGGGGACTGATGGACCAGCTCAAGATGTAAAATGTTCACTTCTGTGAATTGTATTGTATCACTGTATTATTCCTTTTTTTTTGTATTACAATGTACACTGTATAATAAAGTGCATTCTTAAGGAATCTGTTTATTTGGGGATATTTTTTAATTATGGGACACACCTGTTTTAAGATGCACTGGGTCAGAAGGCACAAGGGAAACAAACCAGTACAGCAGATCAGTCAAACTTCATTCAACTTCAATTTGACATGCATTATTTTTTATAGAAAATTAAATGATTTGTAGTGTACCTAGCAGTCAAAAAATATAATATATATATATATATATATATATATATATATATATATATATATATATATATATATATATATATATATATATATATATATATATATATATATATATATATATATATATATATATATATTTTATTTTACCCATTCTGGGTCAATGCGGCCTCCTCTTGACAGCTTGAAAACACTTTTATGGCACTCACAGGCTTTAATGTACTTTATTTAACAACTCAAAATATTTTGCAACAGTTTTGAACCATTAAAACAAAGGACAAGCGCCCACCTCAAAAATACAGCGGTCTCTAATATTTTGTCATCATGCCTATTTTTGATGAGGATGGTATTTGTGTACAATATTCTGTGGATAGATTAGTGTTTGTCTGTTAAAGGTGTTAAATATTTTATATTTCCAACATGATATACTAGGTCACTTCTTGTTGACATACCTGCTGCTGGACCTGATCAAATTTTCCGCTCCGGCTCGGATTGTTGTGGTAGCGTCGGTGGCCCACACCTGGACCGGCCTTCGACTGGATGACCTGAACAGTGAGAGCAGCTATGACACCATGAAGGCCTACGGGCAGAGCAAATTGGCCAATGTCCTCTTTGCACGAGCCCTCGCCAAAAAATTAAAAGGTGAGATGTACCCTATTGGTAGCATGGTTAGGGATCAATGAAACACATAAAATTTACATAAGTTGATCAAGTCACACTTGGTAGGTGATTTTGACCACCTAGCAATTAACTGTGAGTGCAGTCATATGTCTTGTACATTTCCAGTGAAGAATTACATTTAGTTATACGGACAGTACTTCATATTGTGACATCTGTACTTTGTTACATATGTTGCAGGAACGGGGGTAAGTGTGTTCTCTCTACACCCAGGTGTGGTGCAGTCGGATCTGTGGAGGCACCAGCACCAGTGTATCCAAGTGGCGGTGAAGATCTTCAGGATCTTCACAAAGACAACGGTGGAAGGGGCTCAGACAACCATCTACTGCGCTGTGCAGCCCGGCCTGGAAAGCCAGAGTGGAGCCTACTTCAGGTACGTTTGATTCCACCTGTAATGCTAGCATGTCTTCGCGCTCCTCTTCACCTGCAGACCGACAAAATGATCTCCCTGACTACGTAGCGTTTCTTTGTGGTTTCAGCGACTGTGCCCCTGCAAGGTGCTCCAGAAGTGCCTCAGATGATGATTTGGCCCTGAAGTTGTGGGAATGCAGCTGCAACATGCTTGGCATCAACTGGTAGTGAAAAAAAAGTAAATAAATAAGGCTAGGAGAGACTATCATGTTAAATGTGAAACAGTGTCACACATAAAACACTATTCAGTCAGCACTTTTTGTTAGGGGCATTGATATTGCTGGACAGTTCTTCACCATTTTATATTATAAAAGATCACAAGTTTATTTGGTCTCCTTTCTTTTTTAAACAGCATGATGTCTTAGTATTGCATGAACAATGGATAGCGAAAGGAAAAAAAAGTTCTAATCTACATCACATGAGATTATTAACACCCATGGAATGTGGTACTGGCAATCAGAGTTATCACTGTTTGGGTCAAGGAAGTTCAAATAAACCAAATTTGTATAATAATTACAGTTCAATATACATTAATTCAACTCAATGATTTAAATTTGAAAGGTTTTTAAAAGGGAGGGACCGATCGTTGCGTCCATACATTTTCCACATTGCTCATCCACATTAAAGTACTTCGGCAGACATTCAAAGGGCACAGATAACCATTCACACGCGTTTGGACCTATGAACAATTTTGCACATGCACATTTTTGGAATGTAGAACATATATATATATATATATATATATATATATATATATATATATATATATATATATATATATATATATATATATATATATATATATATATATATATATATATATATATATATATATATATATATATATATATATATATCATTTTAGCGTCACTATAAACCTCTTGCAGCCGCAAGATGGCAGACTGCAGAAATGTACACCAAACTCGGAAACGAAAAAGAATTGTTGCGCATGCGCGTACTAAGTATACGTCAGCTCTTAAGCGACGTGGCTTCACTCGACTCTCCCCTTTTATCGTCAAAGGCGAAAGCAGACAAGGTAGGAACTGCTACACCAATTATTTGAAATTAAGAAAACCAAAGCCTTGTAACATTTTTTTCTCATTTGAGGAAAACCAAAGTCTCGCAACATTTTTTTTAATTTGAGCTAGCTGCGTTCGACGGTGTAGTTTCTGTTTACTGTGCGAGATAATCCCATCCATGTTTATTATTTTCTATTCGCATAATTTTTCGCACCCGTCTCCAAATTACTTTCGAGAGATAATTCTCATTAAAATTGAGTTAAAACTATGTCAAAATTGTCAAGCTTAAGCCAACGTCAGCATGCGTTAGCGCCGAGTTCGCTTCCAGCTAACATTCTGTTTTTTTTGGTAATGATTTCTTGTCTTCAGCAAACATGGATCAAGTAATGCAATTTGTTGAGCCCAGTCGGCAATTCGTCAAAGACTCAATAAGGCTGGTAAAGAGATGCACGAAACCTGACAGAAAAGGTTTGTGTTAGTCTACGGATCGGCTGTTGTTGACTGTACCACTGGATCTCACTGTGAATATTTTCGCTCATCTTCCCAGAATTCCAGAAAATTGCCATGGCGACAGCAATTGGGTTTGCCATCATGGGTTTTATTGGGTTCTTCGTTAAACTGATTCACATCCCCATCAACAACATCATTGTGTAAGTTAACTGTAAAAATATCCCGAGTTTTAGCATCCGTCACAGTTGAATTGGAATGTACCTTCTGCCATCTAGTGGCAGAACATTTTATTGCGTGGCTTCTCACGAGACTTGGTGCACCTGGAATAATTAGTTGAAGTACAATATTTGTAGCATAACATGATTTTTCTTATTTCTGTCTTGCAGTGGTGGTTAAACGCTTATGACATCCAGGACCAGAAGACCGCTGTGCTAAGTTTTGATGGAGACTGAAGGGATGACATGTTTACATTCTGCTGAGATGTCTCTTTCACTTTGTAAATAAAACAAATAGGGGTGCACAATAACCCTTTTCCCCTTACCGGTAAAGAACTTTCTGGTTCTCCAATCTACTAAACAATCTTTTTTTGTATGTTTCACACTATATACTTTGATGTATGTAATGTATTTTTAATATTATACACACCTGATTGTAACTCAGGCTAGGACGTAGTTTGCAAAGATGAATTGTCATGGCTCTGTCTGATTACTGCCTACAGTTCAGAAGTTTTTACGAAAGCCTCAATAGCACCAAGATTCTGGGGTCGTTTCAAATTGCTTCTTTGGTCCAACACGTACTGTTAATAGTAATTGTTTAAAAAAAGAAAAACATCAAACCTTCACTGGTGCCTGATTCCCACATCATGCAGCAGAGGCAGATGACGTCATGCTCTAAAATTAAGTTGACACCAATGTGTGGATTTGATCCACCTTTTATTAGTTCAGAAATATCTGAGTGATAAATGTGATGTAAGCCCCCCCCCGAAAAAAAAGAAAAAGATTCCCATCGTTATTGTGCATCCCTAAAAACAATGAGAAACTGGAGCTTTGTCTTTTTTTATTCCAAAGTGAATTCAATGTTTTTCAGGCAATGTCTTCAAGGAGTATACAATGTAAATGGACACAGGGAACTATTTTTCACTACTTTAAAATGGGTGAATGCTCTTATGGCATCTGGGGATACATCTTGTGTTCAATTACATTATTACCTTAAGTGACACTGTAAGATTTAGACCGTTTTGCATTAAAATTATATCAAAAACATGCACATTTTAATGACCAACAGTATGTTTATAATTTTACAATTGTTATAAACGTAGGTCTAGTTACTATATTACATGGGGGGTGGCACTCCTCTAGAGGTCCCGCGTCTGTCACCTGTTATTGCAATGGATGGCAGACGTGGGGTGTTTATTACTACATTTACCGTAGTGCCCCTAAATTACACACTCCCTGTTCACATGCACCCGTGGGAGTTTGAGGGGCATTACGGTACATGCAGCAATAAAAACAACTGCTGCCCTAGCTAAATCTTACACAGTATCACTTAAAAGCGTATCATCCAGCCATCTGTTTTCTTAACCCCTTGTTCATAAGAGTCACAGGACACAGAGATGAATGACTGTTCACATTCGCCTAAGGGCAATTTGGAATGTCCAACATGCCTACCATGCATGATTTTGGAGTGTGAGAGGAAACTGGAGTACATGCAAACTCCACACAGGAAGGCCGGAGCCAAAAGCATACCGGGGTGAATGTGCTAACCCCCCGCATCATTTCAGAGTAAATTAAAACAGATTTCTTAGTGAGGAAGTGAATAGTAGTGGCTGGTGCCTGTTGCACCAAGCCTTTTCCCCACTCAATTGAGATCTTGCTTACCTGTGACCATAATTAAGATACATCTATCAATTTTAGAACAATTAGTGATTGGCTTTTACCCTGGAGGGGTTATGATGACTACAGTTTTGATAGACATGAAAAAGAGGGAAAAGATAGTCTTGATATGTTTATCAACAGGGCGCCATGGTGGAAGACTGGCTCACACGTCCACCACACAGTTAAGGGGTTTTGGGTTTGATTCCAACTCCTGTGTGAGTGTTTGTTTTTGTGCCCTGCGATAGGCAAACAGTTCAGGGTGTCCACAGGCAGCTGGGATAGGCACAAGCACGCTAGCGACCCGAGTGAGGATAAAATAAATGGAAAGATGGAAAAGTTGAATCTGCTCATGATAATGTGTGGGGGAAAGAAAACACATTTAAGTCATTCACAAACCCAGTCTTTCTGTAGCAAAAGCTAACTTGAAGCAAGTTTGGTATTAAAATGAAAGTTTGCAGTTGTTTGCAAATTGCTGGATGGATCATTGCAGTCCTTTAACGATGCCCATGCTCCAAAGCAGAGGCTGATCCGTGCTGACCGTTACACACTTGCGGGCCTGACCGGGGGAAACTGGCTCGTAGGTGTTGGAGGTGCTCACCAGCTTCCCGAACTGCAGAACCTGGTTATCTGGACAAGAGAAAGTAAGTTAATGTCGCTTCAAGTCAGACGTGTGTATAGCCATTAAAGCAAAATAGGCTATGAAAAATGCATAAACATGGATGATGCAATTAAATTTGACAATCTTATACCCGCACACTACAAAGAAAGAACCACCAAAATAACTAACACATGTGATACTTAATAACACATACAATAGTAACACATTCAGACACTAGATCTAACTGAATGCTCTGATTACTCTTCACAAATTTTGATATGCTGATAAAAGTCATCAATGGAAATCGAATGTATTGACCAACCGACCAATAAATACATACAACAAACCACAAATATCCTGAGGAGAAAAATGCTCCAATCAAAATATGTGCTAGTAAAGTTAAGGGCCAGGAAAATTTGAACAAGAATAAAACGATGCTGAAGTTTCTCATTTCGGGCACTGGGTGGCACACCTATGTAATGACAGTATAGGTTGAAAACTCACAAAGAAAAAGATGTCATGTCAAATTAAAGATGTGTTGTGTGCTAACAGCTGAGCCATGAATAAATTTGAGAAAAAAATGCAAGCCAGTTTGTGATACAACACAGATACTGTAAAAGCCTAATGTCTGGTTAGGGCCCAGTTGAAGATCCCCACCCATTGTGGTACCACAACAAAGCTATATGCTAATGCTAAAATGAATTCTACTCCACTTTCTGTCAAGGAAGCCAGAAACAAGCTATTTCAGACAAGTGTGGCAACTGGTCACTTCCTCTTGAAAGTTGTGAAGAATAATTTTCCTCCATGTCAATATAGCTTTAATTGACAAAGATGAAGAAGCCCTGCACGAAAACAAACCAACCATAAATACATAACACAACGAAGACAAATACACAGTATTACAACACTCTCAATAACCAGGCAAACAGCTTCACACCACTCTAAGTAATCTCTTTGTTCTTGAGACAATGTACTTGATGAAACACTGCCCCCTAATGGAGGGCGGGCTATCCTAACGTTCGTTTTTAATGCTTCACAAACTCATCTTGCGGGGGATTAGATCTCTTTGCGGACCTTATCTGGCCCACAGTCCATATGTTTGACGCCACAGAGACATGTTACAAAATAAATACATAAAAAAACAAACAAATAAATAAATAAATAAAAAATACAAAACTTACAATGCATGGTCGTTTTAGGGGAAAAAAACACCAACCTTAATTTACATTGACATTTTGTGGGCAGAGCATTGGTAGACATTGGCATAATGACTACACTGACAGACACATAAACCTTTCTTGCCACACAGAGCTCGCTTAGATGTGCCTTCCTGGGTAAACTGTATTCACTGAGCCACTTGTGTAGGTTGTCGACGAGAGTCCATCTCATGGTAACACAAGCGAGAAAGCATCATCAACATTCAACAAGACCAAAAACATCAGCCAGAAAGCAGAGATAGCAAGGATTTATTTGGAGTATCATTGTGTTGTGTAAGTAAGCATTATAAATGAAACACCATTTTAAAAGTCACAGTTATTTAAAACAGTCCAAGTCTGACAAAACCCCTGTTTTTTTTTTTTTCTTCCCTTCCGCGTCGTTTGCTTTAACCGGCAATTTGCAGCCTGCAGCGGGAGCCTCCTCTCGATGTGACTCATACTCTTTGGCTGCCGCAGCCACTCATGTCCAATTCCTGGTTTGTCGTCTTCAGTACTACTGTCAGATAGTGACTGCAGCTAACAATGACTGCATCACCAACTGGCATCACCGACTGGCTGCTCTCAAAAACCACATCATCCTTCTCACTATTTAATATCAACAGCTGCCAGAAACGGCATCAAAAAACAAAGATCGGACCGTTACTGGGCCGTGGCCCGGTGAATGGGGGACCACTGCTGTAATAAACATTAGTGTCACCCCTCATGTTATATACTTTAATAATAATATTTAATAAAAACTGGACCTATGACTACATTTAAAACATACTGTTAGGTGTTAGGCATTTTACAAGATTAATCCATTGGGATTGTAACGCAAATTCACGATATGGCGGGCAATCCAAACCTATGTAAATTAACGCGTTTGAAAGCCCGAGTAAAAACATACAAATTGTATATACATATGAAAAATTGGTATCAAAATAGTATAGTGAATGCTACTCATATATAATAGACTTGCATACAGTTAAATACTATCATAAATAAAAAACATACAAAGGATTTATTTACCTTTGAGTTGACGCTTATGGCCATATTCCTTAGTAAGGGTAGCCTACGTTAGGCTATCTTAGCTTTCTTTGTATTTTTTGATTATCTTCTTCATCTTCTTAGTTTTCTCTTTAACATCACTAGTCATCTTGGGACTCATGGATAATCAATTCAAGTTTGGATTAAGCACTAAAATGCATAATACGATATTGAAAGCAGTCTCACACGAGATCAAGTCTTTTAGGCAGCTATCTTTGTGACCACGTGCACCGACCAATAGCAGAGCAGCATCTTTGTGACACCATCACGATGACCAATAGTAGACCAGTGACGCGTTGCAGCGGAGGCAGTTTGACACCAACAGAAAATAAGAGCAATTACTTAAAAACGCCTCAAGAGGGAGGCAAAACAACAAACAACCAACTCCACAGGTCATGACAGTTGTTGATGTTAATCGTAAAGGGGGATAAATGCATTAAAGAGGGGACAGGAAAACTCAGTATTCCATGTAACGTGAAAAAAACGTAAGCCAGGGACGCCGTAACCTGGGGTCTACTGTATTTTAGAGCCGTATTTTCAATACCATGATAATGCGATACCGTGATATTTTTGCTCAAGTTTCTTTTTAATTTATTTTTTGGAGCAGTTTTTATCTCGTTCTTGTTTTCTAATAGAGACTTTCTGGACACCTTTTATGTTAATAAATTTGTCCAACAGTGACCTCAAGCGGTCAAAGCAGAAATCTCAGAAACAATATTTACTGTACATCTGGGGACAATGTAGGACCACATTAGACAAAAGCTTCATGGTAACATTTTTCTTAGTCAAAATAATGTTTTATCTGAAATAGCAGAAAGTGCTTCAATGTTCCACTAAATAGAGAAATATGACTTTTCATGTCACCGTTCCATTTAGTATTACATTTGTTCACACATCATTTGCCGTGAGCAAGTTGAGCAGAAAAGCGCTTTGAGAGTGGATGTGTTGGACTGTGTCTAATAGAACAAGGGCAAAGCTCGGGAGGCAGGCGGAAGACAATCATTTTCATTTACTTTTTTATCACGGGGGACTGCTCTTGCATGTTCACGCCGTCTGCGGCAAATTAGATGTCAAATAAATAAGGTAGAAGCAATTTTTGACCCGGCAGTTCTACTATTGAGTCAAATGAAATGTTGGGATCAGAAGGGTTTTAGCTTTATTGGCCCAAATCATTCAGTGCAGTACAGCTGTACCAGTGGTCGGCCATAAATTTGGCACCTGAGTCTTCGGAGGGGACTTAACAGACTTAATCCACCCTCACTTAATACTACTGCTATCAAGTCGAAATGATAAAACCATCAATATTGTGCAAAAATACAATAGCTTCTCTGGAAAAAAGTCCCCTTGGAAAAGGAACTTCATGTCTCCATCAGCCATCGTGGGCATAATCTTTAATATCATGAGAGCAGATTGCTACATACTTTGTTTTGATAGCGAGCCAGCTGGCGGTGTGAGGTCATAAATAGGCTTTCAGAATTAGCCAATGATATTAAACCCTGGGGGAAATTTTGGCCCAACTTGGGTAAAAACAAACAAACAAACAAACCAAAAAATTCTACGGGGCTAAAATGTTGCATAGACTCTCAATATGCTGTTCCGCCGTTCCTTCTCAATGCTTGCAAATGGGAGGTTGAGAGCTACACCCTGCAGATGTCACATTTAGCCCATATCAGGTTCATTTTCTGCCATTAAAAAATTGAAGTATTTTCAATTTTGGACATATTGAAAACACTTTTTTTTTTTCATGCATTTCCCCCGATTTTTTCATTAATCCTTTCAACAGCAACTCGCGCAACACACCCACTAGTTTGGTGAACCGTTGCTAAGTTCTTTCTTGGCCAAACTAAATTCGTGAAAAGCGAGTCTTGCGGCGGACAGAATGGACGTGATGTTTTATCTTAATGTTAATATTTCAAATTATTTGGCGACTGACTAAAGAAAACAGAAGCATTCCTCCAGATGGTCAAATAAAAGTTGAAGCCAGCACATTGCACGAGTCTCAAATACGACAGAAGGGGAATGGTTACAACTACATCTGTTGAAAAAAATAAATGAGTGAAGCCACTTTTTTTTTTTGTACCAATCTTTTGATCTACCACAATTACACAATATATGTAAATAAAAAAAAATGGCTTTGGTTTAGTGTTTTTCTCAGAACATTTTTAGATTAGAGTCAAACAAATTAATTCGATCAATTAATTACAAATTTTAATTAATCTCATTTTTCAAAAAATCCATTGAAGTCACAGTCCACATTCACTTTAAGTTTGACGTACCGCAATTCCCCAAATATAAGACGCACTTGTGTATAGTATCACATTAATTTTAATGTTGGGGTAAAATTCAGCTACTTTCTAAGTTACCATGTATAAAACACACCAAAACTTTTACAACAATGTCAAAATTTAAGCAAAACATAATATCTCACAAAATCTAATCTTTTGTAAACTTAATATTTTCTTGGGTTCATATGTGTAAGTTATACATTTGTTGCACGTTAAGTAAGCGTGTTGCATATTTCCCACATTGTGAGTGGTCAGTGAACGCCTTGTCAGTGTAATTTTGAATGTGCTCGACGCAGTTGTATTTCCTTTTCCTTGCGATGCGGTTCGAGTTCATTTTACCTTGAGGAACCTGAAGTAGAGCAGCATCCGTGTTTCACCAAGTTTATGATTGTGTGTGTATGCCAAAAGACGGCAATTAACAAACATGTCAAATGGAATACCTTTCTGTGTTCTCTAACCTGTGCACTCTTAATTGAACCAACTACAGACATCATGACTTTTTCCTCTCGGTTTTTGTAAAATTCCAGCGTTTGAACAAGGATGGATTCGGACTTTGGTTCAGTCTGCTCGGTTAGCTACGGTTAGCTTCAGTGGGCACTTGTTGCTAACACCTAACTGATGTCCGCTCTCCAGCTTGTTCTGTTACGTTAATTTTTGTCAAAATATGGCCAATAAAAAATGCACATCTAAGCGTCAAAACTAAGCTTCTGTGGCTGACGGATGAATCTTCCACGAATGATGTCGAAAAAAAAAATTAAGATACTGTTTATAGGACGCACCAATAATTTTGGAATTCGGTTTTGAATAAAAAGTGCATTATTTGGGGGATTACAGTATATTATTCCAGGTGTGGTAATTTCAGATGATCAACCATGAAATGGAAAGGCACTCACCTGTATATAGTATGTAAGGTCCAAATTTGGCAATTGATAAAATACAACAACAACAAAAAAAAACAGAAACAGAATTAAAACCAACGACAACCTCACGTTGTAATTATGGGTATTAACATTTTGAGAGGAAATAAATTTAATATGATTTTGGAATAAGGTTGTATCATAAAATGTGGAAATGTATGCGTGTACAACTGCCAACGTGGAGTATATTTTGTTGAGTGCTAAACACTTTTTGCACATATTTGCAAAAATGTTTGAATGTATTTCAATATGTTCCAATGAGGTTTCAAATGCGTCCAACTATATTTGCAAGTAAGTTCAAAAATATTTGTTCAAATAGTTATGAAGGCTGAATGCTAAACAAATGGCCTGTGGTTGGGTGGGAAAATATTGCCTGATTTATTGTTTGGGGCACAGGTGTCAAACTCAAGGCCCGGGGGCCTCCGGCCCGCCACATTCTTTAATGTGTCCCACAAATTGCTGATTCCACTGTTTCTGGCTAAAATACCAGATTTGCTAGTTGTCTTCAAATTTTAACAAAATTGGCGATAAAAAAAAAACCCAGGCATTTTTTGTTCCATATCTCTCTTTTGAACAGTTTTTATCAGCCTGTGACATCAAATTTAGTTTGAAGTGTGACGAACACGCCTAACAGTTATTTATTTTCAGTCATAATGGCCTCCTGACAGAAAATATAACTACAATGTGGCCCACGATAAAAGTTAGTTTGATACCCCTGGTTTGGGGGCAATAGCTGAGCCCAGTGTGTGTGTATGTGTGTTTGTGGGGGGTTGAGTGGGGTCCTAAAAAGAGAATAATGACATGGAGGCAGTTGGTCAATATTAAACATCTAGCATGTGGACACATCATCAAACATCTTAGAGTGGAACTTTTTTACACAGGATTCCATTCCAAGCAAACACTCCATAATATGTCCTCTTTCAAGAAGTTGGTAGTTTTTTTTTATTAGATAAATATATATATATTTTTTTTTTATCAACAAGGGACTCATTTTATAAAGATTATGCAAACCAATAATATAAAAGGACTGAGCATAAGCAGAGCACAGATAATCAAAATCAAAGTGTGATAATTGCATTATTTCTGCATCCATGAATTTCATTAAAATACACAAGTTGTTGAAAATGAAAAAGTCACACTAGCATTGCTCCTTCACTGCGACTGAAAAATAACTTGAGAACAAAGTCAGCAAGACAATTGCTTGTCCACAGGCATTTGCACACGCATCAAACTGTCTAAAAACAGCCGCTTCAAAGGCTGCAAAACAAGCATTGTACTGTAGCAGATTGACACAAAACAGAAAAAAAAAAAAAAAAGCTGTTTGGGGAGCTGCTTAATAATTGTGTGAGCGGCGAGCCTTAACCACAAAGTGTAGGAGGAAAAATATTACGCTGTTGGTATGAAGGGCTCTATCTGCAGGGAAACCGTTTCTGGCCAAAATTATAGTTACAGTTGTCATATTAAGAATGGCCGCTAGGGGCAGCAAAGGACGACAAAGTGGCCCCATCCTTTTCTGTACAGGCTTTACAAGTCCACCAGCGCACATACATGTAGAGAATACATCCTACACACAACTTGGAGAAATTTGTGCTAAGTCTTTGCTGAAGGCACGTGGCTTTCAAATAGCTTCATTAGTAATGCCCCCATCAAAGCTGATAGCGATCAATAGCCGCCCTTGCTGCACAAGGAGCTGAGAATGAGCGTCAAACCCTCTAGTGATAACAATGGGGGTGTTTGCGGCCTGTAATTGCATTTCCAGTGTGCCGCAGCTGAAAGGAGCCTGCCAGCTGTACAGGGAGGGTGCGTATTTACACAACAAATTACTCAGCGAGGAGGACTGACTCACAGACGCTGGAAATGTAGTGAGAAGGTAGACTAGAGAATTTTGGGAATTTTCAAAGAGGGAGGGTGGGGGGGGTGGCATTGTTGTTCTATATTTTCACAAGGAGGTAAAGCTTTTCTTCTTGCAATGATCAAATTCAAATGGTCTTTGCAATGTGGTAAGTGCAATTTTCGAATCACACGTGCTGCAATATTGGGGGGAAACCCTCTGCTTCATTTCACTTTGTTTATCAGCTTTATTGTGTGTGTATACAGTACGTTCTTTTTTTAATTTACATAGTGTTAGAGACGTTCAGTAGAACTGTGCGATACCCTAGATAGATCAATTGATCTATCAAGTACTTTTAGACTCTTATAATAGTATGGTATTTTAATCCTTTCACTACTGTTTTTTTGTTGTTGTTACAACAAATAAAATACATGGCATATGTTACTTGTTTATGGGTGTAGTATACTTGGAAAATTAGTTAAAAAAATAACAGTTAAAAAAAACAGTATACTCTATTGTGACACACATAGATAGCACATATTATCAATATAGTTTACGCAGTACTAGATGTTTAACTCACAAGAAATTGGAAAAGCTGCTAAATGTGTGTGTGTGTGTGAAGCGCTGGGATGCCATTTCACGTTATTGGGACGATTCCTTATACCCACTGCGTTTTTTTTTTTTTTTTAAAGCAGTGTTAAATCATTTATTCTATTTTTAAGATGTTTTTTTTTTTTCCTTTAAAAGTCTTGTTGCATTCTTAACCATGTTATTGAAGTTCTACAATTATAATGAATAAACATCAAACCAAACAAAACAAAACAAAAAAGAAAATGGCAGACATTGAGATTGGAATCGAAGCAGGATGACATTTAGGTAAACCTAAATATGAAATAAAAAAATTGGAAAAGTCAATAAACTGTGATTCAAAATAGTATTTAACAATATCGAAAGTACCGTATTTTCCGCACTATAAGGCACACCTAATAGCCTAATTTTTTTTAAAAAGCTGATGGTGCACCTTATAATCAGGTGCACCTTATATATGGATCAATATTGAGATTGGGTTTCGTAGATGGGGAATGAACTGATGAAGTAAGCTTTACCTGTCTCTTTTGTGTGTTTGCAGTTTTAATCCGGTGCGCCTTATATATGGAAAAAAGTTTTAGAATATGTCATTATTTGAGGGTGCGCCTTACAATCCGGTGCCCCTTATAGTGCGGAAAATACGGTACACATGATTGTAGGTATAGCATGGCAGACCGGCAAGTGTGTCCCATGCATGCACTAAAAACGGAGCGTGTGCAGGAGGATTAAGAAAACAAAATAAATAAAGGCTTGATACTAATATTTTGGTATCAATACATTACCTTTATAGAAGTTAGTCTGATTTTATCAAACTCAAATCAATCTGCATAGCCCTAATGTCCAAATTTTAAAATATCATTGCTTTCAAATGATAAAGCCACAATTTTTTTTAGCATTATTGCTGCAATCTAACTTTTATTATATGTTTTTCATGCCGGATTAGGTCGCTAACTCTGTTGTCGTAGGGAACACTCTGCAAGTCAAACTGTGAACTAAGTCAACTCATTTTAGTAGTTAAATAGAGTGTCTTTAATATTATTCCATGGTTCATTTGCCTTTATTTTGGCATAAGCATTCTATGAAGAATGAAGTGATATTGGTATATTTATTGTGATGAAGATGAATTGAACAATACATGCTGAGAACCAGGTTATACAAAATCATTAGGATGCTCGTCAACAACCCTAGAAAGTTTACAAAGTATAAAGTGCTGGTTCACCACAAGCCAGGCAAACCTTAGTGAAGTAATACAATATTTTCATTATGAAAAGATATATTCATCCCTTGGAACTCTTAAACAAATGGTAAGCTCACATTTAAATGCAGTTTTCAGATGGTGGAGTAGCAAAAGGTTTATGTAAATGCACCGCTTCACATTATTCAAACAAGTCAAATCATGTTGGACACCGGCAAATCTGGTTTGCATTTTCTTCTTTTCTGAGCAGAAAACTACGGTTAGTTATGGGGAGTTTGGCTGAGGACTCCATACTGTAAACACTATCTGCCACCTATTGTTGAGCAGGTTGAATGTGATAATGCTGTGTCAATACATACATACCCGGAATTTAGAATAAATACTTAATAGCAATCACAAATATACACAAATATCACAATATATTTTGTGGCATTTACTGCTCTCCCACACAAAAAAAAAACAAACCAAAAAAATGTTTAGCCACATTCATCAGAATTACTTGGTTTTATTTTCTTTAGTGCTGAATATGCATATTGTTGCAGAGCCTTTGACTTTTATTACAGCACTTTGTTTGGACTATATGTGTTTCCATTTGATATGGTAGTCTTCCTGCTATTTTTTTTTTTTTAAATGTTTCAAAACCGTCAGATTGTGAAGGTATCTTCTGCACACAGACCTCAGACCACACCAAAATCATTTTGATTATTATTTATTCTGATTTTATATATTTAATACCTGCAAATGTTTAAACAATGGGGGTTTCCTCGCTCTAAAAGTTGACCTGTATCAAAAAGAATTATGAAATTACTTTGATATTTTACTGACAGTATTTCTCCGAGCACAAGTCGAGTATTTTTTTCCTCATTTTCACCCCTCATATTAGCGGGGTCGACTGATAACTGCATAACTCAAAACAGACACATTTTTCCCGCGTATCTGAGTTTGAATAACATTACCGTATTTTTCGGACTATAAACTGTGACTTTTTCCTCATGATTTGAGCCCTGCGGCTTACAGTCCAGTGCGGCTTATCCACTGTTTTTTTCCCACCGGTCAAGCAATTGTGTGTATCTGCTCAAGGAGTCAGTTTATGGAACTACTATTGAATTGAACAGCAAAAATGTGAATCAATAGCTGTGCTCCAAAAGAGTTTTAAAATATATTATTAAAAATATTTAAAAAAAAATGTCTCAATTGAATAAGATTATTCTGCCCTTCAGAAGTGCAGTACCACCTTTGATGTTTTAGATTTCTACATAGACTTAGAGCATCCTCTTCTGGTCACTTTGAAATATTGTATTTTTCAGTAGACGTCAGTTCTCCAATGTGGCAAGACGGGAAGACGACAGGTTAACGTTCGAGGATTGCTGATCTTATTTTGTTTTGCCTTGGACGAGAATTTTTCGTAAGTACACAAGTTGTCAAAATGATGACACTGTTCATCTGTTTTGTTTATCGTTAGAGACATTGGAAATAAGAGTATTTTTTGGTTGTGCAACTTGTTTGTTAGCTCGAGAGATGCTATGTATCATTAGCTGATTACGTGTTTTACGGCGACCTAAAGAGGGTAATGGTCAATGGCCATTGTTCAAATAAAGCAGAGCAAAAGGAAAGACAGTCTGCTTGTTTGAAACTTCGTTATCCAGCCGTCTAGTTGGCCAAAAAACCAGACGCTTCGGAGTGAGGACGGCATAAACATCTTGTTTAAAAGTTTGTGTTTGATATATAGTATACAGTATATATGATTGTATTTATAATTATGATCATATATATTATTTATGTGCAGTGTGTGCAACGTTCACTAAATTAATCTATCAATTAAACATTGGGAGACAGAATGCTGTTAAACAGTCAATGTTGCATTTGGTAGACGACTTAAAAAAAAATCTTTCATATACCATCTTTTTGCTTAAATATCTGATGCGGCTTATAGTCCAGTGTGCCTTATCCGTGGCAAAAGATGTTTTTTTGTTTGGGCAAATGACAAGAAGGAAATAGAGGACATCTGTGAGTTAAATGGGCGGAGCTATTTGTATTTGTCATGTCAGATAGTGATGATGACTTTTATGCTACGTTCACACCGAACGCGACAAAGCGCGTTGTTTACGCTCTACGCGAGGTGTTTTGTCGCGGGGTCAAGATGATCACTTTTGTGAAGTCACTTTTTGTCGCACGAATTGTGGTGACCGAGCTTGCTGTGCACAGTGGATCTGGAAAGAAGAGCATTGCTGAGAACTTCCACTTTTCTGGGATGTAGCAGAGCCAATATAATCTTCTACAGCACCTTAAAATATTATAATATTTACCACAAAATACTGGAACACATTAAAACCGATGTTAAGGCACTGAACAAGAACAATATTCTGAGCCATATTAGTCACAGACATATAATTTACATTTCATTTACAGACCTGAGTGGGATGTGCCGTGTGACATTACAGTTAATTTCCATTTAGCTGCCTCGAGGTGATATGTGAAAAATGGTTAGTTTTTTTTTCCTCCGGCATTTCTTTTTCGGCAAAGCATTTCCCAATTTTGGTTTTCAGTTTGATTAGGGTTTTAGTAGTAGTAGTACTTTTTGTTTAGTTTCTTTATTTATTTAAAACGTAAAAAAATATGATTACATATGAAGACAAAAATATATATAAATAAAACTAAAAGAGTTGCAAGGCAGATCTTACGAAAATGACACAAAAACGGAAACGATGTCCTATTCACATGCCTGAAAAGGAGTGGGAAGAAGTACAATTTATTTAATCCTGCTAACTTTTAATAACCTCAAAATGCACTAGCCATAAATCATATTGCCTCATTTATCGCAACAAACTACTAGATTATTTTCCACCTTCTGAGCGCTGAACCCAATGTTAATACGAGCTCAACAGAAACATTTAACACACACATACTTTGAATACAACACAAAAATACCCGAATTTGAAAAAGAAATAATTAAAAAAACATAAACAAAACACTGACAAAGAGGACAACCCACCCAATAAATAGATACATTAATAAATGCCAAGCACCCCTGATATTCTAACCCTAACCCTCATTTCTGTACCTTGTATAAACAATTTCTTTATAGCCTTTTTTTAAACTGGTTGATGTTTAATGCCAAATATTTTCATTTCGATGCATTCCCACTGTATCTAAGACGACAATGTACACTTATGAACTAAGACATACCCTTTTAATTCATAATCTCACTGAATGGAGCAAAATCTGTCCACTTTCAAATCAAACCTTTGAATCCTTCCACATCCCACATATAAAAAAGTTTTGTTTTGTTTTTTTTACTATAAATATAACACATGTGCATATTTGCATATACAATGCAAATATGCATAGTATTAGTGTCATGTGTTGGAAAGTGAAGACCCCCATCTTTTCCCCCCTGCAATAGGTAACTCAGACCCTATTTGTAACATCACAGATGCACAGACTGCGGGGCTATATATAAAGAAAGCTAGTGAATATCAGATCATCAGTTTGACGCCAATACTTTCTCCCTTTATGTACTGTTATTTATTGGCCATGACATACGCCGATGCTTGCGCTTGCAATGTCAGCACCATCTGCTTCGGCAGGATATCCACTTCTATTAAATGTTTATGTTGCTGCCACTGGATTTGTCTAAGAGCGTCAAGTGGAAAAGAGTTTGAGAGTTAAGTTGACCTTCATGACGGGAAAAGTTGTCTCTAGGTGGCAGAGGAGTGTGGGGTATCAGTCAGGCAGGTACAGCTACAAATGATGTGTTGTGTTGATATCGGCTTAGGGCCGGTGGGGGTGGTGGCAATTGTGGGCAATAAGACAGTGTCCTTGTCTTGTACTTAATGGCGGGGTTTTGACGTTGACAACTGTGCAAGCTGGCGGACAAGGTCACAGCTAATAGGCGTTCCGGTTCAAAATGTGTTCATGTGTATATACATGAGTGCACTACTGTAACTAGAAGCTTCAAGACCATCCCCCTTTCAATTTCAAACCTTGTGATTACGAAGGGAATGACAGGGAGGGTGGCAGTGGAGCCTGCCATTACTTTGAGGACAAAAGTGGACAAAAAGAAGACAGAAAAAGATGAAAACCGAAAAAGACAGAAATGTCTAGATCTGGGTTTGGATGTTACAAAAAAAACGTTATAGAATGTCTAAAGATTAAAAATAAAATAAAGCTAAAACAGACATATTACAAAATACAACTGAATACAGAACACAGCACCCCTGCTGTAGTGATGCGCATTTGCATGTTCACTCAATCAATGCCAGGGATGTATTTCCACGTTTTTTAATGGTCCAGGCATTCAATCCAAGACGCTTAAGTATCGATTTAACACTTAAGTATCGGTAAATTAATGTCTTTATTGTACTTAAGTATCAATTTAATATTTAAGTATCTGGAATTTGATATCTGGACTCTTAAAAAAATCGTGAAAATAAATCCCTGGCATTGAATGAGTTAACGACACACCACTCCAAAAATCCCTCCAAAATACTTTGCTGCTTCAGTTCAAAGCATTTAATAGTTTTTGTTATTTATTTCCCATCACGTGAAATTTCACAAAAATGCACATTAAGTGTTTAAATCTATTAGATGTGCTTCCAAATGCGCCTGCTTTCTTTGCTCTTTGACTCTACTGCTGCTTTTCGGTTACCAGGGTTTAAACTGAACCACACAAAAATGGATCATGTCATGCAGTTCTCATTAAAACGGTCTCAGCTGTACACCGGTGTGTTTACGTTTCATAAACAACCCACTTCCAATTAACAACAAGGCTTAGCTTTCTAATCTTTCCCAGAAGTTTACTTTTAATTAAGATTGCTCGATTACATTGCTTCACCAGGAGACGGTACTGCCAAAGTCCACCTGTGTTCACGCAGGTCTTTCATCAAAGTGAAGAACTTGCAAGTATTTGGAGGAATGTGTGTCTTATGGTTATGAGAACATTAGAAAAATACACCCCCATTTGTGGATTTATTCTACTTGTTTTTAAAAATATATCTCTAGAGACGTAATGTTTCCAAAACAATAAGTCTTACTTCTTTTTAACATCTATGAGTCAGTAATCAAGATATCTGTCTTACATGTATAGATATTTTTTGCATTTAATCTTCAGGCTATTTGTTGTATTTATCACTCATAATTGTTTTTGAAAAATCTCTGAGTACTTCACGTTGGCTTAGAGATTTTGACTGTGCTAACTTTCCTCTTGTAATATACCGTATTTCTCTGAGTACACGTTGAGTTTTTTCCCCCTCATTTTTCCACATATCTACGATTGAATGATATTAATTTGAATGCAAAATGATGAAATGTCATGTCATTTACAAGGCTTAAAATGATTATGTATACCTCTTTCGATATAGTATGCATCCGTTTTAGAGCGTTTGCACAGAATGTTGTAAAAATGCACTTTCATTTCTCCTTCAGCCTACTGGACATGTGCTTGAACAAGCCGGGTAGGATGTCGGCAAGTGAGGGGAGAAACAGCGAAGGGCAACCTTCTAAGCCGTGATCTCACAACAGTCGTCACTTAGGTAAAGAACATCCCAAGTAAGATGATCAGCAAATCATCTCAGAAGACCTCCATTTCAAAGCAATTGGATGTGTCCAAAGATGACTACCAGTGGAAGAGTAACGAGGATGTTTAATGACGAGGAAGATAAGGACGTCCGGGGTTCAAACAGGAGGAGTTATTTGGCTTGTCAGATAGTGCTGATGACTTTTAGGACTTTTTGGTAAATTAATGTTCAGCTGTTTAAAAACAATTAAGCATTGAAACCTCAAATGGTTTTATTGTTGCAACGTTAGTTTCAGCTTTTGTGTCTGTGTGCATTGCCTCACACTTATCTCATTCCCGCCTCACCCTCTCGCCCCCACAACCCCAACAGTATGTTTTTCGATATACGATAAAGAAATGCGTCTAAAAGTACCGTTTTTTAGTCATTTTAATTACAAACACCATGTGTTTTAATTGGACACCACTATGTAACCACTAAAGTTAGACTTTTAATTGCGTGTTTGTAAAATTTACCCAAGTTAAATTAAAATATTGGTGGTGGTGGTGGTGGGGGGGGGGGGGGGGGGGGGGGGGGGGGGATTGAGTCCACTTATAAGCGAGGTCAAATTGTACTCAGAGAAATACGGTAATAACATTTCCCGGTCTTTTACTACTTCAGGTCTAAGACATCTTCCTGTGATTGATGGGATTGATGAATAAGTCTGCTCTTTCCAAAAAAACCTTAGGGAGAATGTTCAGCCATCAGATGGTGACCTCAGGCTGTTGCGTACTTGAGCTCTGCAGCAGGACTACAATCCAAAACACACCAGCAAATCAACTTCCGAATGTCCTGGAAAACGAGGGGTGGGAAGTAGCCTTGTAAAGAGTGTGCACTTAAATTCAGTGGTGTGGCATGACCTTACAAAGGCCCTTCATACTCAAAAATCCTCAGTTGTTGCTGATATAAAGCAATTCTGCAAGGAAGAGTGGGTCAAAATATCTCTAAAGTGACGTGAAAAACCCATTGCCAGTAACAAAAAAAATGTTTTGATTTCAGCTGTTGTTGCTGAGGGCAACTAACTAGTTATATGGGCCAAGTAGTTTTGATATGTTTCCCCTTAACTCATTCAATCCCATTTTTTTAAGAGTCCAGACATTCAACCCCAGGTACAAATTCTGAATTGTGATGCATTTTTTTTCTTACTAATTCAGACTCACGTCTCAGAAAATGAAAATTTCAGGTTTTACTATATTCTAATTCGACTTAATTCCCTTTATAGAGCCATATAATACTTTGAGGCAGCTAAAAGACACAAGGTTACAGCAATTTGAACGTTGCCAAGGCGGCTTGGTTGATGAGTGGTTAGCACGTCCGCCTCACAGTTCAGAGTCCCGAGTACTAATCCAGCTCTGGCGTTCCTATGTGGTTTGCATGTTCTCCCCGAGCCCGCGTGGGTTCTCTCCGGGCACTCAGGCTTCCTCCCACAGTCCAAAAACATGCATGGCAGGTGTATTGGACATACTAAAGGTGTGCGGAAGCTTGTTTGTATCTGTGTGCCCTGCAATTGGCTGGCAACCTGGTCAGGGTGTCCCCTGCCTACTGCCTTAAGTCTGGGATAGGCATCAGCAAGCCTGCGACCCTTGTGAGGATAAGGGGATCTTGAAAATGGATGGATTGATGGAAAGTAAACAATTGCACTTTTAGTTTTTTAATACCAAAATACTTACCCGAAAGTAATTGATTACTGATGCACTTTATTTCCTAAAGTAATCACTTTAGCACTTAACTATCTACTCAGTACTTGACTACCTAAAGGAGTTGATTACCGCAAGTAATATAAGTCTTCAAGTACCTTCTCACACAAAGTAATCAAGTACTTTGGCACTTAATTTATTCAGCGGCAGCCATTTTTATTTCCTCCTTTTACCAAACACTTGGAGAAAAAAAATGTAAAACATATAAATACATGGGATTGAATGTATGTACTCTTAAAAAAATGTAAGAATCAGTCTTTGGGATGGAAGGAGTTAATATATAAAAGCACCCTTAATAACAAAACTGACACTGAACAAGGCAAACATGAATTCGATTCATTTTGTAAATATTTTACCCCCACCCAATGTAATGGTAATAATTTTGAAAGTCCTTTATTTCAATAGACTCATTTTGAGGATAATAGTTGGCAGCTGGCGAGAAACAAAATGGCAAACGTGAGCATAACAGCAAGCTTGAGGCGCATGTTGGCCATTTGAACTGCAGCTGCTACGGTTTTGACGAGACTCCACATTGTGTTTTGACACCAGCGGAAAATTGTGCAAGTTCATTTGGATTGTGTCTCAAACACTGTATTCAAGAGCAGTCACCTGTCACTACTGGCGTCATCCAAGCAATCACAGATAATAGTGTTCATGATAATCAAATGTACTTTTGGAAAAAAAAAAAAAAAAATCAGCTTTACTGCTATTTGGAAATCCTGATAGGAATGTAATACAAATTACCAAGTCAAAAATTACAATTTTGATGAAATAGTCACATTATATCAAATTTCCATCTAACACGGTCATGATAGTCATGATAATTGTTGAAAAATAACAAAATAATGTTCTAACACTCTATTTAGAACAAAACAATTAGTCTACAAGGTTCCATGCGCAAATTTTAAGCAATAAAAGATAATATTCCTTTTTCTAATTTAATTCTATTTTTTTCACATTGCTAATTCCCAAAATGGGATGTGTTTTGTTAAAACATGTTTGTTTAGTAGCTTCTTTTTTGAATCTCCAACTGTTTTAACAGCCAATCAGAATAGACACAAGACACCAACATTTAAAATGAATTTCAGCTTCTCCATACTATTTGAGATTAAGACTTGACGGTGACTACACAAAGCCCAACTAACTACTTTCTATTTTACATTTTCTGTAATTTCAGTGTGTTATGTCATATCCATTTAAAGATATCGCGTATCGGTTGTTAAACACCTTATTTTCGTAATTTTTGCATTTTGTTTTTTTTTGTTTATTTATTTATTTATTTTTTTAATCAATCCGCTCTGGAATGTCTTTTGTATCATGATTTTTTTCATATGACAGTGGTATGAAAAAGTTTTTGGAATTTCTCACATCTCTGAATGAAATCACCATCAAATGTGATCTGATCTTTGTTAAAATCACAGATGAAAGAACAGTCTCTGCTTTTACTAAAACCACCCAAACATTTATAGGTTTTCATCTTTTAATGAGTATAGCATGCAAACAATGACAGAAGGGGGAGAAATAAGTAACTGAACCTGCCTAAGGATACTTAAAGAGCAATTAAAACCAATTTTTACCAAACAATTTAAGTCATGTGTGTGCCCAATCACTGATGAGTGGCTTAAATCACACACCTGGTAAGAATTGTCTTGATGAGAAGCACTGTCTAATGTGCACCATGGTTCGCTCAAAGGAGCTGTCTGAAGACCTGCGATCAAGAATTGTTGGTTTGTATAAAACCGGCAAAGGAAACAAAACCATACCTAAAAGTCTGGATGTTCATCAATTGATAGTCAGAGAAGTTGTCTACAAATGGAGATAGTTTGGCCCTGTTGCTTCTCTCCCAAGGAGTGGCTGTCCACTAAAGATGACGCCAAGAGTTCAGCGCTGAATACTCAGAGAGGTAAAAAAATGAACCCTTGAGTGTCTGCTAAAGACTTACAGAAATCACTGGCACAGTCCAATATCTCTGTGCACGCATCAACTATATAAAACATTGGCCAAGAATGGTGTTTGTGGGAGGACTCCACGGAGGAAGCCATTGCTGTCTAAAAAACACATTGTTGCTCGTTTAATGTTCGCTAAAAACCACTTGGACACTCCTCAGAAGTTTTGGCAAAATATTTTGTGGACTGATGAAACCAAAGGAGAATTGTTTGGGAGGAACACATAACGTCATGTGTGGAAGAAAAATGGAACAGCTCAAGACATCAACACCTCAACCCCACCATGAAGCATGGTGGAGGATGCATCATGGGGGCGGCATGGCTTGGTGGTAGAGTGGTCGTATCCCAGCCGAAAGGCCGTGGGTTTGATTCCCCCGATCATCACGACCATGTCTAAGTATCCTTGAGCTAGACACCGAACCCCCAGTTGCTCCTGATGCTGCGTCATCAGTAGGTAAATGATTAGTGAAGCGCTTTGAGTACCTAAGGTAGAAAAGCAATATAAATGAGAATCCATTTACCCATTTACCATGGTTTGGGGCTGTTTTGCTGCCTCAGGGCCTGAACAACGTGCAATCATTACTGGAAAAATGAATTCAAACGTTTATCAGGATGTTTTGCAGGAAAACCTGAGGCCGTCTGTCAGACAGTTGAAGCTAAAAAGAGGATGGATGCAGCAACAAGACAATGATCCAAAACACACAAGTAAATCAACCTCAGAATGGTTTCAGAAGAACAAAATACATGTTCTGGAGGGGCCAAGTCAAAATCCAGACTTGAACCCCATTGAGATGCTGTGGCATGACCTCAAGACAGCGATAAATGCCAGACATCCCAGGAATCTGACTGAACTAATGCAGTTTTATAAAGAAGAATGGGGCAAAATAATTCCTTATCAATGTGCCAGAATGATCTGCAGCTGCAGGAACCACAGGAAGTTATTGCTGCCAAAGGGGGGGAGGGCGGGGGGCACAAAATGCACTAAATGTGATGGTTCAGTTACTTATCCCTCCCCCTTCTGTCATTGTTTGCATGCTATCCTCATTAAAAGATGAAAACCTATAAATGCTTGGGTAGTATTAGTTAAAGCAGACACTGTTGTTTCATCTGTGTGATATTGCCAAAGATCAGATCATATTTGATGGTGATTTTATGCAGAAATGTGAGAAATTCCAAAAGGTTCAGATACTTTTTCATACCCTTCAAAAACACCACATTAAATGTTCTAATACATTGCCTTTTGAGTGAGGTGATGTTCCAAAGCAAAAACGGTGGCAAAAGAGGAGGGGGAAAAGCAGAAAAAGACAACTTTATGATACGAAGATAACATTTCCTTCGTTTCTGCCTTTGTAGTCATATCTTGGGCTTCCTTCTTTAGTTAGGGTTGTCTGTTGTAAGCTTGTATATGTGTTCCCAAGAAGCGCAATAAAATCTAACTCCTCCTCTTCCTCAACGAGCAGCCATATTAACCAGCAGTAGAATCTCATGTTCCATTTAATTCGAATGGGAATTTTGAGATTTCAATTTTTGTTTAGTTTTGTTTTATTTGGTTTTGTTTCTTTTATATGCCAAGTAATTTCCATAGTATAAAGAAAATAAGCCTGTACAGAAGCAACCATACATATTATAGCAGTAGATTTTTCCTTGTTTTTTTTGTCGAATTTTCTTCAACAAGGCTAATTACGTCACACATCTGTTTCGTTTACATAGCAAAAATGGCAGAAAAAGTAATGTACTACCTGTGTATTCCTGCCACATTCGTGCTGTGTGAAAGAGTATTCTGATCTCCTAGGGACATATCAATACAGCCAAAGGCATGCTTGAAAAAAAATAAATAAATAAAAAATGGACATGCTGCTTTTTTTGAAAAAGAATTTTTAATGTGTGCTCATAGATGTCAATGATGTGTGGATTCTGAAAAAGAATGCATATAATTTGTTTATTCTAATAATTTCTTTCTGTTTTTTTTAGGCATTGTTATAATATAACATAATTTTTTTTTTTTTATTTTTTTTTTTACAAACATTGCCCAATATATTTTCTGTATCGCAATATGTCACAATACACTTTTTAGACATAATACCCAGCACTACTAATTATGTAACAGTGGTTTGAATTTAGATTTTTTTAAAAAAACAGTTCTCATAAGGCACAAGTAAAGGTTTATTGAAGGTCATTCAGAGATACAAAGGCACACAATGTCATTCACGTGATAGTGGATGATTGCACCGCCACTTGGTTGTGGGGTACATAAAGGGCAATGGAATTCACAATGAGAATGAAAATGAGGCAGGGAAAGGCTTATTTTGCAAATAAATTGGCAGGGGTCTAAAAGCGTTACTGTAGGCAGGGCCAATTAAACAAGCTGAGAAGAGGCCTGGAGAATTTCGTGTGGGTTCATGGCCATGGTCTCCACTAATCAAGAGTGCAGAAAACTCAGACAGGGTTTGCATAATCATTCACATTAGCAGCCAAGTTTGAGCTACAAAATAATTGAATTAAGTCAGTGACAGCTATTAAGACCTGAAACATTAGTATTCAACGTGGGAAGGAATACAACACATCTTTGTGTTTTGGCATTTTTACAATATGCGATACTTATTAAAAGGGGATATTGTCTCAATGGTCACTATATTTACAAAACTATGACAAAAAAGGCTAAGAAAAAGTTGCTTTATTTTCCAAGACAAAAAGATGTGCATGCATTCATGACTTAATACAGTGGGCCCCCGGGTTACGAACTTAATCCGTTCAGCGGCTACGCTCGTATCTCGAATTGCTCGTATAGTGGGCAATCCAGACCCATGTTAATTCGTGAATGCGTGCAACGCGCGCAGAAGCCTTAGGTGAAATCATCACGCTGTATACATATATTAATATTGAGTGACATAATCTGCTGTACAGTTGCATTAAATAACTAATACAGAGGAAAAATGACTTTTACCTTTGGAAAGACGTGACTTGGGCTGAGACAAGCAGAGATGAGCAGAGATGAATGCTCGAAGTCAATACGGTAAATCAGATATGCTATTGGTCTTACAGTGTCACAGTAACTTTTTCAGTCAGGGTTTTCTCTACTTCCTTCCATCCCAACCAGCTGTGCCATCAAGCTAGATAAAGGCGTTCGGCCAATAGCATATCGGCACTTCTGTGATTGACGTGTGACGCCGGCCAATAGCATCTCCGTGAGTGAGACCGGGTGGCCTTAATCGACCAATAGCATATTGGCGTCTCCTTGACTGACTGATAATTATTCGCACTTTTTTTTTAAACGGTTGGAATGTATTGGCATCTTATTGATTAAAACACATTTAAATCTGTGACGATTTTTTGTCCTGCAATCGGCACACTTAATTTCATGTCAGCTGTTTTTCCCGACGTGAATTGAGCTGGGTGGAGGCGGAGGGGAGGTTGTGTGTGTTGTATTTACTAGGCACCACACTTGAGGCTTGTACTAGCGTCAGTTCACCGTTGGTTACAACTCACAGAATTGCAAGAATGGCGCTGTCCCAAAGCATGTCGGGAGGTCGCCGACTAACATGACATGCAGTTTTGTCAAGCAACCATTATATGGCACTGCAATAACCGCCGTAACAGGGTGCAGAGATTAACGTCTCGAGTCAATACGGCAACACATATAGGCTATTGGTCTTACAGTGTTACAGTAACTCTTTCAGTCATGGTGCAAATCACGGAGATACTAAAACATCATCCTCTTATTTCTTCCTTTACCGCTGCTAGTAATTTTAGAAGCTAAATCTAACAGATAAAGTTTGCAAAGTCTTCAAAACATTCCGTTTTTCACTCATTTTGTCTACTTCCTTCCATCCTGTCCCATCAAGCTAGATAAAGGCGTTCGGCCAATAGCATATCGGCATTTCTGTGATTGACGTGTGACGCCGGCCAATAGCATCTCCGTGAGTGAGACCGGGTGACCTTAATCGACCAATAGCATATTGGCGTCTCCTTGACTGACTGATAATTATTCGCACTTTTTTTTAAACGGTTGGAATGTATTGACAATTAATTAAAAAAAAACACACATTTAAACCAATGACAATTCTTTGTCCTGCAATCGGCACATTTAATTTCATGTCAGCTGTTTTTCCCTTTAGCTGTACAAACACTACACTTAAATGGTAATATATTTAGACACCGTGAGTGAGACAGTCAGTGTGAGATTGTAAGACCAATAGCGTTCACGTTACCGCCATAAGTACCTGTTGATGATTGTAGATGACGCAACTGCTGAATATGTTGACGCAGTTAGGCGAGAACATTTCTACATACTCAATGGCTGGTTTGTCGGAATGCTCGCAAGACGAGAGGTTTGCTCGTAAGCGGAGGACAAAAATCTCCCTGATCCACGCTCGTAAGGCGAATTGTTCGCAAATCAGGATGCTCGTAAGCCGGGGGCTGACTGTATTTAATTATGTACAAAACACTAACTACAATCATAAATGTACAGCGTAGTTTTGGAAACACATTCACTGCCATTGACGGCAATAGAAGTTAAATATCCATTTTACATTGACATATAAAACAAACACCAGCTTTACAGTAGTTGGCCTCATAGTATGAGTAAAATGAGTCCTCGAGTAATTTGAGTCGATTTGTTAAAAAATGCTCGAGGCAATTTATTCTTGCCCGGATTCCCTCTTATTAGTGTAAACTAGGAATGGCATGAGACACAAATCCAACAAGACAAGTTGTCTCACAAAATTAAGTCCACATGAACGAGAGAAGATTTTTTTTTTTTGTAAAATCTGTATAATAAAATAATGTCTAACATAAATTTTCCAGTTCTCAAAATGTTTTCTTTTTATTGAGTAGACTTCAACAATATTAGCTATCTAGCATACAAATGTAAACATTAAAGGGGAGTCAGGCTCCCTTTTCAGGTGCAGCTGAGATTTTTCCGAAAACCGAATAGTTTAATAAAATGCATATGTGATATTTAGACAGCTCCTCATAAATTTGTCCAAACAAAGTAACGCCAGAATGTAGGTACACACATTTAGAAAGTACAAACATTTATAGAAAGAAGAGTAGTGTGTTGCTAAGCACAGTTTCACTTAAAAAAATATTGCCATAGTTATTTGGCCTTCTGTTTTTATATTTATTTTTTTCACCAAGAAAAAAAATGTGAAAGGCTGTAGCACTATCTGGTAGTGAATGAGTTAAGACAATCTTGTCGTGTCACAATTTTTATATAAATATGTGCCATGTGACTTTTCTTAGCTTTTAAGTGACTTTTCAAAGTGTGTGTTTTTCTTTTTTTAAAGCATACTTAATTACCGTATTTTCCGCACTATAAGACGTACGTAAAAGCCTCAATTTTTTAAAAAAAGCTGACGCGTGCCTTAAAATCAGGTGCGCCTTATATATGGATCAATATTGAGATCGGGATTTGAAGATGGGGAATGAAATGACGAAGTAAGCTTTACCTGTTTCTTTTGTGTGTTTACAGTTGAACAAGGTTGGTCATATTGACATTAAGTTATTATGCTATTGAGAGTTTAGAGTTATTATTTGACTTATTATTGTTATTACTTTGAGTATTACTACATTGTGATTGAAAAAGTTTTAAAATATGTCATTAATTGAGGGTGCGCCTTATAATCTGATGCACCTTATAATGGGAAACTGTACTGTATGTACTAGGAGTGTGCCAAAAAATTGGATTCACATAAGAATCAGGATTCTAATTTACTACGATTTCAATCAATATATTATGTCCCGAAATCGGTCCACTTCCTGCCGGTTTCTGTACTATGTCAGAGACGCGTTGCCATGACGTCACCTTGCCACATGGCTGGGAATATAAATTAATATAATGGTTCACTTCGCGACTAAAGAATGGAGTTTGATCGTCACATATTTGATGATACGTGTAAACATTGAAAGTGGCGCACCGGATTATAAGATGCAGCCTCAATTAATGACATATTTTAAAACTTTTTCAATCATAATATAGTAATACTCAAAGTAATAACAACAATAACTCAAATAATAACTCTAAACTCTCAATAGCATAATTACGAAGCCTCTAAAGGGACATGCGAAAAAAAAACCCAGATAGTATCGCGTGCTCACCAGAAAGTATCGCGTGCTCACCAGAAACTATTGCATGGTTGTGTACTCAAGTAAAGTTGGCAAGATATTGGCAGATTCGGACTTTTGCGATCAATACCTCTCAACCAAAACGTTGTCTAAACACCAATGATGCCTTTGTGCCTCCATCATAACATGGACTATGAGCCACAATGGCAAAAAAGACATTTGTAAAATATTTAAACCGTCTGTTTCGCTGAAAAGACGCCATTGAGGCTTGGCGAGTGCGCAGGGACCGTCTACAAGTTACTATATAAAGAGGGGGAACAAAACACTAACGTCACAATTTGTGACTATGAAATCAACGAACACATCAAATACATTAACATGATCATATTGCTACAGTGCTTCTGGATGAAAAAGCGTTTGTTTAATTTTGGACAAGTTTTAAGCATTGTTTTAAACATTTAGAAAAAGACACTGAAGATTTCATGTCATTTAAGTTAAATTATGTATTAGAGTTATTTTTACTTAAATCTACTGCACTGGAGTCATTTAATTCATAAAATCATGACACATTTTCGGGGTTGCTTTAAAATGACATCTTTACGGGGGGGTAATTTTAAAGTTAATGAGAAAATATTGTTTTCAATTTACAGTACATGAGGACAATTTGTTTAAATCTAGGCTCAAACGAGGAAAAAAAACGCCTAAAATATGTTTTGAAGGATTTATAGAGACTATTTTTATTTTTACAGATTTTTGCTGTTGGCATGGCTCAGTGGTGGAGTGGTTACATGCCAAACGAGAGACCGTTGGTTTGAGCCCAACACCAGCTGTGTAAATGCAATAAAAATGACTAATGTAAGTTCGACCTTATATTGAGAAAAATATGCTTGACTTAAGAATTTCTGACCGGTTTTTGAACTCAAATCATTTTTAAAAACATGAAGAAAAAAAAGTCTTGAATTACGTTTTCTTGGCAAGGAAACAATTCTTACCCAATTGTCAGATTTTTTTTTGTTTTGTTTTTACTTAAAACAAGAAAATTTGCCAAACTTGTTCTTGTATTTAGTCTTATTGCACTTATTGCAGCGTATACAGTTTTTTTCTTTGGGGGGGTTCACCCAAATAGCAGTAAAAACGGAGGGTCCACTTTGACACAAAATCCAAAATCGACTTGTACTTCTCAGTCATTTATCGGGAGAACACATAAACACACTCAAAAAAGAAGCAGCTGTCCCCACAGCTTTCACTCAGCCACACATGCGCAAACTCACCATGTGCAAAAATAAATTTGGCAATTTAAACTTGCAGATTCAATACCCAAGAATGTTGCCAAACATGTGCTGGTAACTTCTGCTGCAATTTATAATAGCTTATGTGTACATGTGTAGTTTCTAAAGCGGTTGACAGTGCTCAAATGCCACATTTTATTAATCTTATGCTCGAGGATGAGGGCTGGTGTAAATTTGAACACGGGTGGCATTAAGACCAAACTACAACAACCAAACTACATGGCGGAGAACAGAGAGGTCCAAGCTTGTAAATAAGGCACTTTTTTTTTTTTTTATTAATTGAAGGGATTGTAGCATGAGACAATGACCAAAAACTGGTTTGCTGCAAAGTAAGTTTTAAAAATTGATGCAACCGAAGGGATTTAGAAGTAGCACGGAAGGAAGCCTGAGATTTCCAGCTAAGCAACAAAGACAAGTGGAACAGGGACATGTGGTAAGAAATAGCGAGGTTTACCTGTATCATGATAAAAAAAAAAAAAAAAAAAAAACTCAAGAAAAAAAATGGCATACCATTTATTTAGATGTATGTATTCTGGTCAGTGCTTTGTATAGATTTTCTTTTTTAATCCAGCAAAGTCTATGATTTCCCAATCAAAATTGCTGAATTTGCACATTTCCTGTTACAGCAAGAGCACACCAAGTTGAAATAAGAGTGTTAAGTGGGGACAAAGAGTCAATAAGTGCAAATGTGTATACCATTGATTAAACTCATCTCTGCCTATTGCATTGGTACCTTTTGCCACACCGCAGTGTCTTCATTATTTAGTAGTACATTTTCCCCTTAGCATTATTACTGCAGTGCGGTCCTTTTATTAGACAGTGGTCTCAACAAAAATCCCTTTGAGCCATGGTCATCTATAAGCGCTTTAAATGTCTGCTCTAGTCTTCCTCCTCACTGCACATCAAGCTAGATTCAACAAGCAAACTATACAGTATTACTCTATTCGGTAGGCCATGCCTTAAAGGTGCAGAGGGACAGATTTTCTCATTTGAACTGAACATGACCTTCACAAAAAAACATCTTGTCACGTCGTCTTTATTTTCGTCACACTCACTGACATGCATCAATGGCGTAGACAATAATTGAGAAATCTTTGTAACTGTCTGGATTCCAAAGTGTATTTAGTCATGAAAAGCAGTTGCAGAACATGACGTGAAATTAAATAAGACAAGGTCTTTTGTTCCAAAAATAGATATGAGAAGTGAACAATTTGGATTGCTGTGCACAAATGTGAGGGCAGAAGAAACCATTGCAAACAGTTTTGAGGAATAGTTTTGAATGATCCAGAGTAGGCATGGATGTTATGAGATACTGAAGGTATGATAACCTTCCTGGTCAGATCATTCTGTCACGGGGGTACGCGGCGGGTAGGAAGGCCTGCGTTGTTGCGGAGGTGGAAGACCCAAAAGCAGGAGGGCGTTGAGACAGGGGCTTCGTGTAATCCATATTTATTAAGGAACGGGAACAAAAGCGGGAAAAACAGGACGACAAAAACTCTAACTAAGGGTGCAGGCAGGCTGGCAAAAACAGAAAACAAAACACTAACGGACGGGCGGCAGAAAAACACGAAGCTGAGGGACGTTTAAATACATTCACACACTAATCAGAAACGCACGGCAGCTGGGCAGGAACAATAGGCAAGGGGAGCGGATTGGAGGACACGAGGGGCAGGTAACGCAGACAGGTGGACTAAATCAAAACTAACGCAGGGAGACACGAGATGGCTCACGTCCTACTTTGAGCGATAGCATATAAAACGCTCCGTGAAAGTAGCATGTGATAATATGTTAGCCATGTTACCAGTGGTAGTAGCCACAGAGTAAGATTATATGGATATTAAAGCCCACAATGCAGGAAATGGTCAATGTGATTGGCTGCTGCAGCAGAGAAGAACTCATGTATGATACACAGTGAGGGCTGCACAGTGCAATTGCCGCTGATGACGCGGGAGGTTAAAAACATACCCGTTTTGAGCAGATTTGGACAGTTTCAAATCACCGTGACTTTTAAAAACACGATATATTCCCAATCTGTTTATCAATCCATGCCTACTCTCTAGTAATTATTGATATATTGATCTTCAATTTTTTTTATTTCGGAAATGGATATGTTCCTTCTCTATTTGCTGCAGTGTGTTTGTCCCACATGAGCTTCCATAGCTTCTGCATTAGTTTTGCTTACTTTACACTTGCGCATAACAGAAGTTTAGCCCAACATGGCTATGGCTCAATTACAGCTTCAATGTTTGTTCACAACAAAGTTATTTCAGCAACTAAATCAGAGGCACCTGACTGTGGATGTAACATGTCGAGCTTTGCGAGGGGAACAGGACTGTGTCATCCCAACAAAATGCTGCTAAAAAGCAGCTCATTGAGGAGGAGTCATTCACATTTGGAAGCACATATGATGGGCACGATGGAGAGCAATCACAGAAGCGGCCGCATTGCATGTCGCACATCTCACCCATTCAGTGTCTATACAACAGAAAAGACTGGGGTGGAATTATTACATGCATCAGGGAATGCCTCAAGCCAAAGGAAGTGGACAGGCTGCTTCCCTGCCAAAAAGGTTTTTAAAAAAACAGATGGCCAGTAACAAGCACACACCTCAGGTCTTGCATTGAATAGATTAGAATGCCTTTATTGTTATTGTATAGCTGGTATACAACACATTTGACAGCACCTTATCCAAATAGTTTTGTTTTAACCTAAGTGATATACCTCGCGATGTTTATCTTTAAAAAGTTTTAAGTTTGCACTCAGGCGTTGTCTACATGTAGCCGAGGTTCTAGCATACGGGGAGTAAATGTTTCAGGTTTCCCTATTTGCGATATGTGGCCAGCCATTTTTTTTCATCGAATTCGAATGTCTCAAAAGTTCCGGCCAAAGCGGAGATTTGCCCAAGCCTCCGGTTTCGTGGTTGCGTGTGACCAGCTTCAACAGGGATTTGCATCTTCCTGATATTCTTTTTCCCGTCGAAGACAGGTATACTGTGATGTCGGAGGTTCTTTCTGATTGGACAGCATTTTTTACATTACTGGCGCCTAGCCACTTGGCATGATTGTACATAAATTTGAAACCGCACTATGCGATTTCATATCGACACGGCATTTTTGAATAAACAAACAACAACGGCAAGGGGGAGTCTATGCGGATTTGGATAAGCCGGTTACATGTAGACAAGTCTCAGTCTCATGCAATGTTCTACTATACTACATTTGTTACCAGAAGTATTCGATACAAGGAAGATATTCTGCACTTTAATTCTAAAAAAAGTTATATATGTTAAATGCTAGCTACAATTTGAACTTGCAGTCATTTTGACTTATTTTCTTGAACCCATAACACTCCCCGTTGGGACAATGAATCACATAGCTTAAAAAAAAAAAAAAAATCAAATACACAACAAGCCTGTGCTGGGCCGACTGTCAACAAGGTAGGTTCAGGTTGCGCTGTACAATTTCTCCTGAATTACCAATCTAGTACTGCGGAAATATATTGACAATATGTGCTATATATGTCTGTTACTATAGATTACACTGATTACTACTGTATGTATTGTAGGCGTTATCAAATTTCACGTATCTGGCATGTTTATATTATTATTATTATTATTATTATTATTATTATTATTATTATTATTGATTCCTGATGGGACAAACAAAATCCCAGGGCCACCTGTAACCTAATCTATGGAAGTGGGAATTTTTAAACTAGTATTAGTGTCCTACGTTTATAAACAAGTAATATACGTCATAAGTTTTATCCCCCCCCCCCCCCCCCCCCCCGCACACACACACACACACACACACACAAAAGTAAAAAAAATAGGAAGGAGGAAAAGACAATCAGAAAAAAAAATATCTAAATTTGGGGAAAATATCTGTTATTTAATTTTCAGCCCAGCTCTACTCGTCATCAACAATGAATAGTAGTTTGTGATTTGACCTCAGCCAATTTATAGTAGGTCAAATCAGTGGTATTTTGTGTTTAAACATGATGGCATGTGCAAGTCTCTTTATTTCTCACCTGGATGATGAGAGCTAAGCTACCTGACCTCTGTTTTACATCAAAATGTAATATGCAGTCATATGTGAGCTGTGTTTCTGTCAGTAAGTTAATAAATTAGGTCTTTAGGTCTTCCCCAAAATGTTCTGAACAACAGCAGCCCTGTCAACACATCAGTCAACTATTCAGGTGGCACACATGCACGGGTTTTACGGTAGGTGAAGGTTGTATGTAAAACATGTGACTGCCATTTTCTCACAGCTGTTGGCTTGTAGCCAACAAGAAGCTCCCTAGTCAGCCTGGTTCCATGGTAGGAAGTGCCACAGTCAAACCCCACACTGACTTGTCACACTCCCTGGTGTGAAGTCTACTAAATGCTTTCATCAGTGTGGCTCAAGTCTGTGGCATGGACAATTTCTGCATAGCCCTTGTCAATAAAAATCCATGTCTCATTGTTCTGTTATGACATTGTTATTAGTCATTCGACCGTTCTTTTTCTTTGGCATTAAGTCAATGACATAATGTCCATTAAATGACTTGGT